>NC_041381.1:210326285-210374570 GCF_002162155.2 Triticum dicoccoides | reverse complement strand
ACAACAACTACAACAACAACATCAACAGCAACAGCAATAGCAACAGCAACATCAACAGCAACAGCAGCAGCAGCAGCAGCACCAACAACAACAACAACAACAACAACAACAACAACAACAACAACAACAACAACAACAACAACAACAACAACAACAACAATAACAAAAACAACAACAATTCCTTTAGTCCCAAACAAGTTGGGGTAGGCTAGAGGCGAAAACCATAAGATCTTGCGACCAACTTATGGCTCTGGCACATGGATGGCATGCTTCCACGCACCCCTGTCCATAGCTAGTTCTTTGGTGATACTCCAATCCTTCAAGTCTCTCTTAACAGACTCCTCCCATGTCAAATTCAGTCTACCCGACCTCTCTTGACATTCTCCGCATGCTTAAGCCGTCCACTATGCACCGGAGCTTCTGGAGGCCTGCACTGAATAGCCCAAACCATCTCAGGCGATGGTGGACAAGCTTCTCTTCAATTGGTGCTACCCCAACTCTATCTCCTATATTATCATTCCGGACTCAATCCTTCCTCGTGTGGCCACACATCCATCTCAACGTACGCATCTCCGCCACACCTAACTGTTGAACATGTCGCCTTTTAGTCGGCCAACGCTCAGTGCCATACAACATCACGTGTTTAACCGCCGTCCTATAGAACTTGCCTTTTAGCTTTTATGGCACTCTCTTGTCACAGAGAATGCCAGAAGCTTGGCGCCACTTCATCCATACGGCTTTGATTCGATGGTTCACATCTTCATCAATACCCCCATCCTCTACAATATTGACCCCAAGTATCGAAAGGTTTCCTTTTGAGGCACCACCTACCCATCAAGGCTAACCTCCTCCTCCTTACACCTAGTAGTACTCAAACCGTACATCATGTACTCAGTTTTAGTTCTACTAAGCCTAAACCCTTTCGATTCCAGGTTTGTCTCCATAACTCTAACTTCCTATTTACCCTCGTCTGACTATCGTCAACTAGCACCACATCGTTTGAAAATAGCATACACCATGGGATATCTCTTTGAATATCCCTTTTGACCTCATCCATCACCAAGGAAAAAAGATAAGGGCTCAAAGCTGACCCCTGATGCAGTCCTATCTTAATTGGGAAGTCATCAGTGTCGACATTACTTGTTCAAACACTTGTCGCAACATTATCGTACATGTCATTGTCGAGGGAAATGTACTTTGCTGGGACTTTGTGTTTCTCCAAGGCCCACCAATGACATTCTGCGGTATCTTGCCATAAGACTTCTCCAAGTCAATGAACGCCATATGCAAGTCCTTCTTTGCTCCCTATATCTCTCCATAAGTTGTTGTACCAAGAGAATGGCTTCCATGGTCGACCTCCCAGGCATGAAACCAAACTGAATTTTGGTCACGCTTGTCATTCTTCTTAAGTGGTGCTCAATGACTCTCTCCCATTGCTTCATTGTACGACTCGTCAGCTTAATTCCACGTTAATTAGTACAACTCTGAACACCCCTTGTTCTTGAATATTGGTACTAATATACTCCGTCTCCATTCTTGTGGCATCTTGTTTGCCCGAAAAATGAGGTCGAAAAGCTTCGTTAGCCATACTATCGCTATGTCCCCGAGGCCTTTCCACGCCTCAATGGGGATACAATCAGGGCCCATCTCCTTGCCTCCTTTCATCCTTTTTAAAGCGTCCTTGACCTGAGACTCTTGGATTCCGTGCACAAAATGCATGCTGGTCTCATCAAAGGAGTCGTCCAGTTTAATGGTAGAACTCTCGTTCTCCCCATTAAACAACTTATTGAAGTACTCCCGCCATCTATGCTTAATCTCCTCGTCCTTCACCAGGAGTTGGTCTACTTCGTCCTTGATGCATTTGACTTGGACAATATCCCTCGTCTTCCTCTCTCGGATCTTGGCCATCTTATAGACGTCCATTTCGCCTTCCTTCGTGCCTAGCCATTGGTAGAGGTCCTCATATGCCCAACCCCTTGATTCACCAACAACTTGCTTTGCGCCTTCTTTGCCATCTTGTACTTCTCTATGTTGTCTGCACTCCTATCCATGTATAGGTGTCTGAAGCAATCTTTCTTCTCTTTAATTGCCTCCTGGACATCATCATTCCACCACCAAATATCCTTATATTTGCTTCTCCTTCCCCTGGACACTCCAAACTCCTCCGAGGCCACCTTACGAATGCAAGTCGCCATCTTCACCCACACATTGTCTGCATCCCCTCCTTCCTACCAAGGGCCCTCCTTAATGACCCTCCTTCAACGCCTGAGCTACCTCCCCCTTGAGCTTACACCACTTTGTTCTAGCGACTTTGGCATGCTTATCCCGCTAGACACGAATCCAAAAGCGGAAGTCAGAAACCACCAGCTTATGCTGAGGTACAACACTCTCTCCAGGTATCACCTTACAATCTAGGCATGCACGCCTATCTTCTCTTCTCGAGAGGATGAAATCAATCTGGCTATAATGTTGGCCACTACAAAAAGTCACCAGATGTGATTCTCTCTTTCTAAAGAGGGTGTTAGCTACAATCATGTCGTAGGCTAGAGCAAAACTTAAGACATCCTCTCCTTCTTGATTCCTGATGCCATAGCCAAAGCCCCCATGCACCCCTTCAAAACCTGTGTTAGATGTACCCACGTGGCCATTGAGGTCTCCTCCTATGAATAGCTTCTCGTCAATCGGTACACTCCTAACCATGTCTTCCAGGCCTTCCTAGAAGTCCCTATTCGTGTTCTCATTGTGGCCTACTTGCGGGGCATACGCGCTGATAACATTGAGAACTAAGTCCCCAACTACCAGCTTGACTAGGATAATCCGGTCCCCACGTCTCTTGACGTCTACCACTCCATACTTGAGGCTCTTGTTGATCAAGACACCTACACCATTTCTGTTTGTAGCCATCCCCGTATACCACAGCTTGAAGCCGGTACCCTCCACCTCCTTCGCCTTCTGTCCCCTCCATTTGGTTTCTTGGATGCAAAGGATATCAACACCTCTCCTCACCGCTGCATCCACTAGCTCCCAAAGCTTGCCTGTTGGGGACCCTATGTTCCAGCTACCTAAGAGAATCATCCTAGGCTCGGCTAGCTTCCTTACCCTTCGCACTCGTTGAGACAAATGCGAAGACCCTTGCTCATTTTCCACTACATCCGGGTGCTGATGTAGCATGCTACTAAGGATGCGACGACCCGATGCTCGTTCACTTGCCACAGTATCCAGATCAAGATACGACGCGATCTTCACCCACCAGATATCCTTATATTTGCTTCTCCTTCCCCTGGACACTCCAAACTCCTCCGAGGCCACCTTACGAATGCAAGTCGCCATCTTCACCCACACATTGTCTGCATCCCCTCCTTCCTACCAAGGGCCCTCCTTAATGACCCTCCTTGAACGCCTGAGCTACCTCCCCCTTGAGCTTACACCACTTTGTTCTAGCGACTTTGGCATGCTTATCCCGCTAGACACGAATCCAAAAGCGGAAGTCAGAAACCACCAGCTTATGCTGAGGTACAACACTCTCTCCAGGTATCACCTTACAATCTAGGCATGCACGCCTATCTTCTCTTCTCGAGAGGATGAAATCAATCTGGCTATAGTGTTGGCCACTACGAAAAGTCACCAGATGTGATTCTCTCTTTCTAAAGAGGGTGTTAGCTACAATCATGTCGTAGGCTAGAGCAAAACTTAAGACATCCTCTCCTTCTTGATTCCTGATGCCATAGCCAAAGCCCCCATGCACCCCTTCAAAACCTGTGTTAGATGTACCCACGTGGCCATTGAGGTCTCCTCCTATGAATAGCTTCTCGTCAATCGGTACACTCCTAACCATGTCTTCCAGGCCTTCCCAGAAGTCCCTATTCGTGTTCTCATTGTGGCCTACTTGCGGGGCATACGCACTGATAACATTGAGAACTAAGTCCCCAACTACCAGCTTGACTAGGATAATCCGGTCCCCACGTCTCTTGACGTCTACCACTCCATACTTGAGGCTCTTGTTGATCAAGACACCTACACCATTTTTGTTTGTAGCCATCCCCGTATACCACAGCTTGAAGCTGATACCCTCCACCTCCTTCGCCTTCTGTCCCCTCCATTTGGTTTCTTGGATGCAAAGGATATCAACACCTCTCCTCGCCGCTGCATCCACTAGCTCCTGAAGCTTGCCTGTTGGGGACCCTATGTTCCAGCTACCTAAGCGAATCATCCTAGGCTTGGCTAGCTTCCTTACCCTTCGCACTCGTCGAGACAAATGCGAAGACCCTTGCTCATTTTCCACTACATCCGGGTGCTGATGTAGCATGCTACTAAGGATGCGACGACCCGATGCTCGTTCACTTGCCACCGTATCCAGATCAAGATACGGCACGCTACTAGGGGGTGACGGCCCGGCCCTTTCCCATTTGACACCACACCCAGGTTCCGATGTGGCACGTCGCTGAGAGGGTTACGCCCCAACGAAAATATTTTGGGTTTCATCTCCATAAGAGTGGCTGAGTTTTTACATTTGCTCACCAAGCCTATCACAACCCTCCTCCTTTACCCGGGCTTGGGACTGGCTATGTTGAGACTTCATAGGCGAAGTTAAAACACAAAATAAAATAAATAAATGAAAAACACAACAAGGTATTTTTGGCTTTATATGATAGGAAAATAGACCCAGCGGCAGTAGTTTTCACAAGAGGCTTCTCTCGAGAAAATAGTGTATGGTGGGTAAACAAATTACTATTGGGCAATTAATAGAAAAGCGAATAATCATGACGATATCCAAGGCAATGATCATGTATATAGGCATCATGTCCAAGATTAGTAGAACGAAACGATTCCGCATCTACTACTATTACTCCACACATCGACCGCTATCCAGCATGCATCTAGTGTATTATGTTCATGGAAAACGGAGTAATGCAATAAGAACGATGACATCATGTAGACAAGATCTATTCATGTAGGAATATGCCCCATCTTTTTATCCTTAATAGCAACGATGCACGCATGTCATGTATCTTTCTGTCACTGAGGTTGAGCACCGCAAGATTGAACCCATCACTAAGCACCTCTTCCTGTGGCAAGAAAAATCAATCTAGTTCGCCAAACCAAACCAAAAGTTTAGAGAAGAAATACGAGGCTCTAACAATCATGCATAAAAGAGTTCAACAAAGACTCAAATAATATTCATGGATAGAACTGAGCAAAAACTCACAATTCATTGGATCCCAACAAACACACCGCAAAAAGTCAATATATCAAATAGATCTCCAAGAACATTGAGGAGAACATTGTATTGAAGATCAAAAAGAGAGATGAAGCCATCTAGCTATAGACCCGTAGGTCTGTGGTAAAATACTCACGCATCATCGGAGGGGTGATGTCTATTATGCAACTTTATTCTTATAGACTCGTGTTGGGCCTCACTCATACAACGAGCTACTATACAGACGTTTTTAACCCCTTTTCGTGATGGCATTTTGAACCATCGCCTAGTGGGTGTGAGATATAGGGGTGTCCTTACCACACGACCCAGAAACCGTCGGGGATAGGCCCTCTGGTCACACACGCTGGGCAAAATGAGCTCGTGTGCAACGGGGGAGTGATCTAATATAATTATACAAGCCCAATTAGTTCTGGTCATAAGTACATCCCACACAGCCAGTCCCAAACAAATGTTTCCGTTCATATGTACTTTCCACACAGTCAATCCAAGGAATACATTTCTGTTTGTATGTACATCCCACATAGTCAATCCAAGAAGTACATTTTCATTCGTATGTACATCCCACACAGTCAATAGAGGGAAAACCTTTCCGTTCGCACGTACACCACACACAATTTGCCCCATTAAATCATTTGTGATAGCGTTGCCATTGCTGACGATATTAACAGTTTTATCATTTGTGTTATTGAATGCATCACACACGGTGCATAGAAGAAATTGTGTGGCACAGGTTGTCCATCACACACACTTTTTATGTGGAAAACGTTTGTGCGAGGTGGCCTAACGCAAACAGTTTTCAAAAGGAAGTCGTGTGTGATTGTTCATTGATCCAACACGTTTTCTTCGTAGAAACTGTTTGCGTTGTCTGAGGTCATCGCACATGGTGTTTTCTCAATAACCGTTTGCAATAGAAAAACCCAATTAGCAGGCTAATTGGCCTATTATTAATAATTCATTTATTAATCAAATGACATTTCATATTAAGCACACAATATATTTCATTTTCGTATTAAGGAAGCAAGATTTCATAATTGAAATACATGAGAGTACAACATCATATAGCTTCAGCACTCAGTTACACCATATAGGCATATAGCTAGCTACCCCATTACACAACTGCACCAGCACCAAGTTTCACTTGCAACATCTATAACCTTTCGAAATTAGCATCATAGATGGCACATAGACAGATGGATCTCATCTGAAAAACTGCTGAAGTGGAAGGCGAATATTAAGCCTTCATTGATGTTTAAGGTCTTTGCAACTTTAGGCTAGTGCTTGTGGATGATTGATCGTCCATCCTTCGTCCTCTTCAGGAAGACTTCAATATTGTACCGTGGGTGTTGTATGAATACCTCCTTGCCTCCTGACCATACAGGTGGTTTGAGAGGTAATTATCAGTGAACTGCTTTGGAAAGGCCTAAAAAGAAGGATATGCATAAATATCTTCTCTAGATTTAAAATGGTGCAAAGGAATAAAAAAGACAAGGTACAACAGTTAGTACCATCCTGTAGTGGACTGATGTCTTCTTCATTATGCAGACAGCAGGACCTACATGTGCAAGACCAAATTGTTAAAAACCAAAATATTAGAATTGTTCCTGCCATTGCACAATAATGTGCTATTAGACAAAGGACCATGCATGTGCAAACCTCGATTGTAAACTTCAGTGCTTCCCATTGTTTCCTTGCAACACATATAAGGTAGTTAGTGATCAGGTTAAGTGAGGGTTGGCATGCTATCAGTAAAATATGTTGATGACAAATAAACACATTGCAGATTAATCATATTAATTCGAGCTACATGGAAAAGCCATTTATCCAAACCAAGCATGATTAAGAACGAGGAAATATAGCAATTCTATATGTTTCTCATGTATTAAGTGTAGCCAAATTTCATTTATTCCTCACATGCATAACAATACAAAATTGTACCCAATCGCATTGCAGAATTGAACCAAGCAGTTAACTAAACACCACAACAAATGATCCAAACATTAACTGAGCACCACATTGCACAATATAACATACTCCTAATAGTAAATCAGACAGTTAACCAAACCAAGCATGCTTAACAACTTGGAAATGTATCAATTGTTTTTGTTTCTCATGTATTTAGTACAACCAAATTCGATTTATTTCTCACATGGTAGACAATATAAAAATTCACCAACCACAAGTGAACATCGCATTGCAGAATTGAAGCAAAAAGTTAACTAAACACCGCAATAAATGAACTAAACATTAATTGAGCACCACATTGCACAGTATATATACTGGAAGATCATACAGTTAACCAAACCAAGCATGCTTGATAACTTGGACATATAGCAATTGTATTTTTTCTCATGTATTTTGTACAAACTAATTCAATTTATTTATCACATGGAAGACAATACAAAAAATTGCACCCAGAAGAATTGAACTAAATAGTTAACTGAACACGACAACAGATTAACCAAACAGTTAATAAGTGAGCACCATATTGCATGAAATAGAGAACATATACACTAGAGGAACATATTGCATGGTAAAAGTACATATGAGAATTCACTAGAATTTGTTAAGGAAAGGCACAAGCATCACATGCAATGGTTAAACTGAGCATGCTTAACCGGCATAGCGAGCTAACTGAACATAAGTCCTTATAGTGAGCTAATAAGACAAGCTAATCCTCATCGCCAGAGATATCGATGATGATTGGCTCCTTGGACATGGAAGAGGGCAAGGCCTCCACATTGTGGGTGCCCTCCTTGTAGTGGTGAGTTGCCTGAGCCACTCCGGGCACCAACCTGCTAGCTCTAGAGTTGAGGTAAGCACGGGCACGCTGAGAAAACACCTCATGGTCTTTGTCGAAGGCACCGATGGTGGCCTCGAGAGAACGCCACGAACTATTGTTTAAAGCAGCCAACCATGTCACAGCATCGGCACGTGAGGCGTTGAAGGTGGCCTCGATGGCCAGGTGCTCCTCCAAGATCTGGGGGTCGGCACGTATGGTAGCCATCGCGACCTCATCCGCACGTGCGGTCGCGATTTGCTTCTCTGCTGCCAAATGCTCCTTGAGCTCCTGGCTATAATGCGTGCACCATGGCTTAGGGCAGCGCTTATTTGGGGTAGGGGTTGGTGATTTGGGTGGAAGGTGTCGCGCCAGCAGTCAGGGCATGTGGGATGTAGAAGGAGGAGGAGGATGGAGGTCGGGTGTGGATTACCTGCCTGGATTGATGAGGCCGAGCAACATGAAGGAGGGACGCCGACGAGGAGGCAGCGCTGCAAGCAAGGAGTGAAGGTTTGAACTTGGAAAGGAAGGCGGAAACATGGGAAATGTGGATTTTGGTAAGGGGGAGGGGGCGGGGAGGTAGATATTTCCACGGAAGCCAAAATTTTTGGCTTGGTACAGCGAAAAAACTGGCGCGCAAAGTGTCATCAGACACGGTCCCTTATTCAGCACTTTGTATGCAATGTGAATATCACAAACAATTCATATAGCTTACCCCGTGTGTGATGAGTTTGAATGTGCAAATTTTGGTCCAAAATTCCCTAGTTAAAGTGGTCATCCACGTCATTGCATAATTTGGGTACACCGAGGAACCTACAGCACACCCAAACTTCTTAATCGAGCAAGTTCAGCAATTATACAGAGCTAGATGACCTAAACAATACTCTAACAAAATAAAGACCGGTGCTCTAAATTAAGCAAGAGTACTACTCTGGCTCGTCGATCTCCGCCACCTCCTCCATGTCCAGATCATGCCCAATGATCTCCTGGGGAAGGGGCTCCATGGCATCCATCACTCCATACTCGGCAAGCATCTCGCCATCCACGTCTGCCATCTCTTTGGAAAAGGCCGCCACAAGCTGGGCGTGGGCGGCCATGATCTAGGCTTGGATGGTCTCCGTCGTGGCAAGGTTTTCCACAAAGGAATAGACGACTGCTCGAACACTCTTGGCGATTGCCAACACTTTAGCTGTGGGTTCCTGACCATTGTTGGAGAAGCTTCATTCGATTGGTGCGGTGACCACCATGTGCTGGGCATGGGTGGCCTTGACATGGTCATGGGCGGCCCCCATCAGGGCTAAGGCCGCCGCTGTGGAACAGATAGCTGATGTGCTGCTCTCGCCAGTTGCTATCCTCGACGCAGATGTTGCTACTGCCACCTGAGCAGCAACAGCGGCCGTTTGGGCTGCCTTGGATGCCTGGTCGCAGATTGCGGCCATGCTCACACAGTTTGTTAGCACGTGCATGGTAGTTGCGGCAGCGCTCTCGCCAGAGTGGGCCGTCGAAGTGGCCTCAGGACGCGGGTCCACATCCCCATCTTTCACCGCTGATGATTGAACGGTGAAATGATATTTGGGGAGCGAGCTATGTGCTTGACGCGCCGACTATGGACTATAGCTGATGCACCTTCTTAGGTAAGCCGTATACACTACAAAAAAAGACACATCCGTGACATTTTCGGTCGAACGAATTTTTTTTGTCATGCTTATGACACTTCTATGACGATAATTGTGACAAAACCAGGTATCATCATAGATGTGGTGGGATCCTACTTCTATGACAAAAACCCATGACAGAAAAATGGGATTTTCGTCCTGGACGGGCCGGAGACGCACCTGCATGACATTCTTTGGGCCGTCCATGACGGAAAAATCGTGGTAGAAGCGAGGGCGAGGAAATTTTCGGGAACTTCTCGATTAATGGGTGGTCGGGGTCGAGCGATGCACAGAGGTTTGTGCGTTTCTCTCGTAGATGTACGTGCGTGTGTGCGAGGCGTTGCGCTCTATCTAAACCCGAGCGAGGCGTTGGCTCTAACTGAAACTGAGCGATTGCACTAGCTACGTTACTGAACCCCAATCGATCCCTTGCTGTTAATTGAACCCGAGTGATTCCTTCGCTACTGCTGCTAACTGAAGCCGATCGAAACTGCCTCATGATGAACAGTTCCCGATTGGGGTTGGATGAACATGATCCAGTGGTAGTAGAGGCCGTTGCCGCTGGATGAACAAGACCCTAATTGAGGAGGTCGGGGTGGATGAACAGTAGCCGGTGGAGGGACCCCGTACGTGGAGGGCTCGTTGAACAGGACCCCGTGGAGGGCTGGTTGAATAGGACCCCGTGGAGAGCTTGTTGAATAGTAGCCGGTGGAGGCTGGATGAACAGGACCCCGTGGAGGGCTGGATAAAAAGTAGCCGGTGGAGGCTGGAGGAAGTCGATGGTGGATGAGCAGTAGCAGGTGGAGGCTGGAGGAAGTCGACGGTGGATGAACAGTAGCAGGTGGAGGCAGGAGGAGGTTGATGGTGGATGAACAATAGCCCGTGGAGTCCTGTTTTGTGGTACGCCACACCCCTCCTGATGAACAGAACCCCCGTTTCAACCGTAGGAGGTCGAAGAGAAGTTTGTTTCCTTCATTTTGCGGTACGCCAGACCCCTCCCGGTGAACAGGATCACATTTCGACCGTAGGCGGTCGAACAGAAGGTCGTTTCCTCCATTCTGCTGTACGCCAGGCCTCGTTTCGGTTGTTCCATCCAAGCCGGTTGGCTCCCAACCCAGTCTGTTGCCTCTCGATGAACAGGACGCGTTCCGACCCAATCACTTGGCTCCCGGCGAACACGATGTTGTTTCCTCTGTTCCGACCCAGCCGGTTAGCTGAAGATGAATAGGACAACGTCGTCCATGTACACGAGCCCTGGCCGTCCGTATGCGCGAGTACACGTTTCGAGACCCCGCTCATATGTATGTACGTTTGTTGTATTTTTTGGCGTGTGGCTGTATGTACATTTACACGGTTTAGACGGGACAACTTGAACTTCTATGTGGGAGGCTCTACTATGACATGTGCCGCTACTTACTTGGCCACGGTTCATCGTTGCAGAGCGACCGATCGACCAGTATGTACGTACACATTCGTGACAAGACAGACAACGCTACGTACACTTTGACCGAGTGGGTCCCAGCTATTAGGGAGGATAAGGACGCACTTCCTTGCGTGCGAAGATATAGCTGCTGGTTTCCAGCTGTCAGGGGGGAATCAATTTTTTTTGCCCATAATAAGGACACACTTCCTTGCATGCAAAGATGTAGCTGGTGGGTCCCAACAGTCAGGGGGAAATGTTTTTTCGTGAAATACGGTGGCCCGTCAGGTGGGTCCCCGCTGTCAGGTGGAGGAATCATTATTTTGCGCGTAATAAGGAGGCACTTCCTTGCTGCGGCCGTGGACCCAGCTATTAGCCTCTCCACGTAGAGTACTCTTCCGATGGAAGTTGTTCCTTGACCACATTGACCACGCCACGCTGAGAGCACCAAGGCGGTGGATACCGGCAAGTCCTAGGAAGGGGATGACATGGAGCCAGGGAAGATGCGGCAGTGGATGCCCACGCGGAGAGGAGTACAAGGGTTTCTAGTTCGGCTGCGATGTGAGGCTGTCATCTCCGCAGAATAACACGGGTTGTGGGTGAGTAGAGGGATGACCTGGCCAGAGTTTGGAGTAGGGTGGGGCGGTGAGGCCTGTGTGGCAGCAGAGTCGGCCCCGGGAGGCAGGAGCAGGCGGCACGACCAACGCTGGTTTGGGCGGTTGGAGCAAGAAGACTAGAGGTTGAAGAAGCACTACGGCCGTTGGATGGACATCGTACAGTCACGGGAGCTAGAATCGTTCATATTGACTAAGTTGACAAAGCCCTCCATCTGCGTCAACTTAGTAGGCCCACAAGTCAGCCTCCCACTATGGTGGGTTCCAGCTAGCAGGGGAAGTAGTCATTTTTTTGTGCGTAATAAGGAGGCACTTTCTTGAGTGCGAAGATATAGCTGGGTGGGTCCGAGCTATCATCGGGAGGAACGTTTTTTTTGCGAAATACAGAGGCCCTTCCGATGGGTCCCAGCTGTCAGGTGGAGGAATAATTATTTTGTGCGTAATAAGGAGGCACTTCCTTGCGTGCAGCCGTGGACCCAGCTGTCAGCCTCTCCACATACAGTCCTCTTCTGACGAATGTCATTCATTGACCATGTTGATCACGCCGCGTCGAGAGCACGAGGGCAGTGGATGACGGCGAGGCCTAGGATGGGAACGACCCAGAGCCGGGGAAGACTTGGCAGTGGTTGCCCACGCGGTGGGGAGTACAAGGGTTTACTGGTTCGGCTGCCATCGCCGAAAAATAACAGGAGGTGTGGGTGAGTAGAGGAATGGCCTGGCTTTTGGGGAACGTAGTAATTTCAAAAAAATTCCTACGCACACGCAAGATCATGGTGATGCATAGCAACGAGAGGGGAGAGTGTTATCCACATACCCTCGTAGACCGAAAGCGGAAGCGTTAGAACAACACGGTTGATGTAGTCATACGTCTTCACGGCCCGACCGATCAAGCACCGAAACTACGGCACCTCCGAGTTCTAGCACACGTTCAGCTTGATGACGTCCCTTGAACTCCGATCTAGCCGAGTGTCGAGGGAGAGTTCTGTCAGCACAACGGTGTGGTGACGATCTTGATGTTCTACCGTCGTAGGGCTTCGCCTAAGCACCGCTACAATATTATCGAGGAGGACTATGGTGGAGGGGGCACCGCACACAGCTAAGAGATCAAGAGATCAATCGTTGTGTTCTCCAAGGGGTGTCCCCCTGCCCCCGTATATAAAGGAGTGGAGGAGGGGGAGAGGGTCGGCCCCTATGGCGCGCCCTGGAGGAGTCCTACTCCCACCGGGAGTAGGATTCCTCCCCTTCCATGTAGTAGGAGTAGGAGACAAGGAAGGGGGAGAGGGAAGAGAAGGAAGGAGGGGGCGCCGCCCCTCCCCCTAGTCCAATTCGGACTAGTCATTGGGGGGGGCACGCGGCCTGCCTCTCTCTCCCCTAAAGCCCAATAAGGCCCATATAATTCTTCCCCGTATTCCCGTAACTCCCCGGTACTTCGAAAAATACCCGAACCACTCGGAACCTTTCCGATGTCCGAATATAGTCGTCCAATATATCGATCTTTACGTCTCGACCATTTCAAGACTCCTCGTCATGTCCCCGATCTCATCTGGGACTCCGAACTCCTTCGGTACATCAAAACTCATAATAAAACTGTCATCGAAACCTTAAGCATGCGGACCCTACGGGTTCGAGAACTATGTAGACATGACTGAAACATGTTTCCGGTCAATAACCAATAGCGGAACATGGATGCTCATATTGGCTCCTACATATTCTACGAAGATCTTTATCGGTCAAACCGCATAACAACATACGTTGTTCCCTTTGTCATCGGTATGTTACTTGCCCGAGATTCGATCGTCGGTATCTCAATACCGAGTTCAATCTCGTTACCGGCAAGTCTCTTTACTCGTTCCGTAATGCATCATCCTGCAACTAACTCATTAGTTACAATGCTTGCAAGGCTTATAGTGATGTGCATTACTGAGTGGGCCCAGAGATACCTCTCCGACAATCGGAGTGACAAATCCTAATCTCGAAATACGCCAACCCAACAAGTACCTTCGGAGACACCTGTAGAGCACCTTTATAATCACCCAGTTACGTTGTGACGTTTGGTAGCACATAAAGTGTTCCTCCGGTAAACGGGAGTTGCATAATCTCATAGTTATAGGAACGTGTATAAGTCATGAAGAAAGCAATAGCAACATAGTAAACAATCAAGTGCTAAGCTAACGGAATGGGTCAAGTCAATCACATCATTCTTCTAATGATGTGATCCCGTTAATCAAATGACAACTCATGTCTATGGTTAGGAAACTTAACCATCTTTGATTAACGAGCTAGTCAAGTAGAGGCATACTAGGGACACTATGTTTGTCTATGTATTCACACATGTATTATGTTTCCGGTTAATACAATTCTAGCATGAATAATAAATATTTATCATGATATCAGGAAATAAATAATAACTTTATTATTGCCTCTAGGGCATATTTCCTTCACTGGCCAGCGATGGAGTAGGGTGGGGCGGTGCGGCCTGTGCAGCAGCACAGCCGGCCACGGGAGGCAGGAGCAGGCAGTCCCACCGGTGCTGGTTTGGGCGGCTGGAGCAAGAAGATCAGATATTGAAGAAGAAGCACGGCCTTTGGATTAACATCCCACTATCAGTGCTGCTAGAATTGTTTGTGGACTAAGTTGACAAAGCCTTTCGTACACGTCAACCTAGTAGACCCACAAGTCAGCCTCCAAATCTGTCCCAAACAGTATACAACCCGTAATTTCTAGCCAGATTCAAATTAATTTAAAAACTAAACATACCTTAATTTAAATCCAAAGAAATTTTACCCGCACAAAAAAATGAAATTTAAAATATCAAAATCCAAAAGAAAAAAGTATTTTGGAACTAATTGCATGTTTGCTGTATTTTTTCATTTTACAGCCCATTTATTATTACTTATAACCCATTTCTTATTACTTATAGCCCATTTTCTGGGCAAGCCCGAATACATCCCTCCTCATCTTGAAAGATTTCCAGCCCAGTAGGGCGTAGAAAAGCAAGTAGGCCTACGTTGGTTATTCTGCAAAAAACAAAAATAGCTGGGCTAGACATTTTCAGAAATGTAAAAAAACTGGGCTGGTCATGTGGTAAACATATGAAATAAAAGCCTGGGCTAGACGGGCCACAGCTCCCGCACAACCCCGTTGATACCCTTCTCTGTCCCAAAAAAAGAATTACTACGCACGCTGCTGGGTCCTGAGTGTGTGCCGCTCCTTGTCTTGTTATCTCGCTTATTGACTACGTTGACAGTGGCATGCGACCCAGATGTCAGGAAACTATCAGGAGGAACCTTTTTTTTCTTGTAATAAAGGAGGCACTTGCTTGCCTACTGCCATGATCCTAGTGGGTCCGTATTGTCATCCTCACCATGTACAGTCATCTCCTTATTCCTATCGGTTGTTGACCATGTTGACAACACCGGAGGGCGGCGTCGCGGCGAGGGAACCAAGGTGGAACTCAATTTTGTCCTCCTTCCTCGCAAAAAAAGAAAGAAAGAAAATCAAAGACTTGAGAAGGCGTATAGAACAAAGTAGTGTGCCAGTAAAGAGACGTTGCTGAGTTTTTGAAAAAAGAGAGACGTGCTCCTGTAGCTGGTTCGAATCTGAACCTAGACTATGACTATATATGGTGCTATGCTACTCTGCAAGTAATGAAGCTGACATATCCAACATTCGCTTCTCATCTTCTCTACTTACTCTACCTAGCATCAGAAGCTCTGACCGCGGCAACCATGTCCGCTGGCTGCTCGTCCACCTGCTCTTCAGCAGGCAACAACCATATATGCGCCAAGTCACCACCCGTACCATCGCCTGTGGGTCTCATCACACCCCCTCTGGCACACGCACCGCAGCCGGTTGCTCATCGCAACCCGCTGCCGTAGGTGTGGTGCCACTGCTGCAAATCAGGCGGAGTCGTCCGTCGTGTCTCAACCACAATCCTCAACCATGGCCGAGTCTTCTACAAATGCCCGAATCATGGGGTAATAATATGCTTAAGTGTTGTTTAGCTGCTTTCAGTTGCTAATGTTTTTAATAGTTTGGTTGATGATCTTCCAATTTGATTCGTGCAGAAAAGGGAAGATTCATGTGATTTGTATTTATGGGAAGTTGCTGATGTGGGGGGATGCAACTACGCTGATTATTTGGTTAGCCGAGGAATCCCAATACTAGCAGGTTGGGGTGTTGGACAAGTAACTGAAGGAACGTTAGAAGAGGAAGATGCAGAGCAGAAGGTTAAAGATGTAGTTCCTCCGACCATGGTCAAGCAACAGCTGTTGAACGGCCTTGACAGCAATGAGGAGATGAAAGAGCTTGTGAAGATAATGGGCAAAATCGATGTACTTTGTTGGATGATTGTCTCTTTATTTCTAGTGTATGTAGCACTCGTAATGTATTCAGTGGCTATGACATGAGCACTTTGCTAAAACTAGTAATGAATGAAACCTGTTTAGCATGCTGGGCGTAGTGTTGTGAACATCTAATGATTTCTATTAATGGAAATCATGAGGGGAGTATCCCCTTTTTCTCATAAATAAATAAATGGCAGAGGCCCTTTTGCTAATAAATAAATAAATAAGCAGAGGCCCTGTTGGGTCAGCTTTGTTCCCATTTGAAGACATCGAGCAAATTGCAGTCCAACAGCAAACTATGTCATCAGATTCAAGTTTAACAACCAAATATGAGTACAACTAAACAACAATGTCATCATGTTTTAGTCGTCATACAATGACCAAACACAAATCAACATACATAATAAGTGATGTTCTCACAACAAAATATTAAACAACATGTTCATCAGGTTTCAATTGTCATAGCAAACACAATTTCACATAGTAGATAAAAA
The DNA here is from genome assembly GCF_002162155.2 of Triticum dicoccoides. Classification (NCBI taxonomy): domain Eukaryota; kingdom Viridiplantae; phylum Streptophyta; class Magnoliopsida; order Poales; family Poaceae; genus Triticum; species Triticum dicoccoides. The sequence goes on along the minus strand of NC_041381.1, from coordinate 210,358,047 downwards.
AACGTCTTCTGACAGGCAAATACGACAAAAGCAATCTAATCATCATCCGCAGCAGAAGCGTCAACATCTTCGCCATATGTATCAGTCTGAATCATAATTCCCCATAGTGTCATCTTCTTCTTCATCCTCAATGTCCTCGAACGTTGGCTTCTTCTTGATCAACTCTTGTATGTCCACAGCTCGACAAGCAATGTTTTTGCCATCATCATTGACGTGATGGTTCTCAAAGATATTAGGAACATCTGTGGAATCTTGTACATTAGGAGCAGTGTAAGCATCATCTTGTTGTGCAACTTCATTAAACGAATTCCTCTACTCAAACCTTCGCAATACTCTCCAGTCATCGTTGCGTGCAAATGTGTCTTCCAAGAAAAATATCTGTGTTGCTTCACTTGCCAAAATAAAAGACTCGTCGGTCTGGTACACCGCCTTGACATTGATGGATTTGAAATAATCATCCGCTTTGGGTTTTGCGATCCTAGAAAATAGGTTATACCAACGACAGCACAACAGAACCACACACCGATGAACCTCGAAACTGGAGATATACTGCAAGTGAACAATGTCTGTTATGTTAGCATACATTTCAGTTGTATCTTTGCCGTACGTACCCGTGCTCATGATGGCACTGTTATGTGTCTTCCTACGTTCGTTGCGTGCAAGGATGTTGTAGCGCACATCTCCAACAACGCAAGATTCATAATGTCTTACCCGAGTATCAGGACCCATTGCTAGTGCATAAAGGGCATCATCAACTGCCTGCCCATCCTCCCGCATCTTCTTAACCTATGGTTAGAAAATGGACAAGCTGATCATCTTATGTACTCAATATATTAAAAAAACTGATAGTGCAATTCAAAAGCTTACATGGCTCTTGAACCATTTCGCAAATCCTTCCATAACCAGTTTGTCAATGTTTCTTGGATTTTGCAGTAGTAACTCCTTTCTGTAAATGTTGCACAACATAGTGATCGCGTCAAACATCTAAATATATAAGAATGTTCTACAAGTTTAGTAGATTACGATGTATAAGTTGCAGTACTTAGCACTTACTCGATATAAGGTAGAACCTCAGGACAGTTATTAAATACATACCAAACCATTTTGTCCAAATATTTAGGTTTGTCGTCTTGTCGACTTCGAACAGAACGATCAAAAACATAGAGCCCGGGATTTTCTTCACCCACCTATTTGCTAAGCTGATCAACTGTTTCAATGTATTTTGAGCAGACTGTCAAGCTTCTGTAGCAATGTAGGCCTCTGCAATGGAACCCTCAGGTCTAGCTCTGTTCCTAACATTTCCCTTGAAAGTGCATAGCCACATTTCAATAGGCTATATCTAGCCACACTGTACTGGACCTTTAAGTAGTGCCTCAGAAGGTAGATGAACAGCCAAATGCACCATCACATCAAAAAAGGCTGGAGGATATATCTTCTCAAGGTCGCATAGGATAGTTGGTATCTTGTCTCTAAGATGCTCCAAAGCATCTATCCTGATATTTCTACAGAGTTCCCTGAAGAATTGTCCTGACTCTGCAACTGCTCTGTATAAGTCAGGGCGACACAATCCTCTAAGGATAACAGGTAAAACCCTTTGAAGTAGGACGTGGCAGTCATGAGTTTTCAATCCTTGTACCTTGTTTCCATATGCACTGACTCTCCTTTCAGGGTTGGAAGCAAATCCATGTGGGAATCTCGCACATGGCAGGACCTCGCGTAATTCTTTTCTTTTTACCTTGTCCAAGACGTACACCGCTGGTGCCATATCCCGTGGTTTACCTTCATCTTTCACCTGCAAATCCTTTCTGATACCCAGGTGTGTCAAATCAATCCTAGATTTTAAGGTATCTTTCGTCTTGCCTTCAATATTAAGAAGTGTGCCGATAATGCTATCACATATATTTTTCTCGATGTGCATCACATCAAGATTATGCCGCAAATCCAAATCTTTCCAATACTCCAAGTCCCACAAAGTGGACCTACGGGTAAACAATAATCTCTCCTCTGCCCTACCACACTTCCTTTTCCCGCTACAATTATCTAGATGGTTTCCTGGTGTAATATGCCTGACCTTCTCTAATTCCACTTGCAACTCATCAGTGGTGAGCCTCTTTGGTGCATCACGGTTTTCATGCTTTGCATTGAACACATATCTTCGGTATTTTGTAGGACACGACTTGTCCTTGGCAAGGAAACAACGGTGTCCAATGTAACAGATCTTGCTAAGTATTGCGTGTGATAGCGGATTCCTGTCACAGTGAACACATGCATTATAACCATGTGTCATTCGCCCTGACATAGTGCACAAAGCCGGAGAATCATGGATGCACCAAATTATAACAACACGCAAAAAGAAATCAGCTGGTGGGCTTCTATATAGTTCTCGAGTGAGAACACCCCTCCATAGCTATTGAAGTTCCTCCACAAGAGGCTCCATGAATAAATCAAAGTCCTTTCCAGGACTTTTTGGACCTGGGATGAGCAAGGCCATCATGTAGTTTGATTCTTTGGTTCAGACATTTGGAGGCATGTTGTAAGGGATAACAAGCACTGGCCACATGCTATATGTCGTGCTCTGATGGCCAAATGGATTAAATCCATCTGAAGCTAAGCCAAGTCTAATATTTCTCGGGTCAGCAGCAAATTTTTGGTGTTTGTGATTGAAGCTTTTCCAATCACTACCATAAGATGGATGGCTCATTACATTCTGATCTCTGCGCTCCTAGTTCCTATAATGCCACAGTACATCCTTGGATGAGCATGCGAGGAAGTGGCTTGCGGACAAGAAGGTGGAGATCAACGACCGTAGGAAGTATGAGGCGGCGAGGGCGGTTGCTGCCCGGATGCAAGCGAAGGAGGCAGCCCGGATGCAAGTGGAGCAGGCAGCCCGGATGCAGGCGGAGGAGGCTCCCAGCTAGTGTCTGAGGCCATCCGGCATGCTCGGATATTGATTTCATTTTGCCATGTCTGGTTTGTTGAACTATGATTTGTTTTGCTTTGTTTCACACTTTGGCATTCGGACAATTTTTATCATATGATCGACGTGCATGGATTTGAGGATTGGAATTTGCGGCATATGGATGTGCGGTGCAACATTTGAAGGGTGCCTGGTCAATGCCCGCGGACGCGTCTGCGGGCGTTTGAGGGTCCGGATTTGCCAAGTCCGATTGTAGATACTCTTATATGGAGATCTGCATCCCAAACTATATGGCTTAAACAAAATCAAATAGTGTTTCCATTTCCCCTTTGCAGGGCTAAGAGCATATACAACTTGGACTTCCCAAATTGATCGAACGGCCACAGGATCACTAAACGAATAGGAAAGAAGAATAAGTTGACCCAACTCCACAAAGCCTCCCTAAACGCCTAGGCTCCGACGTGCCAGGACATGTCCGATCAATGATCATACGTTCCTATATAGAATTCGGCCCATCATAGACCATATTTTCTCTTTATTTATTCTTTTTCTCTTCATCTTCACCAATTACATACACGTGACCGAACGTATAAGGGAAATTGAGACATGATTGTGAAACAAAACTATGACAAGTGACCGGTCATTGTATGTGCCCGGACACATCCGCGCTCGTTTGAGGGGCGGAATTAGTTGTATGCGGCTGTAGATGCTCTAGTTAGGGCATCTCCAACGACAACCCGCAAATTTCCTCACGCACCCGTCCACGGATAGGGGCGGACCAGTCCGTGGATACGGATGCGGGAGGCCGTCATCCACCCATAGCCGCATACATTTTAACTACAACTCGAATCAACCGAACAAAATTCGATCAAAACGGGTACATTTTATATAAACACGTCCGAATTTCATATAAATATGATGGATTTCATTACATTTACATCAAAGCTTTGCTAGTCCGGCTCCGAAGTTATAATTAATACCTAATCTAAATGGTCGCTGACGCCCTTTCCCCGTGTCCGGCCCTGAGCCCTGAGAACTGAAGCTTCACCATCTCCAATTCTGCCTCGGCGCTCTCCAACTCCGTCTCCATAACCTCCGCCTTCGGAGGCCAAAGAAGTGAAGTTGTCTGCCTCCACATAGTCGCCAAGCGACTAGTCGACCGATGATGTTGAGCCCACCAAGCTTGGCGTCGGCAGGAAGGGAGGAGCGGTGGCCTTCCTGGGACACGAGCAACGACGACCTACCATGCACTACTGTTCCTCGCTACCAGCGGTGCCCGGGACGTGTCGGTTTCATGGTCGTCGCGGCGGGGCGTGGACTCGGCTATGTCCTCCTCCTCGTCTTCGGTCTCACCGAACACCACCTCGCCCACATCGTCGCTCTCCTTGTAGGCGGCCGCCACCTCCGCCACCCGCTGGCGGTACCGCCAGCGAGCGAGGCGGATCTCGCGGGCGGAGCAGTAGGACTCGAGAAGATCCTCCTGCTTTGCCAGGTTCGCGTCCGACGCGACAGCCCTACCGGCGGCGAGCTGCTCCTTCGCCTACACATGCTCCTACAGAAGGTGGTTGTTGCAGGCGGCAGTGGCCTGCGCCTCCCGAAACTGCTCCTCCCGCAGCATGTCCATGTAATGGGCACGAGCTTCGTCGATGGTCATGGTGCAATGCACTGGCGAGGGCGGCGCGGAGGAGGAGGAGGGTGGCCTCAGTTCGTCGTCGACAGCGTCCTCCATTGGGACGTCGTTGTCCTCCGCTTGCCAGCCGGCCAGCCAGACGACAACAATGACGGCCATCTCCTTCTTCTTCTCCGACGTCAGCCCATCCTAGAGAGCTTTGCCGGGGGAGGAATCCATGGTGGGAGTGGTGCGGAGAGGAAACGGAGGTGGATGACTGCGGCTATGTCCGGGCAGCGGTTTATATAGCAATAGTGGGCGGGAGAGGGACGGGCGGGTGGCGCCGGAGGAGACGCCCCGACAACCGCATGCCATCAAGGTGGGCGGCACACGGAAGGACGGGCGGCACCGCAGGAGACGCCTCGGAAACCGCGTGCCATCAATGTGGGCGGCAGACGGACGGACGGGCGGTCGTCGTGTCGTTTAAACTCTCGACAGTCGCCTGCACCAGGAAGCGGCGCGGGCGGCGCTCTCTCGGCCAGCATGCCGCTTCAATGCCGGCACCAGTGAGCGGTTTCGTCCGCTCTGCCGGGGCATGAATGCGGGCGTTGACGCTCTAGAGTGGCGCTGACCGAAAACACGTAGGAGGGGTGAGGGTTTTTTGGTGGGCCGAGGCGATCAGAAGCGGGTGTGACAGCGTCCGGACCATTCTGCGGACGGATACAGACTCTTGTTGGATGACTTCGACTAATCCAGATGGATTATTTTTTTTGAAAAAGGGGGACTCCCCGGGCTCTGCATCAGAACGATGTATACGACCACCTTTATAAATAAGCAAATAGGTTCAAACAAGGTCTTACAGTCTGAAACAAAAGTAACGGCAAGCTCACACAGAGCCACAACGCCAAAAACACAAATGCCTAGAGGCCACAACCGGCTAGCATAACAAAGATATGACAACTAATCACCTATCCTATTACATGACCGCCTTCCAAACCGGTTGAAGATATCCCGTACTACCATCTCCCACCGGATAGATCCAGTAACCAAACGCTCCCTGGCCTCCGTCGGAGTGAGTAATGACCACATACGGATCAACGCAGTGGCTCGGAATAAAATCTGCAAAAGATGAATATTTGTTGTTTTGTTAAAAATGAAATCATTTCTGCAATTCTAAATTGCCCACAATAAAACACATACTCCTACACGAATGTGTCTAGCTGTTTCGGACTCAATCCCAACAAGCCACGTTTCAAATAACGTATTGACAGAATTCGGCGGAGTAATGTTAAAAGCAATGTGCACCGTCTGCCACAAAACTTTGGCCAACGGGCAATCAAAAGAGAGGTGCTTAAATAATTTTGTCCCGATTACAAAAACTACACCTAGTAGATCCTGTCTAGTTACGCTGATGCGGGATATTTGAGGGTATGGGTTGAAGATGCCCTTAAACAGCGCAACTGGGAGGGTAGCCTGGTCCTACCTTAACATGAACTTTTTGGGCGAATCCGTCCATCGTGCTCAATTGCACCAATTTATGCAGGATCGATGTAGACGACCAGCTAGATGATGGGCAGCATGTGCAACTGCGAGACCTGAAACGTGACACTACCCTGGTGAGTGGCGAGCGAGGAAAGGAAAGCTTGCGGGAGAAACTTTAGTTTCCAGAAGCCCGTCCCACTTGCTCGTCCCAGCGTCCAACAAGTCTTTTTTAGTTTCCCACCAGAAAAAACTGCGCGCGCCTTTAGGTGCCACGCAAACGCAACGGCGCAGGCCATGTGAGCCCGTCCGCCAAAGGCAACCCACGACGACTGTTTACCTCCAGCGCTGCGCGTGCGCTGCAGTGCCGTGCAGCTATAGCCACTGCCCTGCCCACTGATGGCCAACAGCTGCGCTACCTGCCATAGTGTTTACTCCAAGCCAAGTTTACCGGAGGACAAAGCAAACAAACCTTTCCATGGTCAGAAGGTCAACTAGATCCGCTCAGAGTAGTAAAAACTCAATCACCAGGTTATCAAACGATGAAGCGACCGCGGAATCTGGTTGCAATTTGCGGCGACCGACAACGCAATTTCGTGCAAATGCAAGTGTTGGTGGTACGTTCGATCGAGGGCCGTCGGTGTGTGAGTGTGACCAGCTGACCATGTGTGTCTCACACCGACGCCGGTGTACGGAGGCTATTGATTAACCGAGTTAGTACCAGCGTAAACACGAGTCATCTTGCTTATGACTATGAGCGCAAACTGTGATGTGATCCCCCCCACTCGCGGTGAGTTTAGGGGCACAGAAACAGCAACTTGTACAAAAAGACGGTAGGTATGGGTGTGGCAAGGGAGCGGTGTAGAACCGGACACAGCTGCGCAAAAGAGATGGTAGGTGTAGGCCGGCTGGAAGGCATTTGGTATAACTGCTAGCTAGCTAGCTAGAGTGTCCTCGCTTTGGTATCTGATTCCGTTTGTAAGATCAAGTACACTTATTCAAGTAAGCAGAACAATCTGCTGGTCACAAACACCACACATGCATGGCTTGATCGTCCATAGCGGACGCGCGCCTAGGCTAGGCTCGCACTGCAGCTACAGTGCGCTCCACACGATTGACTGCCTAATTAAGGTCGCCCTCGTCTGAGTGAAAAGCACACAACCACCACATTCCTGGTCGTGATTAACAAAAGGCCACCATTTTACGTTTTATTATTAGCTTGTTTCACCGGACGCAACGGTAATCCCGGACACGAGGACAGCATAATTCCTTTCTTTCTTTTTGCTGGTCACCACCGTTGCCGAGGCTGCTAGCACTTCCGCTTCACCTTAACGAAAGCCAGAGGCCGTGGACTCGTCGCGAATGGTGGGCGGCCCCGCTAAAACAATTCGTGGTTGCTTGTTGGTATTCCATAGTTCGGCGAGATCTTCTCCCGCAACTTGGTGCGTACGTACGTGCGCCGTTGACAATCGTCTTTTTAGTGCAACGCTAGGCAGGCAGGCACGTATTCTCAGGTGACGATCACTGTGTAGGGACACGTACACTGATAACGTTTGCCATGGCCACTTTTACACACAGGCGGTGTGGTGTGCTGGATGCTGGCCTGCTGTCTTGGCGTGGAAACCAGGCTGATCTCCGCCGAGACAACTGCGCGCCTTGCATTGTTGCATGCTGGACCAGTCGTTGGTCCTGCACGCTATTTCTGCACAGTGGAGCGTTACGCGAGGTTTCACCGTGCATGGAATGGATCTGGCCGGGGCGGAACGTGGGTCAGGGCGAGTAATGCTACACCTACGTAATCCTAGCTAGGTAATTAACATAATGTGCAATGTGTGGGTTGTTGATTGGAGATTGGGGGAGAAAGGAGCCCACCCCCATGAAAATCGGGGACGGAGAGAGAGACAGTTAGTTAAGCAATTTATGTTAACTCTTTCGTAGGTTCCCGTAGATGTAACATTTTCGGGGTCAGGGCAGCACAGTGTGCAGAGTTCTCGACATGTCTCGCTGTTTTATTTATTTTACTATTGCAGGTTTTTTTTTGACAAATTTTACTATTGCAAGTATCATGCCCACATTTCGACGGGCTGGAGGAGGGCGACATGTCTCGCCGTGTTATTTTCTTACCATTACGCGCGCATCCCCCCTCATCGTCGCTTTCAGGCGTGCACACCCCCCCTCATCCGCGCTGGGCCGACCCGTCATCCTTTTTCGTCTTCTGTTTTAACGCGCAAAAAATTGCGCACAAGTTGTGATTCGAACCAGCGATTTCTTTTACTAACCACCCAACCAACTTACCTGATCCAATTAGTTACATCTTTTCCATTCTTTCTTCTTTCTTCTTTCTTATTTTATTTTTTCTTTTTCTTTTTTTTCTTTTTTTGGAATGGTTTTGTTCGTCTTTTCATTTTTCTTTTTACCTTTTTTTATTTTTTCCTTTTTGTTTTGCTAATGATCAAACTGTTCTCAAATTCGTGATTTTTTTTCAAATTTGATGTTTTTGTTTTCAAAAGCGATGCACTTTTTCCAAAACCAGTGAGCTTTTTATAAAATCAATGAATGTTTTTCAAAATTGATGAAAAATTTCATAATTCATGTTTCTTTATTTGTGTAACTTTTTTCCAATCTCATGAACTTTTTTAAACCCGGGAACATTTTAATAAACCCATGGTCTTTTTTCTATTTCACGAACATATGCAAAATCGAAAAAAAAATATATATAGATGATGTTCTTTTTCCTGAACCAGCAGTATAACACAGCGCAAAAAACAAAATGGGAGCAAGGCGAGTTGATCGAGTGAATTAATTTATTTATTTAGCGAGCGAGCGAACAAAGCGAAACGGGACCGAGGCGAGTTGATGCTTAATGGGCCGCGGTCCGCTGCGTTTTCGTGAGCGCCCGAAGCCACCAGTTAGGAGGTCCCTCTCTCGCCCTCCTCTTGCATGATCTAGGCGATAGCAGTCCAGCTTGAGCTACATGCGTGTCTATTGAGAACAACTAATCTACTCCTTGGGAGCCCTGCAAGGGTCACTTTCGGTGGGCTGGTAGCGCGTCACTGGCGTGCTATCAGGCGTCGTCACATATCGCGTCTTGGGTGCTCCCACTCAATTTTTTCGCACATGTTTTTGGCTTTTAGATGATTTTTTTGGGGATGGGGGATCGACTTTCATTTTTCCTTAAGCTACGGACAAAAAATGATTGAAAAAAATTTGGGTGAAAAAAATGTGTTTTTCTTTCATGAGAGGCAGAAATTTACTTCTCATGGAGGCACGGATTTGCTTCCGCGCGAGGCATGGAAAAGAAAAAAAACATGTTTTATTTTATTCAGTGAGAGGCACTGACTCACGGATTTGCTTCCGCGAGAGGCACAGACATGCCTCTCGGAAAGAGGGAAAAAACACATTTTCTTTTTCTTCCGCGAGAGGCACGGATTTGCTTGTGGCAAGAGGCACAACCATGCCTCTTGGAAAAGGAAAAAAACTTGTTTAATTTTTTTCCGTGAGGGACACAGGTTTACTTCTCGTAGAGGCACAAATTTGCTTCCTCGAGAAGCACGGTCATGCCTCTCGGGTTTTCTCGTCCAATTTTTTTGTTAAAAAAATTTCTCAAAACTTATAACCATGGGGTCTAGTTTTGAAGATCTTGACGTGAGGAATCCAGCGGTGAAAATGGTTTGAGATTTGGACGCATGATTTAAGAGATAAAACATTTTGAATGAATGAACCTACGAAAAAAGGAAAAACACCCAGTGCGCCAATTGTCACAACCTGAGAAGGTAGGAGAAACCTTTGCAAGGAGTACTTCTTAATTACTGATTTTGGAGTACTCAAAAAGTAATAATAGTGATTTTTGGATCTATTCCCTTAAAAGCTCTATAAAAATTGTAGCTAAGCAGGCCAATAGCGCAAGTTCTATTCTGCGCCTTAAGCACCGGGTACAGCTATACAAATAACCTTCCTGTACCTCGGAGATTTCTTCCCTCTCGTTAGGGTTTGCTCCTCCCGGAGGCGATTCAGCTACCGTCGAGATTTTTCCTTCCCTGACTGTCGTTCCTCCAATGGCTTGATTCGGAGCGACCAAGGGACGATCCTTAGATCGCTGCCTGCTCTTGGTTGGGCGCTGAAGGTGACATCCTAGGGTTCTACCAACAAAGCCCGATCTGTTCACATCGGGTGAGTGATAGTACTGTTGGGGAACGTTGCAGAAAATTAAAATTTTTCCTACGGTTTCACCAAGATCCATCTATGAGTTCATCTAAGCAACGAGTCATGGGAGAGAGATTGCATCTACATACCACTTTGTAGATCGCGTACGGAAGCGTTTGAGGGAACGGTGATGATGGAGTCGTACTCGCCGTGATTCAGATCACCGATGACCAAGTGCTGAACGGACAACACCTCCGCGTTCAACACACGTACGGTATGGACGACGTCTCCTCCTTCTTGATCCAGCAAGGGGGAAGGAGAGGTTGAGGAAGAAGGCTCCAGCAGCAGCACGACGGCGTGATGATGGTGGAGAGGCAGTACTCCGACAGGGCTTCGCCAAGCGCTCAACGGAGGAGGAGAGGTGTTGGGGAGGGGAGGGGTTGCGCCTTGGATCAGGTGTTCAGCCCTCCCCTCGCCCCTCTATTTATGGGGGAAGGGGAAAGGGGGCCGGCCCCCTCTAGATGAGATCTAGAGGGGGGGCGGCGGCCAGGGAGGGGGGCTTGCCCCCCAAGCAAGGGGGGTGCGCCCCCACTAGGGTCCCCCCCCCAACCCTAGGCGCATGGGCCCAAGGGGGGGGGGGCGTGCCCAGCCCTCCAGGGGCTGGTGCCCTGCCCCACGCGGCCCATGTGGCCCACCAAGAGGGCTGGCCCCTCCCGGTGGACCCCCCGAACCCTTCCGGTGGCCCCGGTACAATACTGATATGTCCCCGAAACTTTCCGGTGTCCGTATGACAACTTCCCATATATAAATCTTCACCTCCGAACCCTTCCGGAACTCCTCGTGACGTCCGGGATCTCATCCGGGACTCCGAACAACATTCGGTAATAACATACAAGTCTTCCTTATAACCCTAGCGTCACCGAACCTTAAGTGTGTAGACCCTACGGGTTCGGGAGACATGCAGACATGACCGAGACGGTTCTCTGGTCAATAACCAACAGCGGGATCTGGATACCCATGTTGGCTCCCACATGCTCCTCGATGATCTCATCGGATGAACCACGATGTCGAGGATTCAAACAACCCTGTATACTATTCCCTTCGTCAGACGGTATGTTACTTGCCCGAGATTTGATCGTCGGTATCCCAATACCTCGTTCAGTCTCGTTACCGGCAAGTCACTTTACTCGTACCGTAATGCATGATCCCGTGACCAGACACTTGGTCACTTTGAGCTCATTATGATGATGCACTACCGAGTGGGCCCAGTGATACCTCTTCGTAATCCGGAGTGACAAATCCCAGTCTCGATCCGTGTCAACCCAACAGACACTTTCAGAGATACCTGTAGTGCACCTTTATAGTCACCCAGTTACGTTGTGACGTTTGGTACACCCAAAGCACTTCTACGGTATCCGGGAGTTACACGATCTCATGGTCTAAGGAAGAGATACTTGACATTGGAAAAGCTCTAGCAAAATGAACTACACGATCTTGTGCTATGCTTAGGATTGGGTCTTGTCCATCACGTCATTCTCCTAATGATGTGATCCCGTTTTCAATGACATCTAATGTCCATAGTCAGGAAACTATGACTATCTGTTGACCAACGAGCTAGTCAACTAGAGGCTTACTAGGGACGTATTGTGGTCTATGTATTCACACGTGTATTACGATTTCCGCATAAACAATTATAGCATGAATAAAAGACAATTATCATGAACAAGGAAATATAATAATAATCCATTTATTATTGCCTTTAGGGCATATTTCCAACAGTCTCCCACTTGCACTAGAGTCAATAATCTAGTTACATTGTGATGAATCGAACACCCATAGAGTTCTGGTGTTGATCATGTTTTGCTCGCGAGAGAGGTTTAGTCAACGGATCTGCGACATTCAGATCCGTATGTACTTTGCAAATATCTATGTCTCCATCTTGAACATTTTCACAGATGGAGTTGAAGCGGCGCTTGATGTGCCTGGTCTTCTTGTGAAACCTGGGCTCCTTGGCAAGGGCAATAGCTCCAGTGTTGTCACAGAAGAGTTTGATCGGCTCCGACGCATTGGGTATGACTCCTAGGTCGGTGATGAACTCCTTCACCCAAATTGCTTCATGCGCTGCCTCCGAGGCTGCCATGTACTCCGCTTCACATGTAGATCCCGCCATGACGCTCTGCTTGCAGCTGCACCAGCTTACTGCTCCACCATTCAACATATACACATATCCGATTTGTGACTTAGAGTCATCCAGATCTGTGTCGAAGCTAGCGTCGACGTAACCCTTTACGACGAGCTCTTCGTCACCTCCATAAACGAGAAACATGTCCTTTGTCCTTTTTAGGTACTTCAGGATATTCTTGACTGCTGTCCAGTGTTCCTTGCCGGGATTACTTTGGTACCTCCCTACCAAACTTATGGCAAGGTTTACATCAGGTCTGGTACACAACATGGCATACATAATAGATCCTATGGCTGAGGCATAGGGGATGACGCTCATCTCTTCTTTATCTTTTGCCGTGGTCGGGCATTGAGCCGAGCTCAATCTCACACCTTGCAGTACAGGCAAGAACCCTTTATTGGACTGATCCATTTTGAACTTCTTCAAAATCTTATCAAGGTATGTGCTTTGTGAAAGACCTATGAGGCGTCTCGATCTATCCCTATAGATCTTGATGCCTAATATGTAAGCAGCTTCTCCAAGGTCCTTCATTGAAAAACACTTATTCAAGTAGGCCTTAATGCTATCCAAGAATTCTATATCATTTCCCATCAAAAGTATGTCATCTACATATAATATGAGAAATGCTATAGAGCTCCCACTCACTTTCTTGTAAATGCAGGCTTCTCCGTAAGTCTGCATAAACCCAAACACTTTGATCATCTCATCAAAACGAATGTTCCAACTCCGAGATGCTTGCACCAGCCCATAAATGGATCGCTGGAGCTTGCACACTTTGTTAGCATTCTTAGGATCGACAAAACCCTCCGGCTGCATCATATACAGTTCTTCCTTAAGATGCCCGTTAAGGAATGCCGTTTTGACGTCCATCTGCCATATCTCATAATCATAGTATGTGGCAATTGCTAACATGATTCGGACGGACTTAAGCTTCGCTACGGGAGAGAAAGTCTCATCGTAGTCAATCCCTTGAACTTGCCGATAACCCTTAGCGACAAGTCGAGCTTTATAGATGGTGACATTACCATCCGCGTCCGTCTTCTTCTTAAAGATCCACTTGTTTTCTATCGCTCGCCGATCATCGGGCAAGTCAGTCAAAGTCCATACTTTGTTTTCATACATGGATTCTATCTCGGATTTCATGGCTTCTAGCCATTTGTTGGAATTTGGGCCCGCCATCGCTTCTTCATAGTTCGAAGGTTCACCGTTGTCTAACAACATGATTTCCAGGACAGGGTTGCCATACCACTTTGGTGTGGAACGTGTCCTTGTGGACCTACGAAGTTCAGTAGCAACTTGATCAGAGGTACCTTGATCATCATCATTAATTTCCTCTCCAGTCGGTGTAGGCACCACAGGAACGTTTTCCTGAGCTGCACTACTTTCCGATTCAAGAGGTAGTACTTCATCGAGTTCTACTTTCCTCCCACTTACTCCTTTAGAGAGAAACTCTTTTTCCAGAAAGGATCCGTTCTTGGCAACAAAGATCTTGCCCTCGGATCTTAAGTAGAAGGTATACCCAATGGTTTTCTTAGGGTATCCTATGAAGACGCATTTTCCCGACTTGGGTTCGAGCTTTTCAGGTTGAAGTTTCTTGACATAAGCATCGCATCCCCAAACTTTTAGAAACGACAGCTTAGGTTTCTTCCCAAACCATAATTCATACGGTGTCGTCTCAACGGATTTAGACGGTGCCCTATTTAAAGTGAATGTAGCTGTCTCTAGAGCGTATCCCCAAAATGATAGCGGTAAATCGGTAAGGGACATCATAGATTGCACCATATCCAATAGAGTGCGATTACGACGTTCGGACACACCATTACGCTGAGGTGTTCCAGGCGGCGTGAGTTGTGAAACGATTCCACATTTTCTTAAGTGTGTACCAAATTCGTGACTTAAATATTCTCCTCCACGATCCGATCGTAAGAACTTTATCTTTCGGTCACGTTGATTCTCTACTTCATTCTGAAATTCCTTGAACTTTTCAAAGGTTTCAGACTTGTGTTTCATCAAGTAGACATACCCATATCTACTCAAGTCATCAGTGAGAGTGAGAACATAACGATATCCTCCGCGAGCCTCAACGCTCATTGGACCGCACACATCGGTATGTATGATTTCCAACAAGTTGGTTGCTCGCTCCATTGTTCCGGAGAACGGGGTCTTGGTCATTTTGCCCATGAGGCATGGTTCGCATGTGTCAAATGATTCATAATCTAGAGACTCTAAAAGTCCATCAGCATGGAGCTTCTTCATGCGCTTGACACCAATGTGACCAAGGCGGTAGTGCCACAAGTATGTGGGACTATCGTTACCAACTTTACATCTTTTGGTATTCACACTATGAATATGTGTAACATTACGTTCAAGATTCATTAAGAATAGACCATTGACCATCGGGGCATGACCATAAAACATATCTCTCATATAAATAGAACAACCATTATTCTCGGATTTAAATGAGTAGCCAACTCGTATCAATCGAGATCCAGATACAATGTTCATGCTCAAACTTGGCACTAAATAACAATTATTGAGGTTTAAAACTAATCCCGTAGGTAAATGTAGAGGTAGCGTGCCGACGGCGATCACATCGACCTTGGAACCATTCCCGACGTGCATCGTCACCTCGTCCTACGCCAGTCTCCGCTTATTCCACAGCTCCTGCTATGAGTTACAAATGTGAGCGATGGCACCAGTATCAAATACCCAGGAGTTACTATGAGTACTGGTAAGGTACACATCAATTACATGTATATCAAATATACCTTTAGTGTTGCCGGCCTTCTTGTCCGCTAAGTATTTGGGGCAGTTCCGCTTCCAGTGACCCTTCCCCTTGCAATAAAAGCACTCAGTTTCAGGCTTGGGTCCATTCTTTGACTTCTTCCCGGCAACTGGCTTACCGGGCGCGGCAACATCTTTGCCGTCCTTCTTGAAGTTCTTCTTACCCTTGCCCTTTTTGAACTTAGTGGTCTTATTGACCATCAACACTTGATGTTCTTTCTTAATTTCAACCTCTACTGACTTCAGCATTGAGAATACTTCAGGAATGGTCTTCACCATCCCCTGCATATTGTAGTTCAACACAAAGCTCTTGTAGCTCGGTGGGAGCGACTGAAGGATTCTGTCAATGACCGCCTCTTCCGGGAGGTTGATCTCCAACTGGGACAGGCGGTTGTGCAACCCAGACATTTTGAGTATGTGCTCACGGACAGAACTGTTTTCCTCCATCTTACAACTATAGAACTTGTCGGAGACTTCATATCTCTCGACCCGGGCATGAGCTTGGAAAACCATTTTCAGCTCCTCGAACATCTCATATGCTCCGTGCTTCTCAAAATGCTTTTGGCCCCGGTTCTAAGCTGTAAAGCATGCCGCACTGAACGAGGGAGTAATCATCGGCACGTGATTGCCAAGTGTTCATAACGTCTTGGTTCTTTGGGATGGGTGCTTCACCTAGCAGTGCATCTAGGACATAGTCTTTCTTGGCTGCTATGAGGATGATCCTCAGGTTCCGAACCCAGTCCGAATAGTTGCTGCCATCATCTTTCAGCTTGGTTTTCTCTAGGAACGCGTTGAAGTTCATGTTGACATGAGCGTTGGCCATTTGATCTACAAGACATATTTTGCAAAAGTTTTAGACTAAGTTCATGATAATTAAGTTCATCTAATCAAATTATTTAATGAACTCCCACTCAGATTAGACATCCCTCTAGTCATCTAAGTGTTACACGATCCGAGTCGACTAGGTCGTGTCCGATCATCACGTGAGACGGACTAGTCATCATCGGTGAACATCTCCATGTTGATCGTATCTTCCATACGACTCATGTTCGACCTTTCGGTCTCTGTGTTCCGAGGCCATGTCTGTACATGCTAGGCTCGTCAAGTTAACCCTAAGTGTTCTGCATGTGTAAATCTGTCTTACACCCGTTGTATGTGAACGTAAGGATCTATCACACCCGATCATCACGTGGTGCTTCGAAACGACGAACTTTAGCAACGGTGCACAGTTAGAGGGAACACTTTCTTGAAATTATTATAAGGGATCATCTTATTTACTACCGCCGTTCTAAGTAAACAAGATGCATAAAACATAATAAACATCACATGCAATTATATAGTAGTGACATGATATGGCCAATATCATATAGCTCCTTTGATCTCCATCTTCGGGGCTCCATGATCATCTTTGTCACCGGCATGACACCATGATCTCCATCATCATGATCTCCATCATTGTGTCTTCATGAAGTTGTCACGCCAATGACTACTTCTACTTCTATGGCTAACACGTTTAGCAATAAAGTAAAGTAATTTACATGGCGTTCTTCAATGACACGCAGGTCATACAAAAAATAAAGACAACTCCTATGGCTCCTGCCGGTTGTCATACTCATCGACATGCAAGTCATGATTCCTATTACAAGAACATGATCTCATACATCACAATATATCATTCATCACAACTTCTGGCCATATCACATCACATGACAATTGCTGCAAAAACAAGTTAGACATCCTCTAATTATTGTTGCATCTTTTACGTGGCTGCAATTGGGTTCTAGCAAGAACGTTTTCTTACCTACGAATAACCACAACGTGATTTTGTCAACTTCTATTTACCCTTCATAAGGACCCTTTTCATCTAATCCGCTCCAACTAAAGTAGGAGAGACAGACACCCGCTAGCCACCTTATGCAACTAGTGCATGTCAGTCGGTGGAACCTGTCTCACGTAAGCGTACGTGTAAGGTCGGTCCGGGCCACTTCATCCCACAATACCGCTGAAGCTAGAAAAGACTAGTAGCGGCAAGCAAGTTGACAAGATCTACGCCCACAACAAAATTGTGTTCTACTCGTGCAATAGAGAACTACGCATAGACCTAGCTCATGATGCCACTGTTGGGGAACGTTGCAGAAAATTAAAATTTTTCCTACGGTTTCACCAAGATCCATCTATGAGTTCCTCTAAGCAACGAGTCATGGGAGAGAGATTGCATCTACATACCAATTTGTAGATCGCGTACGGAAGCGTTCAAGGGAACGGTGATGATGGAGTCGTACTCGCCGTGATTCAGATCACCGATGACCAAGTGCTGAATGGACAACACCTCCGCGTTCAACACATGTACGGTACGGACGACGTTTCCTCCTTCTTGATCCAGCAAGGGGGAAGGAGAGGTTGAGGAAGAAGGCTCCAGCAGCAGCACGACGGCGTGATGATGGTGGAGAGGCAGTACTCCAACAGGGCTTCGCCAAGCGCTCAACGGAGGAGGAGAGGTGTTGGGGAGGGGAGGGGCTGCGCCTTGGATTAGGTGTTCAGCCCTCCCCTTGCCCCTCTATTTATAGGGGAAGGGGAAAGGGGGCCGGCCCCCTCTAGATGAGATCTAGAGGGGGGGGGGGCGGCGGCCAGGGAGGGGGGCTTGCCCCCAAGCAAGGGGGGTGCGCCCCCACTAGGGTTCCCCCCCCCAACCCTAGGCGCATGGGCCCAAGGGGGGGCGTGCCCAGCCCTCCAATTGCTGGTGCCCTGCCCCACGCGGCCCATGTGGCCCACCAAGAGGGGTGGCCCCTCCCGGTGGATCCCCGGAACCCTTCCGGTGGCCCCGGTACAATACCGATATGTCCCCGAAACTTTCCGGTGTCCGTATGACAACTTCCCATATATAAATCTTCACCTCCGGACCCTTCCGGAACTCCTCGTGACATCCGGGATCTCATCCGGGACTCCGAACAACATTCGGTAATCACATACAAGTCTTCCTTATAACCCTAGCGTCACCGAACCTTAAGTGTGTAGACCCTACGGGTTCGGGAGACATGCAGACATGACCGAGACGGTTCTCCGGTCAATAACCAACAGCGGGCTCTAGATACCCATGTCGGCTCCTACATGCTCCTTGATGATCTCATCGGATGAACCACGATGTCGAGGATTCAAACAACCCTGTATACTATTCCCTTCGTTAGACGGTATGTTACTTGCCCGAGACTCGATCGTCGGTATCCCAATACCTCGTTCAGTCTCGTTACCGGCAAGTCACTTTACTCGTACCGTAATGCATGATCCCGTGACCAGACACTTGGTCACTTTGAGCTCATTATGATGATGCACCACCGAGTGGGCCCAGTGATACCTCTCCGTAATCTGGAGTGACAAATCCTAGTCTCGATCCGTGTCAACCCAACAGACACTTTCGGAGATACCTGTAGTGCACCTTTATAGTCACCCAGTTACGTTGTGACGTTTGGTACACCCAAAGCACTTCTACGGTATCCGGGAGTTACACGATCTCATGGTCTAAGGAAGAGATACTTGACATTGGAAAAGCTCTAGCAAAACGAACTACACGATCTTGTGCTATGCTTAGGATTGGGTCTTGTCCATCACGTCATTCTCCTAATGACGTGATCCCTTTGTCAATGACATCTAATGTCCATAGTCAGGAAACCATGACTATTTGTTGACCAACGAGCTAGTCAACTAGAGGCTTACTAGGGACGTATTGTGGTCTATGTATTCACACGTGTATTACGATTTCCGGATAATACAATTATAGCATGAATAAAAGACAATTATCATGAACAAGGAAATATAATAATAATCCATTTATTATTGCCTCTAGGGCATATTTCCAACAAGTACATGGGTTCTTCGAGTACCTCCGGATGAGCGGCTACAGATGATGTGGCGCGGATGATGGCAGAACTGGGATTGCGGGAAGAAGACCTGGATGATGTTGTGTTCGAAGAGGTGGCGACATCGCCAGAGGCGCGAGATGGATTGTGCTGGTAAGGGTGAACACGGAGAAGACCTATAGTCAGACCTGGTTCTACAGGAATATGAGGTCAGCTTGGGACGTCGCACAACAAGTTAAGTTCAGGCCCTTGGAAAGCAACTTGTATACTGTCCAATTTTCATGTCTGGGAGATTAGGAGAGGGTAATGCAATATGGACCGTGGAACTTTAGAGGGGATGCGGTGATCATGAAGCCGTATGATGGCATTACCAAACCCTCTCTGATCGAGCTTGACACTATTGATATCTGGATTCAGATCCACGATGTGCCTGATCTCTATGCACACCTTGTTGAACCTCTTGCTGCCAAGGTAGGAGAGGTGCTTTTTGCGGAATCACATTCTCGGGATTTTGTTGCGAACTTCTACCTTGTTTGGGTGAGGAAAAATGTCAAAAACCCGCTGAAAACGCCGCCTCTATGATCCGTGATAACAAGAGGCAGATTTAAAGATCAAGTATGAGAGGCTCCGGGATTGGTGTGCAGTCCGCGGCATGCTAGGTCATTTGTTCAAAGAGCATGGGTCTGGTATCCATCCCCCTTCAGCTTTGGTTTTTAAGGATCTCAGAGCTTCGTGGTACATGCGTGCTGGCAAAGGTCCAGGAGAGGGCCGTGGGCGCCGGGGTGGCCGGTGAGGGGGCCGGTCGAACGGAGGCAGAGGAGGCAACCAGCAAACGCAGAATAATCACCCTGAAAATGGCGTCTTGGGGGAGCATGAGATGACTCATTCAGATTTGGGAGATGTTGAAATGACGGACCCAACCAGGAAACGTATAGAAAGGTCAGAAGCAACCCCGAGAGCGACGAACACAAGAAGTTAGGATGCAGCATCCATGGTCCCTATGGCTGATGGTAATCAGCTAGCTATTGTGGCTGTTAACAACAGTCTATCGAGTCCTGATAACCCACAAGTATAGGGGATCACAACAGTTTTCGAGGGTAGAGTATTCAACTCAAATCTATAGATTCGACACAAGGGGAGCCAAAGAATATTTGTAGGTATTAGCAGCTGAGTTGTCAACTCAACCACACCTGGAGATTAATTATCTGCAGCAAAGTGATTAGTAGCACAATAGTATGATAGTTTTGATGATAGCAACAGTAGTAACTGTAATAGTAACAGTGATAGCAGCGATATTGTAGCAGTAACGATAGCAGTAGCAATAGTAGTAACTTAGCAAGAACAATATAAGATAAATTCGTAGGCATTGGATCGGTGACTCGTTGGATGATATTCATCATGAGACAATTATAACCTAGGGTGATACAGCACTAGCTCCAGTTCATAAATATAATGTATTCCATAAATAGTCATACATGCTTATGGAAAGAACTTGCATGACATCTTTTGTCCTACCCTCCTGTGGCAGCGGGGTCCTATTGGAAACTAAGGGATATTAAGGCCTCCTTTTAATAGAGAACCGGAACAAAGCATTAACACACGGTGAATACATGAACTCCTCAAACTACGGTCATCACCGGGAGTGCTCCCGACTATTGTCACTCCGGGGTTGCCGGATCATAACATGTAGTAGGTGACTACAACTTGCAAGATCGAATCTAGAACATGGATATAATGATGATAACATAAATGGTTCAGATCTGAAATCATGGCACCCGGGCCCAAAGTGACAAGCATTAAGCATGGCAAAGTCATAGCAACATCAATTTTAGAACATAGTGGATACTAGGGATCGGGCCCTAACAAAACTAACTCGATTACATGATGAATCTCATCCAACTCCTCACCGACCAGTGAGCCTACGAAGGAATTACTCTCCCGGTGGGGAGCATCATGGAATTGGCGATGGAGATGTGTTGGTGATGATGAAGATCGAAGATCCCCCTCTCTAGAGCCCCAAACGGACTCCAGATCTGCCCTCCCGAGGAAGAACAGGGCTTGCGGCGCCTTCGTCTCATGAAACGTGATAGTTCTTTCTCCCTGATTTTTTCTAGAAATATGGGATTTTATAGCGTTGGTTTGGAGGCAGCGGGGCCACCATGTGGGCAGCACCCACCTGGGCGCGCCTGGGGGGGCTGGCGTGCCCTGGTGGGTTGTGCCCACCCAGGTGCCCCCTTCAGGTCCATCCTAGCTCCAGAAATTCTCTTTTATTGTATAAAAAATCCTCGCAAAGTTTTGTTCCATTCCGAGAACTTTAATTTCTGCACAAAAACAACACCATGGTAGTTCTGCTGAAAACAACGTCAGTCCGGGGTTAGTTTCATTCAAATCATGCAAATTAGAGTCCAAAACAAGAGGAAAAGCGTTAGGAAAAGTAGATACGTTGGGGACGTATCAACTCCCCCAAGCTTAAACCTTTGCTTGTCCTCAAGCCATTCAATTGATAAACTGAAAGTGAAAAAGAAAAACTTTTACGAACTCTTTTGCTCTTGTTTCATAAATAAGCTTAAACAGCACCCAGGTTTTCAGCAAAGATTATAACTAACCATGTCGACAATAACTCTTGAAGATTATATTAACTCATATCAATGACATAAACAACTAGAGAGCAATAATAAGATATCTCAAATAGCAACATGTTATCAAAACAACCATGATATAATATGACGATAGTGGTATCTCGCTAGCCCTTTCTGAGACCGCAAAACATAAATGCAAAGCACCCCCAAAGTTCAAGCAGCGACTAAACATTGTAATTCATGGTAGAAAAGATCCAGTCATGATGCATCCAACATTAGCTATACACAATGCATCAACATGACAACAGTGCTCTCAGGTTCTGGCGCTTATTTGAGAAGGTGACACAACATAAAAGTAAATAGATAGTCCCTTCGCAGAGGGAACAGTGATTTGCAGAGGTACCAGAGCTCATGTTTTAAAACAGAGGTAAATGATATTTTGATACATGCACCCTTCTTATTCACTTCACGGCCATTAGTTATCAATATCTTCCATGCTAAGCACGCTACTGGCGGTTCCCAAGCGGAAATGTAAAGGTTATGACTCCATTGGGTGTTTTTGTTTGATTATTTGTAAGCTCTTTTATTTTTGCAGTTTGGGACTGGGCATACCTATGACCGCCCTTTTCTTGTGCAATGGCGAGTGAATAAACACTCGACCTGAGAATAACCCGCTTAGCATGGAAGATACCGACCACCTCCTGTCGTTCCATGAACGATCCATGCACACAAAAAGGATATTTATTTGAAGTTTTTAGAGGTGGCACATGCAAATTTACTTAGGACGGCAGGGTAATACCGCATATAGGTAGGTATGGTGGACTCATCTGGAATAACTTGGGTTTCAGGTTTTTGATGTACAAGCAGAGTTCCCACTTAGTACAGGTGAAGGCTAGCAGTTAGGTTGAGAAGCGACCAACTAGGGAGCAACAACGGTCATGAACATGCATTATGCATAAGTAACATTGGACACTAGCATGAGTAGGATATGAACACCATGAACATAAATATCACAGAGGCTATGTTGGTTTTGATTCATCACAATCATTTTAACACAATGTTGATATCCAAGATGAGTCATTGTTAACTCCTAGCTACTTATGCATGGCATGAGACACTATAATCTCTAATTGTCATTGCAAACATGTTTAATCATAATAGGCTGAAGCATGGATACTAGGTTAAACATATTTACAAAAACAAAACAAGTAGAGTTCATACCCGTTTCTCTCTGCCACGGCCAGTTCATCTAATATCGTCATTATTGCCTTTCACTTGCATGGCCGAACGATTTGAAATAATAATAGTGCAAGAGTGTCGTGCACTAAGCTGGAATCTGCAAACATTTTATTCAAGAGGAGAAGACAAGGCAATATGGGCTCTTTGTTAGATCAATAATAATGCAAATGAGAGCCACTCAACATTTTCATCGTGGTCTTCTCCTCGGTATGACTCGATAAAATAAAGAAATAAGTTCAGAGAAACACACTGAAAGTTTTTTGGAGTTTTTGGTTTTTCGAAAGCAAGCAAACAAAAAGGGAAGAGCAAAAGGAGAAAAACTAATTACACGGGAAAGCTCGCAACAAGTAAAAGAAGAACAATGAAATCTTTTTGGGTTTTCTTTTTAGTACTACATCAAATTAAACTAGGAAGAAAAATAAAAAAGAAGCAAGAAACATATTTTTGGATTTTCTCAAAGTTTTTTCTTCAAACACATAAGAAGAAGGCAAGAAAATAATAATAACTGAACATGGATGATATAAAAAAGTGTGAACACCGACAACTGGAATGAAATGTGTAAACATGAATGTAATGTCAGTGGGGATACATACTCCCCCAGGCTTAGGCTTTTGTCCTAGCTTGGTAATCAGTCAGTAGGCTGGATGGTAGTTGGCGTAGTAGCTCACGGAGGCCCTTGGCGCCAATGCCTCAGCCCGCCGTGCTGTCTCCACTGTTGCGTTGTGAGCTCGAGCCTCGCTCTCCAGAACATAATATCTTCCCTTGTTGTGATAATCAAAAAGAGCGGGCGCAGGCAAATACGTATGCACAACAGAGGTTTGGTTAAACAACAAATTATAAGTGAAGTCATGAATTTTTCGTTTGAGGATCTTATGGCCTTTTAAAGCCTCAAAATCTAAATACTATGTGGGTAGGATAGGCTAAAAGGGCAAAGGTGAAACACCCAGCTCTCGTGCTAAACGTGTGGCATAAATTCCGCCATAAAAATAGCCACTGCTAGAGTTGTGCTACAGTCTGCGTGCAACAATCGCTGCAAGGTTATAAACCTTTTCACCGAGAGAGCGGCACGTATGAGGCTCAAGTCTGGAGCACAAAGTGTACTACAGTCTTGCTTGCCTACTATGCATTTTCCATTGAATAATGTGAAGTATTGAATTGCAGGAAAATGTATGCTCTTTATTCTACCTTGGGCCACTCCCCTAGTTTCACCAAAGCAAAGACTAGTTAAGAAAGACTCAAACTCAGACCTAGGTGGCTCATCAAGTAAACCCCAGAATGGGATTTTGCAGAGGTGAGCAAACCTTTCTAGAGAAAAGGTAAATGGATTATCATAAAGTTTAAAAGACACCCTAGATTCACGAGGAAAGAATTTAAATTCTTCGACAAATGACTTGGTGAGGAGGAGGCGTTGGTCGCACTTATCTGAAATGTAGGGATCGAGTTCAACATTGTGAACTAATTGCTCAAATTCTTCCTTAATACCCACTCTCACCATGTAATTGTTGCATGGCCATAAGCATGTTTTAGTGGTGGCACTTTGAATGGATTTTTTGCTTGGCTCAGCATAGGACAGGCGAACGGAGCTCAGCATTGGACCGGCGAACGGAGCTGCTACTAGAGGATGCCTCCGAGGATCTCCTCCTCGAAGAACTCCTTCCAAAGAAGTTCATAATGTTCGCGTACAATTTTCTGAAAAAATTTGGTCATGAAAAATTTATTAACAAAACTTCACAGGATTGATAGCAACTACTCATAGGGATGTATAGAGGCCATATCAAGCATTCGAACTACTTAGAACTCTAAGAATTCAACATGCAAGCTCATCTACAGCAACACGAAGAGTAGCTAATTATTCTAAATATAAACCACTAAAACAAAAACTAATTGGACACATGGAGGCATACCAAGCAACAAATCCCCGAAACAGTTTCGAAAATGGAGCTTCAAGCAAAGAGATCAAAATCCGCGGTCTCAGGAGCAAGAACACAAGAGGGAGTGTGTTGGTGATTTTTTTCTGGGTGAATGGAGTGGTGTGGGAGGAAGAAGTAAGTGAGGGGGCCCACCTGGTGGGCAGCACCCACCAGGGTGCCCCTAGGGGTGCTAACGCATCCAGCTGGGTTGTGCCCACCTGGTGCACCTCCCTCAGGTGCTATTTGCACCCAGAAATTCATAAATATTCAGAAAAAAATCGTGTTAGGTTTTCAGACCATTCTAAGAACTTTTATTTTTGGGTCATTTTTTATTGCACGGAGAAAGCAGAAAACAGATAAAGCATGGCATTTTATTTTATTTAACTAATAAAAACAGAAAAACAATAGGTAGGGACAGAAGGTAGTGCTTATTAAATTCATCAACTTCATACCTCTCAAAAATGACCCATTAATAAGGTTGATTAAGTCTTATTAACAACCACTTTCGATTAACATGAAACCAAAGAACTTTCGTAAATCACTAAGTTACCTGAATAGGGATATGAATGTCCCCAACAATAAGCATTTCATATTTCTTTTTCACAGTAGGTAGAGGTAGTTGAAAACTTCCAATAGTGATTGTCAGAGATTTTTCAATAACATTAATACCATTCACTTGGAATTGTTTCTTCGAAAAGTGCACCATATGCTTATTACCATTGATATGATAAGTGATCTTGCTTTTATTGCAATCAATAACAGCCTCTGCGGTATTCAAGAAGGGACTACCAAGGATAATTGACATGTTTTCATCCTCGGGCATCTCAAGTATAACAAAGTCAGTCAAAATAGTAACATTAGCAACAACAACGGGCACATCCTCACAAATACCGATAGGTATGGCAGTTGATTTATCAGCCATTTGCAAAGATATTTTAGTAGGTGTGAGTTTATTCAAATCAAGTCTTTTATATAAAGAGAAAGGCATAACACTAACACCAGCTCCCAAATCATATAAAGCAGTTTTAACATAATTTCTTTTAATGGAGCAAGGTATAGTTGGTATTCCCAGATCTCCAAGTTTTTCAGCTTCTGATATTTTTCTCTTATTAGTGATGATGTCTTTCATATACTTTGCATAAGGAGGCATTTTCAAGATATCAGTCAAGCGAGTACGCAAAAAGACTGGCCTGGTCATTTCAGCAAAGCGTTCAAATTCTTCATCATCTTTCTTTTTAGTTGACTTAGGTGGAAAGGCGTAGGCTTTTGAACCCATGGTTCTCTTTCCTTTCCATGCTTTCTAGCAACAAAGTCTCTTGTATAATATCTTTTATTCTTAGGTTGTGGGTTATCAAGATCAAGAGCTGGTTCTATCTCAACATCATTATCTGGTTCTTTATCATTAGGTTGAGTGTTTTCATGAACCTCATCATTATCAGAAAGTGAGTGTTCATTACCAGATTGAGTTTCGGCATCAGAGATAGAAACTTCATTATCATTATCAAGAGGTTTTTCTATTTCAGGTTCACTAGAGGCAGGCAAAGTCTTATCATTTTTCTTCTTCTTTTTCTTTTTAGATAGAAGAACTAGGTGTAGTGGTGTTGTTCCTTTGCGAATCTTGTTCAATTCTCTTTGAGTGTCCCTTAGGATAAAGTGGTTCCTGAGTCATTTTACCTCCTCTAGTTGCTAATCTAACAACAAAGTCACTTATATTATTGTTCATTTCATCAAGTAACTCTCTTTGAGATTTAGCAACTTGTTCTAATTGAGTTTGAACCATAGAGGCATGTTTCCCTACACCTCTAACATCATTTGAGATTCTAAATAACAAGTCACTTAGGCGAGCAATCATATCAGAGTTGTATTTCAATTGTTTCATAACATTTTGCATTATCTTGCTTTCTAATGTAATTATCAAACTCATAAAGGCATTGACTAGGATGTTTATTACGCGGATCATCACTATCATTGAATTTCATTAAGGATTTTACCTCTACCACCTTGGGTGGTGGTGGTGCTTCAAGCCCATGTATTTCTTCGATAGGTGGTAAATTTTTAACATCCTCAGCCTTAATACCTTTTCCTTCATAGATTTCTTTGCCTCTTACATATCTTCAAGACTGAGATATAAGATACCCCTCTTCTTTGGAGTGGGTTTAATAGGTGCTTCAAGAGGAGTCCAATCATCATAATTTTTCAATATGTTATTGAATAATTCTTCAGCTTGCTCAATAGTTCGTTCCCTGAAAACACAACCAGCACAAATATCTAGGAAGTCCCTAGAAGCATTGGTTAGTCCATTATAGAAGATATCAAGTATTTCATTTTTCTTAAGAGGATGATCAGGCAAAGCATTAAGCAATTGGAGAAGCCCCCCCCCCCCCAGCTTGTGGGAGACTACTTCTTCAATTTTCACAGAGTTAAATATTTCCTGCAAGGCAACTTGTTTCTTATGAGCAGGGAAATATTTTTCAGAAAAGTAATAGATCATATCCTGGGGACTACGCACACAACCAGGAGCTAGAGTATTGTACCAAGCTTTAGCATCACCCTTTAATGAGAACAGAAATAACTTGAGAATATACTAATAGCAAATCTTCTCATCATGAGCAAAAAGGGTAGCTATATCATTCAACTTAGTAAGATGTGCCACAACAGTTTCAATTTCATAACCATGGAAAGGATCAGATTCAACCAAAGTGATTAACTCTGGGTCGACAGAGAATTCATAATCTTTATCAGCAATAACAATAGGTGAAGTAGCAAACTCAGGATCACATTTCATTTTAGCATTCAGAGATCTTTCCTTATACTTTCATAATAATTTCTCTAGATCATCTCTATCCTTACAAGCAAGAATATCTCTAGTTGCCTCCTCACTCATAGTGTAACCTCTCGATACCTTTGGCAATTCATATCTAGGAGGACTAGTTCTAGGAGGTGTCTCAGTAGTTTCAATTTCAAGTTCATCATCAGATTCAACAATATCATGTTGTCTTACTCTAGAAATTTGTTCGTCAAGAAATTCACCTAGTGGCACCTCATCAAGCAAGGTACTAGCATCATCATGAGTAGCATTCATTGCAGAAGTAGCATTATCAATAACTTGTGATATGTCAGAATTAATAGCATGTTGTGGTGTTGCAAGTTTACTTATAATAGAAGGTGAATCTAAAGCAGAACTAGATGGCAGTTCCTTACCTCCCCTCGTCTTCGAGGGAAAAATCTTAGTCTTAGCATCCTTCAGATTCTTCATAGTGATAATATGATAATAATCCCAAGTGACTCAAAAAATATAGATATGCTCCCCGACAATGGCGCTAGAAAAAGTTCTTGATAACCCACAAGTATAGGGGATTGCAACAGTTTTCGAGGGTGGAGTATTCAACCCAAATTTATAGATTCGACACAAGGGGAGCCAAAGAATATTTGAAGGTATTAGTAGCTGAGTTGTCAATTAAACCACACCTGGAGATTAATTATCTACAGCAAAGTGATTAGTAGCATAGTAGTATGATAGTTTTGATGATAGCAGCAGTAGTAACGGTAACAGTAACAGTGATAGCAGTGATATTGTAGCAGTAACGATAGCAGTAGCAACGAACTTAGCAAGAACAATATGAGATAAATTCGTAGGCATTGGATCGGTGACTCGTTGGATGATATTCATCATGAGACAGTTATAACCTAGGGCGATACGACACTAGCTCCAGTTCATAAATATAATGTAGGCATGTATTACGTAAATAGTCATACGTGCTTATGGAAAGAACTTGCAACATCTTTTTTCCTACCCTCCCATGGCAGCGGGGTCCTATTGGAAACTAAGGGATATTAAGGCCTCCTTTTAATAGAGAACCGGAACAAAGCATTAACACACGGTGAATACATGAACTCCTCAAACCACGGTCATCACCTGGAGTGCTCTCGACTATTGTCACTCCGGGGTTGCCGGATCATAACACGTAGTAGGTGACTATAACTTGCAAGATTGGATCTAGAACATGATATAATGATGATAACATAAATGGTTCAGATCGGAAATCATGGCACCCGGGCCGAAGTGACAAGCATTAAGCATGGCAAAGTCATAGCAACATCAATCTCAGAACATAGTGGATACTAGGGATCAGGCCCTAACAAAACTAACTCGATTACATGTTGAATCTTATCCAACTCCTCCTCCTACGAAGGAATTACTCACTCCCGGTGGGGAGCATCATGGAATTGGCAATAGAGATGTGTTGGTGATGACGAAGATCAAAGATCCTCCTCTCCGGAGCCCCAAATGGACTCCAGATCTGCCCTCTCGAGGAAGAGCAGGGCTTGGCAGCAGCTCCGTCTCGTGAAACGCGATAATTCTTTCTCCCTATTTTTTTTCTAGAAATATGGGATTTTATAGCGTTGGTTTGGAGGTCAGCGGGGCCATCAGGTGGGCAGCACCCACCTGGGCGCGCCTGGGGGGGCTGGCGCGCCCTGGTGGGTTGTGCCCATCCAGGTGCCCCCCTCAGGTCCATCCTAGCTCCAGAAATTCTCTTTTATTGTATAAAAAATCCTCGCAAAGTTTCGTTCCATTACGAGAACTTTTATTTCTGCACAAAAACAACACCATGGTAGTTCTGCTGAAAACAGTGTCAGTCCGGGGTTAGTTTCATTCAAATCATGCAATTAGAGTTCAAAATAAGAGGAAAAGCATTAGAAAAAGTAGATACATTGGAGACGTATGAAGTCCTCCTCCGAAGAGAGCATGGCGGACGACAAAGGCCTTTGCCGTCAGCTAGCAGACGACACACATCCAGCTGAACGAATTACGGCAAAGGGCACGTTGTCGTCTGCTGGGGCAAAGACCTTTGCCTCTTTGCCGTCTGCCAGCAAACGGCAAAGGTCATGGACGACAGAGGTTAGCGTTAGGTCCGTTAAGGGGTTAACGGCGTGCTTTTCCGTCTGCTTGTAGAAGGCAAAGACCTTTCCATCTTTGTCGTCTGCCAGTAGAAGACAACGGGCCCAAATAGGCCAGCCCCCATGTGCCCCAGGTAGCTAACACGTGTCCTACTATGCCGTCCGCTGGTAGATGACAAAGACCTTTGCATCTTTGCCGTCTTCCAATAGACGGTAAAGCAACCAAATAGGCTAGCCCAGTGTGCCCCAGGTTGCATAGGTAGCTGTCACGCTGCAAAGTGCTTGTAGTGCACCTGTTTTTTCTGTTTTTTCTTAAATTCAATCGGTTTCACATACACACACACACACACATTTGCAAATACTTTGAACAAGCATACACATATCCCTGCCATATGGTTATGATCATCCAACACATATAAATACCCAACAACAAGCATATATATGTCCATATCAAACATATCCAAAAACAAGCCCATATCCAACAAGCATATATACAATGGTCTCATCCATACATACATATACAGGTAGCAAGTTCAACATTGTTCCTACAAAATCAAAACAAAAAGGAAGGACAAGGAGAAGAGTAGACTCCATCAACGCAAGCTTCCGTGATCTAAAGCAAACTGCAAATTGGGAAGGAAGAAAGTTAGAACAAGAAGAAGAAGAAGTAGGAGGAGGAGGAGAAGATGAAGACTAGAAGAAGAAGAATTATTCTTCTTTCTTTTTCTCCTCTTCTTTATCTTTTTCTTCTTATAACTAAGGTAACCTAGGTAATTATGCCATTTTTTTCTAACTAACAATATTAAGTCATTTTGGAGGAAAAAAATGCTAAGTGTAGCTCATTTTAGAGCTAACCTAGGTAAATAGGTCACTTTGGAGCTAAGTAAGGTTATTATGTCATTTTTAAGGACAATAAGCTAAGTATATGTCATTTTGGAGGTAACCGAGATTATTACGCCATTTTTTTACCTAAGTATGCTAAGTATGTCATAAATGAACTAAAGAAGCTAAGTATAGGTCATTATTGAGCTAACCTAGGTAGTTATGCCAGTTTTGAGCTAACTAAGCATATTTATTCATTTTGGAGGACAAAATGGTAAGTGTAGGTCATTTTAGAGCTATCCTAGTTAAAATCGGTCATTTTGGAGCTATGTAAGGTTATTTTGTCATTTTGGAGGAAAATAAACTAATGATTTGATAGTTTGGAGCTAAACCAAGGTTATTATGCCATTTTTGACCTAAGTATGCTAAGTATGTCATAAATGAACTAAAGAAGCTAAGTATAGGTCATTTTTTAGCTAACCTATGTAGTTATGCCATTTTTGAGCAAACTAAGCATATCTATTCATTTTGGAGGACAAAATGGTAAGTGAAGGTCATTTTAGAGCTATCCTAGTTAAAATCGGTCATTAGGAGCTAGGTAAGGTTATTTTATCATTTTGGAGGAAAATAAACTAATGATTTGATAGCTTGGAGCTAAATAAAAGTTATCATGCCATTTTTGACCTAAGTATGCTAAGTATGCCATAAATGAACTAAAGAAGCTAAGTATAGGTCATTATTGAGCTAACCTAGGTAGTTATAACATTTTCGAGCTAACTAAGCATATTTATTCATTTTGGAGGACAAAATGGTAAGTGTAGGTCATTTTAGAGCTATCCTAGTTAAATCGGTCATTTTGGAGCTAGGTAAGGTTATTTTGTCATTTTGGAGGAAAATAAACTAATGATTTGACAGTTTGGAGCTAAATCAAGGTTATTATGCCATTTTTGACCTAAGTATGCTAAGTATGTCATAAATGAACTAAAGAAGCTAAGTATAGGTCATTTTTAGCTAATCTAGGTAGTTATGCCATTTTTGAGATAACTAAGCCCATTTATTCATTTTGGAGGACAAAATGGTAAGTGTAGGTCATTTTAGAGCTATCCTAGTTAAAATCGGTCATTTTGGAGCTAGGTAAGGTTATTTTGTCATTTTGGAGGGAAATAAACTAATGATTTGATAGTTTGGAGCTAAACAAAGGTTATAATGCCATTTTTGACCTAAGTATGCTAAACATGTCATAAATGAAGTAAAGAAGCTAAGTATAGGTCATTTTTTAGCTAACCTAGGTAGTTATGCCATTTTTTAGCAAACTAAGCATATTCATTCATTTTGGAGGACAAAA
>NC_041381.1:210317452-210325449 GCF_002162155.2 Triticum dicoccoides | reverse complement strand
CATTTTTGAGCTAACATGGGTAGTTAAGCCATTTTTGAGCTAACTAAGCCTATTTATTCATTTTGGAGGACAAAATGGTAAGTGTAGGCCATTTTAGAGCTATCCTAGTTAAAATCGGTCATTTTGGAGCTAGGTAAGGTTATTTTGTCATTTTGGAGGAAAATAAACTAATTATTTGACAGTTTACAGCTAAACCAAGGTTATTATGCCATTTTTGACCTAAGTATGCTAAGTATGTCATAAATGAACTAAAGAAGCTAAGTATAGGTCATTTTTGAGCTCACTTAGGTAGTTATGCCATTTTGAGCTAACTAAGCATATTTATTCATTTTGGAGGACAAAATGGTAAGTGCAGGTCATTTTAGAGTTATCCTAGTTAAAATCGGTCATTTTGGAGCTAGGTAAGGTTATTTTGTCATTTTGGAGGAAAATAAACTAATGATTTGACAGTTTGGAGCTAAACCAAGGTTATTATGCCATTTTTTGACCTAAGTATGCTAAGTATGTCATAAATGAACTAAAGAAGCTAAGTATAGGTCATTTTTGAGCTAACCTAGGTAGTTATGCCATTTTTGAGCTAACTAAGCCTATTTAATCATTTGGAAGGACAAAGTGGTAAGTGTAGGTCATTTTAGAGCTATCCTAGTTAAATCGGTCATTTTGGAGCTAGGTAAGGTTATTTTGTCATTTTGGAGGAAAATAAATTAATTACATGATAGTTTGGAGCTAAACCAAGGTTATAATGCCATTTTTCACCTAAGTAAGCTAATTATGTCATAAATGAACTAGCTAAGCTAAGTATAGATTATTATTGAGCTATCCTAGGTAGTTATGCCATTTGTAGCTAAATAGGTCATTTCTTAAGCTAAGTATGCATTTGTTAAGCAAAACACTTGGGAAAACATACCATCATCACGGAGGTGAAGGACCGGTCGGGGTTGCGCCTGTGGCAGACGGAGAAGGATCCGTCGATGCTTGTTGGGAGGCATGCTGCACCAAAGATCATTTGCAATGTCTCGTTAGCATGATGCAACTCAAATGCGATTACTAGTAACTAATGACAATTCAAATGAAACTCACCGTGGGCGCTAGACCAATCTGGGGCATTGGCGGAGGGGTCTGACCGTTGCTCTGGCACACGAACTACATAGTTGGTTTTCACGAGTCAGGCAGATTAGTTAGTAATGAAACGAACATTACATGCATTATTTGGCTAATATGCAGGAGAAACTTACCACGAGGATGTCACGCCCAATATGCGATACTATCCTAAAGAGACTCGAAGGTCCCACCAAGGATAGAACCGCATATTGATACACTTTTGCAAGGTGGATATCATTACATCAACATTACATAATAGATGGGGATAAATATAAGAGGCATACAAAGTCACATGAATACAACAATACATCATACATAAGAGCATCATCCGACTATGGATGAAACACAAACAGAAACTCAAACGACATCCACCCTGCTAGCCCAGGCTGCCGACCTGGAACTTATCCCCTGATCGAAGAAGAAGCAGAAGAAGAACTCCAAAACAAGCAAACATCGCTCTCGTGTCATGATCATCGCAAAACCTGTACCTGCAACTGTTGTTGTAGTAATCTTGAGCCACGAGGACTCAGCAATCCCATTACCATGGGTATCAAGACTAGCAAAGCTTAATGGGTAAGGAAAGGGTAAAGTGGTGAGGTTGCAGCAGCGACTAAGCAAGTATGGTGGCTAACATACGCAAATGAGAGCGAGAAGAGAAGCAAAGGAATGGTTGTGAAGCTAGCAATGATCAAGAGGTGATCCTGAACTCCTACTTACGTCAAACATAACCCAAAGACCGTGTTCACTTCCCGGACTCCGCCGAAAAGAGACCATCACGGCTACACACACGGTTGATGCATTTTAACTCGGATCTGGTGTCAAGTTATCTACAACCGGACATTAACAAATTCCCATCTGCCACATAACCGCGGGCACGGCTCTCGAAAGTTTATACCTTGCAGGGGTGTCCCAACTTAGCCCATGATAAGCTCTCGCGATCAACGAAGGATATTCCTTCTCCCAGGAAGACCCGATCAGTCTCAGAATCCCGGTTTACAAGACATTTCGACAATGGTAAAACAAGACCAGCAAAGCCGCCCGATGTGCCAACAAATCCCGATAGGAGCTGCACATATCTCGTTCTCAGGGCACACCGGATAAGTGAAGCGTACAGGTACCAACGTAACCCAAGTTGCCAAGGGACGGTCCCGCACGGTGCTCTAGTTTGGACCAACACTCGGAGGAGCACTGGCCCGGGGGGGGGGTAAATAAAGATGACCCTCGGGCTCCGAAAACCCAAGGGAAAAAGGCTAGGTGAGGCAAATGGTAAAACCAAGGTTGGGCCTTGCTGGAGGAGTTTTATTCAAAGCGAACTGTCAAGGGGGTCCTTAAATCACCCAACCGCATAAGGAATGCAAAATCCGGGAACATAACACCGGTATGACAGAAACTAGGGCGGCAAGAGTGGAACAAAACACCAGGCATAAGGCCGAGCCTTCCACCCTTTATCAAGTATATAGATGCATTAATTAAATAAGAGATATTGTAATATCCCAACATAATCCTGTCCACCATGGAGCAATCTTCAACTTCACCTGCAACTAACAACGCTATAAGAGGGGCTAAGAAAAGCGGTAACATAGCCAAGCAACGGTTTGCTAGGAAGGGTAAAAAGGTTAGAGGCTGACATGGCAATTTGGGAGGCTTGAAGAGCAAGCGAATAGGTAGCGCAGCAAGGCGATAGAACGAAGCAACTAGCATAGCAATGATAGTAGTGAGATCCAGGGTAGCGATCATCTTGCCTGAAATCCCGCAAGGAAGAAGAACGAGTCCATGAAGAAGATGAAGCCACGAAGACGAACCAAGCGTAGACGAACGAATCCTCACGATCGCAACGAAACGGGAACTATCGAGAAGAAGCACACAACATGGTAAACACACCACACATGGACATGACATGATGCACAACCAAGCATGATGCATGACAAAGCTAGATGAGGCTACTCATGGTAAGAGATGATGCATACAAGAGCAACATATGAAAGCAAGTTTAAATGAGGCCGGAAACAACATATAACAATTCCAGTAAGTCCTCATATGCAAATTTAGAAGTTGGTCCAGAACTGAATAAACATTAAGTTGAAGTTGTTAAACAGCAAGTTAAAGAGCACCAAGAGGATCTACACGAAAATCTAGTCAAGTTACATATAAAGTTCATTTAGTTCGGAGCTACGGCCTAGAAGATATGAGCAAAACAAGTTAAACATGGCATTGATGCAAAAGGCACTCAAACATCAAGCATACACCTCAAAACAAGGATGCAACATGATAATATGAAACTACATGCAAAATCAAGCAAGTTTCATATAGAGCACACTCAAAACGGAGCAACGGTTCAACACATACACTCCAAACAAGATATGACAACAATCTGTCCATAACAGCAACTAGGCATCTTGCAAGCATTGAAACACTATGCTACATCACCTCAACATAAGAACAAAAGGAATAGGCATGAAGTACAGGTAAAGCATGACAAAACATAAACACTGAGATATCTCCAGAAATCACTATAACATGCTCAAAAGGACATGTAAAGATTGCAAATAATAACAGTTTCAGGCTTAGCAGAAATAACACGAGGTTGCAATGTTTAGAGCTATCAAACAACATGTTACAGGAAGCTATCATGGCAAACAAAGGCATGGCATAAATATACTAATTACATAGAACAAATGTCCCTTACTGACCATCAACCAAAAGGGCACAGAAAATATGATGGCACCCATGTAAACATGGCAAGTTATAAGACAGATTCATACATTGTAGGAACAACAATAATTAGGCATGTTGGTGAGCTTGAACCACTCACCACAGAGAAATACATGGCATGGCAAGGCAACCAACAGTAAGAATACATGTTTATGAAGCTAAGCATGGCAATAGCAAGTTCATAGGGTGCATGGATCACTAGGAAAGCTCATGGCAAAATTGAACTTAATGTTAACAGGCTGACAGAAACATTATTTAGAAAGTTCGGAGCAAGATTACAACAAGCTACAGCAGGGTATAAATGCAACTAGGGGAATGGATAGATAGAGCATGACATGCATAACAAATCACCCTTAGTGAATATCTCCAGATTATGCATAGAATGACTTGTAGCGGCAGGTTTACATAGCATCATGAAATAACAGATTCAGCCTAGCAAAACAGTAACAGCAAGTATCCTACTTAACAAGCTTGATGCACTCACTACAAGACTCACAAAAATACATGGATTGCACCTCTGTAAAGATGGCATGTCATAGTTCAAAACACATATAGACATCAAGCTCATAAGATGCACACACAAAATGCAACGAAAAGGACAAAACAGCAAGTTATAACAGTTTCAACAGGTTAACATCATATAGCACTCTTGCAATGATGATTAGGGCATCAAGGTGTACTCAAATGAATATGGTACAATGGAATGAAATGAAGCTCATCTCACAACGAACATTTTGATATATTATATGCATGAAACGGAGCTACGGATGCAGAGATATGGCATGATGAATAAGTCACCAAAATATGCAACAATTTCGGGACTTAGTGAAATAACGGGGTCAACCTTCGATCTGCACGGATATCGATGCGGCGGCAGATCTCGCCGGAACTTCGCCGGAGTTGAGGAAGGAGAAGGGGCCGGCGAGGCACGGGGCGTGGGGAGGCCGGGGAGGCGCGGCCGGAGCGAGGGGAGGCCGGCGCGCGGAGATGGCCGCGGGGCCGGGCGGCGAAGGGGCCGGGGGGCGGCGCCCGCCGGAGTTGCGGGCGGCGGCGGCGGCGCGGGAGGCCGGAAGGCGGGGCGGCGGAGGTCGGCGCCGGCGCGGGCTCCTTGCCGGCGGCAACCGGAGACGGAGCCGGTGCGGAGGAGCACGGGGCGAGGCGCGGTGGTCGGGCGGCGACCGGCGGCGCACGGCGGCGGCGGGGCGCGGGCCCTTGCGCGGGCGAGGGGCGGTGGCGAGCGGGGAGCTCGGGCCCGATACGGCCCGGGGTGGGCTCCCCGTGGGCCAGGCGGGCCGGCGGCAGAGGGGCGGCGGCGATGCCATGTGGCGGCCCGTGGATGGCTGCGGGGGCAGACGGACATGTCCGGCCGTCGGGCGGATGTGTCCGGCGGCGCGGGGAAGAGGAGGCTAGGGTTTTGGAGAATTCATACGCGAATTTGGACGGGGAGGGTATATTTATAGATGGAGGGAGCTAGGAGAGTCCAAATGAGGAGTGGTTTTCGCCCACACTATCGTGATCGAACGACAGAGAGCATGGAGGGGGTTTTATGGGTTTTGGGCCACTTTGGAGGGGTGTTGGGCTGCAACACAAAGAGGGCCTTTACGGTTACTCGGTTAACCGTTGGAGTATCAAACGGACTCCAAATGGCACGAAACTTGACAGGCGGTCTACCGGTGGTGTACCAAGGCCGCTGGGCAAACCTCGGTCCATTCCGAGAATGTTTAACACCTGCACACGAAAAGAGACAAGAAGGGGACGCCGTATGATATAGGAGTGCCGGATTGCAAAACGGACAATGGGGAAAATGCTCGGATGCATGAGACGAACACGTATGCAAAATGAGATGCACATGATGACATGATAAAATGCAAATGATGACATGGCAAAATGCAACACGCAAGCACATGACATGGCAACGCCGACGATAACTGGCGGACACCTGGCACATCGGATCCGGGGCGTTACACAGGAGCTCTTATAGGGCCCGGTGAGACGCGTCGTTCCTGTTCCTCTCCTCCTCCAACAACCTAGCCGTCCTCTCCTGCATGTCCCACTCCCTCTTTGACGCCTGCCTGTTTGCCTCCGCCAGAAGCGCCTGGGCCCTAGCCTCGATGGCGAGCTCCATTGGCCGTGCACGAGGCCTTATCTCAGGAGCGGAGCTTGTCTGGTGCTTCTTGATATCCGGGAGAGTTCTAGGACAACGTATCAGTCCATCCCCAATGGCTACCGAGCCATGAGACCTCTGGCATCAGATATTATCACCAGCTCTGAATCAAAAGGACTCTGGCTCGGGTTAAAGTCCTCCCCTTTCCTCGTCTTCCCCTCGTCTCTATACCTCACGAGCTTGTGGTGCGAGGAGATGTTGGTGAAGCTCTCTGGATGATCGAGGTCAGACTCAAAGAATGCCTTGGCCTTCTTGTATGGGGCAGAATGGGCCATGGCATAGAGGTCGAATACTGGTGGCACCTCCTTCTTGTTGTGTCGCGCCTAAAAGAGAGAACAAAATATAGTAAGGGCTCAAGCTAGCATGAAGAATGAAATTGCATGAATCATGAAGCAAACCACATACCCAGTTATCCCCATAGTCAAACAGGTTTGAGCTCCCTTGATGGTGTGGCACACCTTGCATTTGGGCATGCTTATCCTTGGCCTTGTTGTGCTCGGCTAGCCATTGGGGAGAGCACCACTCATCCACCAACGCCTCCCAACAGTCCATCCTATCCGCACACCATCTCAGAAGTTAGCCAAGAGAAATTTCAGCGCTACGCCTACGAATCAAATCAAAGAAACTAAGTACAAGGCCTTAAAAATTGGTAATTACCTTCATGTACTTCTCCTTACTCAGAAACTTGACTCGGCACTTCGCCTTGGACCTCTTAATGTTAGTCGAGGCGTAGTAGTCTCGAACAGCCTGCACCCGAGCCTCGTGTCATAAGTTCTGAAGTAGGCGCTTGCACTCGGCTTCGACAACCATAGCCGTGTCCTCCTCGTGTTCCTCAAGACACCTGTAGAAGGTCTGCAATCAAACAAGACAACACTGATTAGTATATTATCACTAGGTACTGTTGATTTTTAATTCTGTAAAGGAGAAATTACCCAAAACGTCCGGATCACAATGTCGGCCACCATCTCGCACAAGACACCGTCGACCCTCACCTCCGGCAGGGCCGAGGTAGCTAGGTACAGCTCCCAGCTAAATGCTAGTTGTGGAACCTGACCCTCACCGGGCAACGTGACCCACCCTGGGAAGTTCTGCCGACAAAGCACACCAAGGACCTGGTTGGTCCCGCGGACACCACGGGGGTGTTTCCAACCCCTGCAGTATGACAAGGCCAACACATTAGAGATTAATTTGAAGAAACGTGAAGGCAAAAGGTTAAAAAGAGTAAATGCACTTACTTCTCCCTATTAGGCGCAATCAACCACCTCTGATCACGGGTCGTCGGCATGCGCAAGAGCTTTGTACCACCATGCTAGTAGACCTTCTTGCCCCCTCAACCAGCTCGCCCTCGCTATAACTATCATCAGAAAAGCTGTCCTCGCCACCATCAGCATGGCCACTAGCCTCCGGAGCCCCTTGGGACGAAGACTCTGGGACCGGAGTCTTCTAGGGCGATGGCTCGTCGACCCGAGTCTCGTGGGATGAAGGCTCGGTGGCCCGAGACTTATTGGTCCTAGGTCCCCCTCAGACGGAGCAGTCCTGTGGTCGGGAAAATCAGCTAGGGGTGGCGGCGAGGAAGGCGCAGTAGCCTTCCTACCTCTCCCACCGCCACGTCCACCTCTAGCACCCCTCTTCATCTTCCCCCGACCTCTCCTGGCCGAAGAAGAAGCGCCCATCGGTGGTGTCTGCATACAGTCTAGCAGTGCTCTCCGGAGGTGCTGGGGTGGAATGCAAGCACCCCTCCCAGCACGCGCCGAGGGAGAAGGCTCGGAGCGCTCTCAACCTGCGCCCGCCATTTGTCAACACATGCAATGAAAAAGAGTAAACGAAATTAGTACAACATAAAAAAATTGCATACATGACATGAATATAATATGTATATAATTTAAATGTATCATCATCATGAACATAATAAAAACTTGAATACCTAATAACATGAACTAATAAATAATATATAGTGTCGGGGTCGGGGTGCTGTGTCGGGGTCGGGGGTGCCATGTCGGGGTGTTGGGGGTGTCGTGTC
>NC_041381.1:210243916-210317128 GCF_002162155.2 Triticum dicoccoides | reverse complement strand
GGGGTCAGGGTGTTGTGTCGGGGTCGGGGGTGCCATGTCGGGGTCGAGGTGTCGTGTCGGGGTCGGGGTGTTGTGTCGGGGTGTCGTGTCGGGGTCGGGGTGTTGTGTCGGGGTCAGGGTGTTGTGTCGGTGTGTCGTGTCGGGGTCCGGGGGTCGGGGTCGGGATGGCAAATCCTCGACCCCTCGGCGACCCTCGACGCCTCGACACCTTGATCCTCGACCCCTAGACCCTCGACTGCTTTTCCCCTCGATCCTCGACCCCTCGACCACTCGGCGACCCTCGACCCCTCGGCGACCCTCGACCATCAGCGACCCTCTTTTTCTATTTTTCCTACTTCTTTTTTCATCTTCTTCTTCTACTTCTTTTTTTTCATCTTCTTCTTTCTTCTTCTTCTTCTCCTTCTTCTTCTACTTATTGTTCTTTTTCTCATCTTCTTCTTCTTCCTCTTCTTCTTCTTCTTCCTCTTCTTCTTTTACCTTTTTTTCATCTTTCTTGTTTATTCTTAAAAAACAAAGAAAAACTAAACTAATTAAACTAAACTAACCTTTTTTCCTTTTCCTTTTCCATAACACACTTCACTGCTTCAACCTAAGCTAATTAAACTAAAAACCTAAACTAATTAAACCTACTAACTAAACTAAATAACCTAAACTAATTAAACCAAAACCTAAACTAGAAAACCTGAACTAATTAAACCTAAACTAATTAAACATAGAAACAACATATGCAAGTTTGCTTCTTTACCTCTGGTTGGTCACAAGGGAGAGGGGAAGAGCAGAGACTCAAGGCGTGCTACCGCTGCTCGGGGTGGATGGGGATGGCAGATGGGGGTAGAGGTGGAGTTCCTGCAGCTCGCGACAGATCCGGGGGCGGTGAAGCTCCTGCGTCCTGCATTGGCCGTTGGCGGTGGTCGACAAGGGGCCGCGTCGATGGAGAGCAGCTGGGTGGCGCCCAAAAAAGACAAAAGAGGAGGCGGGCATGGGTGGAGCTCACGCGACGAGCAGTCGCGGTGGTTGACGAGGTGGCAGGCCACGGGGAGGGGGCGCGGGTTGAGGAGGCCGAGGGGATGGGCGGACGGCAACGGTGCAGCTCCGGCGGCGGGGCGGGGTGGCGCGGCGTGGCTCCGGCGATGGGGCGGGGTAGGGTGGCCGCCACCGGCCTGTGTCCGCTGGGCGGAACGAGCGATGGGGCGGGCTCCAGTGGTGGCGCGGGGCGGCGGCGGCTTGTGCACGAGGGCGGCGCGGGTGAGGTGAGGGGAGAGAGAGAGGGGAGAGAGAGAGAGGGGTGGGGCGCGGACCATTTTTTAGTTAGATCAAATTTCTTTGACATCTGCTAGCAGACGGCACGGAAAAAAGCCTAACTAGTGGGGTGGGGCCGGGGAACAACCTTTGGGTTGGCCACTTTCTTTGCCATCCACTCGCAGACGTCACAGAAGTTTTGCCGTCTGCTAGCAGACGGCAAAGAGGGGGGCGTTAGGTTGTGCTAGTTAGTGGGCCATCGTTACTCTTTTCCGTCTGCTAGCGGACGGTAAAGCTTCTATGCCGTCTGCTAGCGGACGGCAAAGAACTGGCTAATGGTAAACATGATCTTTGCCGTCAGCCCTATCTTTGCCGTCAGTTTACTGCAAGCTGATGGCAAAGACCTTTTTTGCCGTCAGCTAGCAGACCTCAAAGAATTGGCTGACGGTGAAGATCCTGATTCCAGTAGTGTAAGAACATCTACAGAGAGCAAGGATGGAAGCAACTCAGCAACAAAATCAACTTTGGTTGGCTCCCTGGTGGAGCGCCGCCGAGCCCAGTGAGTGCTTTTTTTGGAATTGTTGCGGCACGAGCAAACCCGCGACAATCGAGAGCTTCGCGACTTCGCGAGAAAGTTTGCCCCTACCGTGTTGTGCATTGTTGAGACTCAAATTAGTGGTGCGCGTGTAGAAGCTCTAGCTAGTACGCTAGATTATGATAAATCTTATGCAATTAGTAGTCAGGGAAGGAGTGGAGGAATTGGTATTTTCTGGAATAAGATAAGCAATATTGAGATCTTGGGTGATTCTTGTTAACATATTGATGCAGAAGTGCGGGAGGTTGGTAAGGATCCATGGAGATTAACATGTATCTACGGAGAGGCTCAAACCCACCTTTGACACCAAACTTGGGAATTAATGAAGGGCATAGCATCCCTGAGCACAGTGCCTTGGGTGTGCTTGGGCGATTTCAATGAGGTTTTACGTCCGGAGGAACACCAAGGAGTAGCCATACGTAGCAACGCGCAGATTCAAGCTTTCGGAGATGTTAACGATGTATGCATGCTCATGGATTTAGGATATCAAGGATGTTTTTGGACATGTGAGAAAAAAGTGACCGGAGCAACTTATATGCGAGTGTGCTTAGACCGAGCATTGGTTTCTCCAAGTTGGTTGTCCCTGTTCCCCTTTGCGACATTGAGCCACCTTACAGCGGTGTCTTCGGACCATGGCCCGATTCTCCTATGTTTTACAAACGAAGAGCCAGGTGGTGTGCGAGTGAGGGATTTCAAGTATGAAGTGATGTGGGAAGCACACGAGGACTGGCGGGATGAAATCTTGACCAAGAATGCAGTGGCACCCGGATATGGCGTTGGTGATTTTCGTGACAAGTTGCTGAGAATCTCCTGTTATCTTACTGTATGGAGTAGGGAGTCTTTTGGCAACGTGCGTAAAGAAATAAAGCAGCTCACACCATCACACGTCAATTACAGCAGTTGCATGATGACCCGGCAAGGACGGGGCTAGCTCACTTGGAGATCAAGATCAATGAAAGACTAGTGGAGTTATAGCACAGAGAGGAATTAATGTGGCGACAACGTTCAAGGCTGCAGTGGTTATCAAAACTTGATAGGAACACTAAGTTTTTCCACATGCTTGTGAGTATGAGGCAGAAGAAAAACATGATAAAAATCCTTGTATAATTCCTTTGGTGTTCTTACAAAAAATCTAGCAAAATTGAAAGCAGTGGTACTAGATTTTTATAAGTCCTTGTATACTTCAGAAGGAGTGGCCGGAGTTGGTGAGGTGTTAGCGCATGTGCCATGCAAGGTGACACCAGCAACGAACGAAAGTTTGTGTGCCCCATACACTAATGAAGAGGTGAAGCGGGCTCTTTTTCAGATGTTCCCTACTAAAGCGCCGGGCTTAGATGGTTTTCTAGCACACTTCTATCGGCGGCACTGGGACTTGTGTGGGGATGAGATCACATCTGTTGTCCTTCGAATTATCAGAGGCGAGGAGAATCCTGAGAGCATAAATGATGCAATCCTAGTTTTGATCCAGAAAGTATCGGGCCCAACTTTGATATCACAGTTCAGGCCTATAAGTCATTGTAATGTTTTATATAAGATAGCATCGAAGGTGGTGGCCAACAAACTGAAGGTGATTTTACCAGATA
Source organism: Triticum dicoccoides (assembly GCF_002162155.2). Taxonomy (NCBI): domain Eukaryota; kingdom Viridiplantae; phylum Streptophyta; class Magnoliopsida; order Poales; family Poaceae; genus Triticum; species Triticum dicoccoides. Next base: position 210,313,711 of record NC_041381.1, on the reverse strand, counting down.
TCATATTCGACGAGGAGTCCGCTTTCGTGCCTAGACGTCTAATTACTGTCAACATTATATGTGCTTATGAATGTCTCCACTTTATGAAGAGGAACAAGTCAAAGTCCAACAGTTTATGTGCCTTGAAGCTTGACATGATGAAAGCATATGGCAGGCTTGAATGGGATTATCTACAAGCCATTATGAGCAAGTTGGGGTTTGCATCCTCCTGGATTGAGATAGTTATGTCCATGGTGAGATCAGTTTCTTTTTCAGTCTTATTCAATGGTGAGAAGCTTGAACAGTTTAAACCCACTAGAAGTATTCGTCAGGGAGATCCCATTTCCCCTTACATATTCTTATTGGCAGCAGAGGGCTTAAAAAATAGTCCTCAGTCATCAGCTCTTGGAGTTCAGGTGCCCCCCACAACACCAGTTGTTAACCACCTTTTGTTTGAAGATGACTGCGTGTGGCTTTTCAAGTCTAGCGTGGAGGGAGCAAATTCAGTATCAAACCTATTGGACACGTATTGTGCTGCATCTGGGCAATGAGTGAATTATGAAAAATATTCAATCTTCTTTAGTAAAGGATGCCCAGACTCACTTTGGCAGGAGGTGAAGGATTGCCTCAATGTGCAGAATGAATCACTCAGTGAAAATATCTTGGTTTGCCAACAGAGGTACGTCAGTCCAAGAATTGTACCTTCAAATACCTTAGGGACAGAGTGTGGGAGAAGGTTGAAGGTTGGATGGAGAAGCTCTTATCGGTAGCTGGGAAAGAGGTCCTCATCAAATCCATCGTTCAAGCAATCCCTGTTTTGTCGATGTCCTGCTTTAGGCTCCCTAGAGGACTATGAAAGAGCATAACATCTATCATACGCCAGTTCTGGTGGGGGGGGCAAGCAAGGGAAGATAAGGCCTTGATGGGTGTCGTGGGATGTTATAACTAGGCCTAAGGACCTAGGTTGACTTGGTTAATGAGATATGGAATTGTTCAATATCGCTTTATTGTCGAGACAGGGATGGCGCGTGCTACAAAAGCCTGACTCTCTTAGTGGACGTATGCTCAAGGCAATTTATCACCAAAATACATCTATCTTGGAAGCGGAACTAGGGCCCCGTCCCTCTCAAATATGGTGTGCAGTGTTAGATGGAAGGGACATTTTAAAGTTGGGAGTTATTCACCACATTGGTGATGGTGCAACAATATATGTATGGCCACACAATTGGATTCCTCGTACTGGTCTACCCCAACCACTTACCTCATTGATACAAAACCCACCGCAGAGAGTGGCAGAGCTGATTGACATGATAAACGCTTGCTGGAAAGAGGAGTTGGTGTGCCAAGTTTTTGTGCCAATCGTTGTTGAATCTATTCTCAGAATACTTATATGCTTGAGACAGTTAGATGATTTTTGGGCATGGTCTGAGGACCCGAGAGGCCTTTTCTGGGTGAGGTCAGCGTACAATCTAATATATCGTGTCAAAACTAGCCGCGAGGCATGGCTAGAGAAAATGGAAGGGTGTGCAGACCCTGTACTGGAGCGTAAAGGATGGTCCTTTGTGTGGGGTATGCAAGTTCCTTCAAAACTAAAAATGTTTACCTGGAGGTTGGCACAACACTCCTTACCCACTGGAGATACTCTTCATCGCCTCAATATGTCCTCGTCTCATGTGTGAGCCATCTGCGGCGCATATGATGACTGGAGACACACACTCTTAGACTGCTCTTTAGCAAGGAGTGTGTGTGCACTATCAAATGAGGAAATGGTGCAGCACATGTGTATGAACCGGGATGAAAATGCGAAGGGGCGGCTGTTTGCTATGAGTGAGTCTCTACCACAACAAGAATTCCCAAAAATGATCATCACACTCTGTGTGATTTGGTATTCACGGCAGAAGAATATTCATGAAGGAATTCTACAAACTCCATTTGCAACACATGCACTTATAGAGAGAGATATCTCTGACTTGCAGTGCCTTTGAAAGCCGGAACCCAGACCATAGGCAGCGGCAACACCAAGACCAAACTCCTGGATACCACCCCAGGAAGGACACACAAAGATAAATGTTGATGCAGCAGTGTCCATGTCGGGAGGCTTTGGGGCCGTAGGCGCTATTTGCCATGACAATTCGGGTATCTTCCAGGGGCATCAGTTGTGGTTTTCAGGAATATTGAGGAGCCTGAGGTGCTATAAGCATTGGCGATTAGAGAGGCTCTATCTCTAGAAAATGACCTATACATTCATAAGATATCAGTGGCATCTGATTGCAATTTGGCGGTTGAAGCTATTCAGAGGGGATCATCGACTCTATATGGTGCTATTGTTCCCGAGATCAACCAAAGTTCTAGTAGTTTTTCCTCTGATTTAATTTTACATGAGTTTAGAACCTCGAATGTCGAGTCCCACAAACTAGCAAAGCATGCTTTGAGTCTAGGGACGGGTCGCCATGTTTGGTTTGGTATCCCTGGAGATCTCTTGTTCGTCCTTGTAAATTGTGTGATGGTTCAATAAAGCTTTGTGAGTTTGCCTAAAAAAAGCTGTACAAATTACTAACCGGTGCACACACTCATGTGCTCTATATCTGTAAATGGGCCAGCCCATGTAGGTGTTTTCTTTTCACCAGTTTTTTGGGGAGCCTTTTCAAATGTTTTGTACTGTCTTTTTTGTGGGAAGTTTTCTTCTGGTTTACCCAAACATGGATTTATGCCGGTTTTCTCTTTTTTTTTCTTGTTTAAGCGTCTTTTTTTAATTGTTCAAATTTTGTAATTTGTTTTTTTTACTTTTCCATATTTATGTAAAACAAATTCAAACCAATGAGCTTTCATCAAATTCACGAACCTTTTTCCAAATTTTGGGAACTTTTTTCTAAATTTCGTGTCTTTTTTATGTTTGCGAACTTTCTCCAAATTACAAAAATTTCCAAGTCATGAAGTTTTTGGAATCTGTAAACTTTTCTTTCAAAATTGATGAAATTTTTTCTAATCCATGTTTTTTAAAATCTGCAAACTTTCATCAAATTTGTGAACTTTACTTTTCAAGATCGATGAACTTTTAAGAAAACTATGTATTTTCAAAATCGTAATTGTTTTCCAAATTCGTGAAATTTTTAAAGTTGTGTGAATTTTTTTTCAAACCCGTGAACTTTTTTGACTTCACGAGTTTTTTTTTTTTGAATTTTTCGTTTTTCTTTATGCTTTCCCCAAAAGTCAACGGTTGACCCATGAACCGTTGATCGGCAAATACTATACATCGCCCGGTATAGGCTTACTGGTACAGGGCGCACACACCCTTGTCCACGGTGGGCTGGTCCACAGTCCTATTTTTTTTTCTTTTTTGAAGATGCAAAAAACAAAGGGAACCCCGATATAGGCTTACTGGTACAGGGCGCACACCGCCTTGACCATGGTTGGTTGGCCCCCAGTCCTAACTTTTCTATTTCGAAGACGCAAAAAACAAACTATGTGTACGTACCGTAATTCGAACACGTGATCACCTGGTTCAACCTACGTGATCATCTGGTTCAACCTACGCAAGGTTAACCAATCGGACACCTCCCTTGACGTGCTTAGTTAAAGGATTTTCTTCTTTTCTTCTTTCTTTTTTGCTGGAACGATTTTCTTAGTTTTTGTTTTCTTTCTTTATTCATTTCCATTTTACCTTTTTTGCTAAATATTTTTTCAAATACATGAATTTTCGTTTCAAATTCGTGAACCTTCTATCTAATTCGTGAATTTTTTTTGAAATTAGATGAACTGTTTTCAAATTCAATGAACTTTTTTCAAAATCGATGAACTTTTTTACAAATTTGATGAGCTTTTTTACAAATTCGATGAACTTTGTCAAAACCGATGATTTTTTTTCAAATCCGATGAACTTTTTTCAAAACGGATGACCTTTTCTACATATTCGATGAACTTTTTTCTAATCCGATCTACTTTTTTCAAATTTGATAAACTTTTTTTCAAAATCCATGAACTTTTTTTGAAAACCGATGAACTTTTTTCAAAACCGATGAACTTTTTTCAAAATCGATGAAATCTTTTAAATTTTGTGAACTTTTATAAAAATTGATGAACTAGTTTTCAAAATCATGAACTTGTTTTTTTAAATCAATGAACTTTTCAACTAATTTTCAGATTTACGTTAATGTTTCACTAAAACAATGTTTTTTTAGAGAGACACTAAAACAACGGTTAAGTAGCGTTAATCCTTGTTACAGAACAATAGTACGTGTTTGGTCTAGTGGTTCTCACGTTAGTTGACAAAAGACGTGCGATCGTGAGTTCGAGACACAGTGTCCGCACTTTTTCTTCATGTTTATTTTTTACGCGTCGCGTCGTTGTTACTGTGTTCGATTGAAGCTCACCTGGGCCGACCCAGTAGCGTGACGATTCTAGCGCCAAAACGTGAAACCGGCGCGATCGACGAATCAAAGGCGCCTTGGCGAAGGGACCGTATCGCGCGTGTAGATGGGTCGGCCTATAGCTGTGGACTAGTGGGCGCCAGAACTCTTAACCAACACAATAGGCGTCGATTAGGAGATCTCTAGGGCTTTCTTGTTCATAGGTATACTGCGCTCACGCCCGCAACAATTGGGACAGCCCATTAAAAAGATTACACTGCGCTCACGCCGGTACAAAAGAAAAAAAGAACAAAAATTGGTTAGAAGCTTCTCCCGAGGGGTTTTGAGAGGGTTCTAGACGCTTTTGACTGGTTTTTGCTTGATTTTGTATTTTATTTTCATTTTCCTTTTTGTTTCTTCATTTTAATTTATTTTTCTTTAATCATTTTAAAATTATTCATGAACTTGTCAAAAATCATGAATACTTCTTAGATTCATGATGATTTTTATTTTTCCAATTAGGTGAATTTTTTTTCAAATCCATGAACTTTTTTGAAATCGTTGATTTTGTACATCCAACTTTTTTTTCAAATTAATGAACTTTTTTGAAACTCAGGATCATTTTCCAAATTCATGACCTTTTTATAATTCAAAACATTTTTGAAAAATTTGTTCTTTTAATTTTCACGAACTTTTTTGAAATCGTGAATAGTTTTCAAATTTGAGAACTATTTGAAATCCACAAACAGTTTTCCAAAGGTGTGATTTGTTTTCAAATCCATGTACTTTTTCAAGTCCATGAACATCTTTCAAATCCACGATTTTTTCAATTGCATGAGCATTTTCCAAGTACATTAAATTTTTTCAAATTCATAAACTGTTTTCAAATATGTGATTTTTATAAATATTTTCTAAAGTCAACGGTTTATTGGCCAATGATGATAAAGCAAAGGAAACAGCTTCGTGACCACTGAGCGAGCGACTGCATGGTCGTGGGAGCGGCCCGCGGCAGCGGTTGCATGAGCGCCACTTTCCCCGAGCTAGCACCATAAGAGCCAATTAGGAGGTGCCGGCCAAGTGGTTCAAAAGAATTGTACTATTTCTCCGACAAGTAATTCTGGATGGAGGGAGTATCTAAGTTGAACATGGACTTTGTCTCTTCCTATAATTACTTCGTTGGTCTGGAGAGTTTGTTCTCATGGGACGGTCTTGGTTTGGCAAGCTTATATATGTACAGTAGGTTGTCTAAAAAAAATGTACAGCAGGCATTGGATTTGACAACTTCCGCCCAGTTTTGGGACCCCCACCCCTTTTTCTATTTTTCTGTGTTTTGCCCTACTGATTTTATCGTTATTTATTTATTTATGTTCAGATAATTGTGATTTTGATTGAATACATGCTGAATATTTCTAAATACATGTTGAACATTCATTCAAAAATGAACATTTTTTTAATTCATGGTGAACATTTTGTTTACACATGTTAAACATTGTCAAAAGCATTGTGAACATTATCTAAAAATATGTGAATATTATTGAAGTGCGATGTTTTTTTATAAATGCCATTCACATTTTTATATGTTATGACAGTTTATTAAAAGTACACAAACACATATTTACATTGCATGAACATTTGTTTTAAATGTCTACCGATATTTTTAAAATGTATGAACATGTTTTTCTACAAATTACACAAACATTACTATTTTACCTTTTTCATGAATACTTTTTTGGAAATATCCTGAACATAGTTTGAAACGTGCGAGATCGTTGAAAAGCTCTGGATATGACGATCATGACCTACGTTGAACATTTTCACAAAATCATTACAGTTTAAGAGTAGTTTAGAAAATTGTGTTTTAATGTTGCAAGGGGCTGTTGGATGGGAGCCCTTGCCTACCCTGCCAATATATTGGCATTGACTGAAGCATCACTCCTTGTTTGGACATGGACCAAAATTTTGGCATGCCAGTAGGCTCCAGCCGTTCCTCTCTATCTTTTGCGCCAAATCACGGGCGGAACGAGGGCGACCGAATCGGCTGCCAATTATTTGGCGCGCCCATGACGCCAACGATTTGGCAGGGCGGGCAGAAACCAAACATCCTCTAAAAATAGGGGTGGTATTCGAGCCGAGTCCAGCTGACTCGGCAAAGCTCATTTCATTAACAAGCTAGCTTGGACTTGACTTGTTAAAGCTTGTTTAATTAACGAGCTAGATCAACTAGACTCGTTACTATAACGAGCTCAAATTCAAGATTGGCTCAACTCGTGTAACTCGCGAGCTGACTCATTTAGCTTGTTAAAGATATGAACACAAAATCTTACGAATATGATAAAAAGATAACTTGGGACTTGTGTGCGCGTGTCTGAGTTGTGGCAGATGCCGACAATGCAGTGGGACCAGATCACCTTCTTTTTGCGGCCTTTGACTCCAAGCTCGGTGGTGCTGGCAAACATACATTAGCAACAGAAGGTAATAAAGGAAGAGAAGGAGGAGATGACCAATGCAGGCAGGGAGTTTATGACGCACACACGGTGGTCGTGGCGCAGGCGCGGTGGTACCGCCGTCAAAATTCACAAACAAAAGAAATAGAGCATACAGGAGGAAAAACACGGGAGGGGTCTCTCGCTACTTCAATAGGGCTGGAAGGAGAGAAATCATCGCGTGCGATGTGTGAGTCTCCTGGGCAGTTGGGCCTTGTGCTTTGCCCTAGGATGCAAGGTGCTCAGTGGCTGATCTTTTTACTACCCTTAAAAAGGTTGATTTTTTTTACCGAGCCTAACGAGTTATACGAGAACTCGTGAGGTCGGCTCATTTAACACGGCAGCAATGCTACACTCACGGAAGGATTTTTACAGTTTTCACAGACCTGCACTGTTGGCATCATTTGATTGGGATTAGGGAGAGAAAGGGCCCCACCCACCTGAAAATCAGGGGGGTGGAAGTTAATTAGCATTAGAAGGGTCCATAAAACGTCTGTGTTTGTCCGTGAATGTAGGATTATTCTTTAACATGGTATGTAAATGATCTTAAACTAAAGCTCGGCTCAACTCGTTATTCTTTGAGTTTGAGTCAATTCGAGCTGAGTCACGAGCTACTCGTTTAGCTCGAGAGCTCGAGCTCTTTTTCCAGCCCTACCTAAAAACATCAAGAGTATTTTTACTTCATTTTCAAACGGTTTTTCGGAATGCTGCAAAGGATATGTTGTTGAAATGCTGATGCAAATGCTCTCCTTTTTCATTTAGAAAGTTTTCTCAAATGCCCTATAGTTTAAAAGTAATTTAAAAAATGGTTGGTTCTTTTTACCATATAAACGATATCGTATTTTTGTCCTCATTTTCAAACGGTTTACTGTAATGATGTAAATGATTTGGCTTTGGAAAATCACATGCCAATGCGCTTCTTTTCATGTAGAGAAGTTTTCCAATTCTGAAAGGTTTAAAATAATTTAGAAACATCATAAATTTGAATGAGAGTGTATTTTTTAGTTCATTTGTTGGAATGTAGCAAATGATATGGTGTTGAAAAGCAGGTGCAAATGCAAAACTATTTGGTATAGAACTCCCCCAAATCCGTTACGATTTAAATTGAATTTTAATAACAGTGGAATTTGTTCTGAAGGAGTTTTTTTTCAAAACTTGCTTAGAATGTGGGAAATGACTTATGGTTTGAAAGTCACCAAAAATGCCAAAAAATTTCGTGTACAAAGTTTTTCCTAAATCCTAGCTGTTTTTGATCAAGTAAGAACAAATGCAGAAACTTAATACCCTGCCCCACGAAGCACATAACATCAGATGTTATCGCTCACACAGAAATGGAGGGACCAATCCGCTCGTCAATAGCGCGCCGTGGTGTGTCAATTTCCCGCTTGGGCGAAAAGCCGCTTTTGGGTCGGCCCATAAAAATGGGGCCCACCCCAATGAAAATTCGGCCTCACTCCATGCCAGATCAGTACAGGCAGGGCTGGGGTCTACTATCGGCATAATAAAAAACAGGGTAGCATGAGCATACTGACAGACAGGCGATTCCAGGAAGCCATATTAGTATTGAACATATAAATGGTGAAAGGGTGGCAGCCATTCTCAGGCCATCCACATCAGCTATGAATAGTGGCAGCGGGCAGGCCATGTAGGCAGCAACGAGAGAAAAAGGGTCGACATCGAAAGTAAAAGGGACCACATCCACTACTTCCTGCGAGAGAAAGGTAGCGACCGCAGCTGAAAATATCTCCTCTCTCCCTCCTCATGCGGCCGTCGCCTCCTCCTCTTCCCCGTCCCTAACAGCCGCCTCGCCCGCTCCGCCTTTAGCGCCTCCTCCTTCCCTTCCTCTCCTCCTTCACTGCCTCCGGATCTAGACCACATGATGTGGACAATGCAGTGGCATGGATTAGTCCCTGCTGCAAGAGAGAGAAAATGAGAGGGAGAGAGAGAAGGAAGGAGAGGAGGGAGAAAGAGAGAAGAAAGAGTAGCTGGAGGTGCGTCGACCGGCATCGGCGTGCGCTGGCGAGGTAGGGAGGGACCTAGCAGTTGGCTGCGGCTCGATCCACTCCATGGTTTTGGATGGGGCACCGTGGGGGAGCTAGGGAGGTGGCTTGGCCAAGCCATGGCGCTGGTGCTGCGGAGCGCCGCCTCGCGCTACTTCGTCGTTGACAGGGCCTACGAGTACCACCACCCTGCCTATGCGATGCCGCCCCAGGGGGATTAGCAGCAGCCCCCCTCGCTGCAGGGGCCCGGCCAGCAGGTCGCGGCCAAGCTGGGGCCAGGATCTTGCATTAATGCGTGCGTCCAGCTGCTGTGTGTAATTGTGCTGGGATCCTTCACCGTTTACGATCCAAATATCCTGAACAATGGAGTCGCCATACTTAGCCTTTTTAGATTGCCTCTATCTTCTGCTTGCTTTTTCTCATGAACCACAATAAGATTGGGGCTGTGTTCTCCTGGTCCGGCAGTCCCAGATATCTAGACTGAAGCCTGGGGATCTTGACCATAAAAGCCTCTCTGCAAAACTTGTCTTACCAAGCTGCATTCAAGAAGTGATTTTGCTTTGCATATGACGTTTTGTGTCCAACCTGCGTACAACACTAGGATCACACCTTCGTGGTTCAAGTAGGGGTTTCATCTCATGGTGGTTTGCCATATCGGACCGGTACCGTATAAAAAATCGTCATACGCCTAGCACTGCTCCTCAATAAGAGTGATGGTTTCCAGCTTTGTGCAACATAGCTGACAAAAACTGTTATTTTGCCAGTTTTTCACAAGCAAGTGAGGATCCTCCTTTGCACGAGCTACCAAATGTAAAAGCACCACTTCAAAGGCACCTGTGGTTTCCTTGTGGGGTGTTTAATTTGGTTTGAATTGAACCAAGAAAATTCATCCTGTACAACGATTTTTCTTTGTACTCTCATGCATAGGGTGAAGCTTCATAGTCTTGTACCTCTGCCCTAGGATTAGTTGGAATTGTGCTGCCTGCAGGCATAGCATAGTGAATTCCTGGAGAAGGGGTCATCCCTGTGCTAAGATCATCAATTATCTTGCATTGTTGAGAACAACCACCTCTTGATCTATGCTTTCTACATGACATCTTGTTAAGGCTCGGTGCCAGGTCTTTGAGAGTTTTGCCATGCAATGAATGCTCATTCTAGAAGCTGTTGTGTTGCCATGATGTTGCTTGTCGATTTTATGTTTGTGTCACTTCCATTTCTTGAATTTTACCATTGGTGTAATTGAGCTAAATTTAACGAGATTTTGCCATGTCCTTCCAGATGTACTATGTGAACCAGGAGCTTACTGTTGAGGATTTTCTTTATGAGGATGATTACAAGATAAGCCTTCCCGGGACCAATCAAGAAATCCTCAATAACCTTCAAGGGATTGCTCACCAAGAATATCCGCAGTTCAATTTGACACAAGAGTTACCCCCTAATGCATATGTTGATATGAACAACAATGGGAAGAATGCTGGAGATGTTTTCGTCGAGATGTCAGACTTCCTCACAACAATGTCTCCGGCACCTACTTCATTCCTAAGGCCGAAGTGCGCTCTCTGGGACTGCAGCATGTACCGTGCTGAATTGGCTGTGAAGAGGGTCCTCCAGGGCTCGAGGCACAATGCATGTGATCCGCCCAAGAGGTATTGATCTAAAAGATGACCCTTTGTTTGTTGCTCTTAGTGTGAAAATCCAAGGAAAGCATGTTCGTGTTCCTGTCTGTGAAGGGGCTGCTACTACGAAATTGTCTTGGGATGCACCTAGTAACTTCTTACCGCATAATTCATATTCTCACGTTTGTATCGGTACTGGTAATTAGTTTATGTTCTGGCTATTGGTTCATTTATTTCTATCATTTGCAGAACTTTTCGAGCTTTACATATTTGAAGGTGAATCTATGAGAGGATGGCTTTTCTTTGACAAACCAATAAGGGCGTTCGATAGTGGAAACCGGAAGCAGAGCTCACTGCCAAATTACAACAGCCGTGGCTGGCATGAATCAAGGAAGCAAGTGATGAAAGACTTTGGGGGTCTGAAGAGATCATACTACATGGATCCACAACCATCTAGCAGCTACGAAGAAGAAAGTTGTTGCTCCAGTTCTTTCTACTAGGTTCTTGCTTGCATATGTTAAGCCATGACCTTGTATCGTGATATCATATTTACAAAAATCTAACCTTTTTGACCAACTGAAAATTACATATCTCATGTTCTGCTAGAAGGAGTTGGTTCTGAACTTCTGCTAACAAAATTTCAACAAAATCAAGGTTTCCCGAACCAAAGCAACTTCTCTTTGTATTATCCTTTGCATGGCGATCCAACTAAATTGCATAAATATGTATCTCCTTCGGACATGTTTGGAAGATGAGTATTTTGTAACAATGGGTTCCAGTATTTAGATGATAAATCCTTTTGGGAAAAAATATGAAGGAAACAGTGGCAAGTTCTAGAAATCCCAAACTTGAGAAGGATACATGCACTAGTCCCTGATAACACTACTAAAAAAGTCACATCCATGACATTTTGGCCTGAACGAGTTTTTTCCTGTCATGGTTATGACACTTCTATGACTATAATTGTGACAAAAACACATATCATCGTAGATGTGGTGGGCTTGTACTTCTATGACAAAAAACCATGACAGAAATGGGCTTTTCATCCTGGGCGGTCCGGGGACGCACCTGCATGACATTCTTTAGGCCATCCATCGCATCAAAAATCATGGTAGAAGTGAGGGTGAGGAAATTTTCGCGGAGTTCCTGGTTACGGTGGGTGGTCGGGGCCGAGCGATGCAATGTGGTTTGCGCGTTTCTCTCTCGTACGTGCGCGTGTGGTGTGGGTCGTGTCTCTATAACTGAACCCGAGCAAGAGGCATTTTCTTACTGAACCCGAGTGATCGCCTGCTATGTACCGAAGCCAATCGATCGGTCCCTTCGCTGCTAATTGAACCCGACCGACTCCTTCGCTATTAACTGAACCCAATCGATAGCTGCCGCTGCTTACTGAAGCCAATCGAACCCCCGTGTGAGACGTAGCTAGCTAGCCGGTTGGGTTGCCTTTGTATGAACAGTGCATGTTGCTGCCGCACGCGCGATACGTAGAACGAGTTGAGACGTGGTGAGTCGAGATGGTTGGGTTGGGTGTGGATGAACAGTTCCCAGTGGCGGTTGGATGAATAGGACCCCGGTCATGTAGGCAGTTGCCGCTGGATGAACAGGACCCCGTGGTAGTACGCGGTTGCCACTGGATGAACAAAACCCCGAGGAGGCCGCCACACACCCTAGCCGGTTGGGATGGATGAATAGGACCCCGTGGAGGCTGGTTGAACTGTAGTTGGTCGTGGATGGATGAACAGTAGCCCATGGATGAACAGTGGCTGGTGGAGGCTGGAGGAGGTCAACGGTGCATGAATAGTAGCAGGTGGAGGCTGGAGAGGAAGTCGACGGTGGATGAACAGTAGCCCGTGGAGTCGTGTTTTATGGTATGCCACACCCCTCTCGATGAACAAGACCCCATTTCGAGCTTAGGTGGTCGAAGAGAAGTCCGTTTCCTTTATTTTGCGGTAAGCCAAACCCCTCTCGATCAACAGGACCCCGTTTCGAGCGTAGGCGCTTGAATAGAAGTCTGTTTCCTCCGTTTTTTGGTACGCCAGACCCATCCCGCTGAACAGGATCCCGTTTCGACCGTAGGTGGTCGAAAAGAAGACCGTTTCCTCCATTGTGCGGTACGCCAGGCCCTGTTCCGGCTGTTCCGTCCAAGTCGGTTGGCTCTCGATGAACAGGACACATTTCGTTGCCTCTCGATGAACACAATGCTGTTTCTCCGTTCTGAGCCAACAGGTTGCCTGCCGATGAACAGGACACCGTTTGTACGATCCGTTGCCTCTCCATGTACAAGAGCCCTGGCCATACGTATGCACGAGTACGCGTCCGAGACCACGCTCGTATGTACGTACATGGTCGTATGTTTTGCCCTATGGTTGTATGTACGTGTACACAGTTTAGGCGAGACTGCCTGAACTGCTGCTTCGGGGGCTTTACTACGACACGTTCTGCTGCTTGCTCGGCCACGGTTCATCATTGCAGAGAGACCGATCGACCAATATGTACATACACGTTCGCGACCAGACAGACAACACTATGTATGCTTTGACCGGGTGGGTCCCAGCTGTCAGGGAGGATAAGGAGGCACTTCCTTGCGTGCGAAGATATAGCTGGTGGGTCCTAGCTGTCAAGGGGAGGGATCATTTTTTCACGCCTAATATGGAGGCACTTCCTTGCGTCCGAAGATGTAGCTGGTGGGTCGAGCTGTCAGCGTCACCGCGTACAGTCATCTTCTGATGGTTGTCGCTCGTTCACCATGTTAACCACGCCGTGCCGAGAGCACCAAGGCGGTGGACGATGACGAGGCCTAGGAAGGGAACGACACGGAGCCGGGGAAGATGCAGTAGCGGATTCCCGTGCGGAGGGGAATACGAGGGTTGACTGCTTCAGCTATGGTGTGAGCTTGCCGTCCCCGGAGAATAACAGGGTGTGTGGGGTGAGTGGAGGGATGGCACCACCACTGCAGGATGCTGCTAACGTGACACTACAATCAAAGGCCCTTCGATGAAACTATGTGCGATGCATTAATTGCAAGCGGTGATGTCAAAAAACCGTCAAAAAAGATGCAAAACATTTGCTATGGTGGATACATCAAACACGGTTCAGATTTTAGTTGCGTGTGCGATGCGGGGCATATGGTTGATCCATACGAACTGTTTGCGCTATACGGGTCGCCTGATGAAGGCGTGTGTGATATACAGCATACAATTCACCCCGATAAACTGTTTGTGGTGAGGTGGAACAACAGAAACAGGCAACGATATGAAGGTGCGATATATGGCAAACAGTTCACTCGGATGAACTGTTTGTGATTAGGCAACACAAAAGAAGCGGTTAGCCAGATGAAGGTGTGTGCGATATATGGTATACAGTTCACTCGGATGAACAGTTTGGGCTGAGATAAGAGAACATAAATGGTTCAACTTAACAAGATGTGTGTGATACATGACAAACAGGTATGTAATCAGAAATGTGTGGGAAGACCGATAACAACACAGACGATTCCTGTTACCAAGCTGTGTGTGTTGTGAGCAAACGATTGCTGGTATACAATTGTGAGTGATGGATGAAATCATCACCGACACGTTCCATGTTTAGTCCGTGTGCGATGTGATTTGCACTGTCTACAGAACATCAACATATATACATATAAGAATAGTATTGCATAACCAAATTAAGCATACAATTACATAAGTGACTACACACATAACATTTCCACACACCGAAGTAAGCAATTACATGCATACGAAACTAGGAGAAATGAGCATCTAATCATCTACATATTTTTGCGACTACACTTGCCATTGCTCAGCTTTCGGCTGGATCCCTGGCCGTTTTGGGGAAGGAGGCACTTCCTCATGTCAACGATCCGTCGGTACATCTCATAGCTCGTGTTGTGAAGTTTTCAAGTTTTGGGTAAGGATTTGATGGACTATGGAATAAGGAGTGGCAAGATCCTAAGCTTGGGGATTCCCAAGGCACCCCAAGGTAATATTCAAGCACAACCAAAAGCCTAAGCTTGGGGATGCCCCGGAAGGCATCTCCACTTTCATCTTCGTCTATCGGTAACTTTACTTGAGGCTATATTTTTATTCACCACATGATATGTGTTTTGCTTGGTGCGTCTTGTATGATTTGAGTCTTTGATTTTTAGTTTACCACAATCATCCTTGCTGTACACACCTTTTGGGAGAGACACGCATGAATCGTCATTTATTAGAATACTCTATGTGCTTCACTTATATCTTTTGAGCTAGGCAATATTGCTCTAGTGCTTCACTTATATCTTTTTGGAGCACGGCGGTGGCTTTATTTTATAAAAATTTATGAACTCTCATGCTTCACTTATATTATTTTGAGAGTCTTTTAGAACAACATGGTAATTTGCTTTGGTTATAAATTTAGTCGTAATATGATAGGCATCCACGAGGGATATAATAAAAACTTTCATATAAAGTGCGTTGAATACTATGAGAAGTTTGATTCTTTATGATTGTTTTGAGATATGAAGATGGTGATATTAGAGTCATGCTAGTGGAGTAATTGTGAATTTGAGAAATACTTGTGTTGAGGTTTGTGAATCCCCTAGCATGCACGTATGGTGAACCATTGTGTAACGAAGTTGGAGCATGAAGTATTTATTGATTGTCTTCCTTATGAGTGGCGGTCGGAGACGAGCGATGGTCTTTTCCTACCGATCTATCCCCCTAGGAGCATGCACGTAGTACTTCGTTCAATGACTCATAGATTTTTGCAATAAATATGTGAGTTCTTTTTGACTAATGTTGAGTCCATGGATTATACGCACTATCACCCTTCCACCATTGCTAGCCTCTCTTGTGCCGCGCAACTTTCGCCGGTACCATACACCCACCATAGACCTTCCTAAAAACAGCCGTCATACCTACCTATTATGGCATTTCCATAGCCATTCCAAGATATATTGCCATGCAACTCTCCACTGTTCCGTTTATTATGACACGCTTCATCATTGTCATATTGCTTTGCATGATCATGTAGTTGACATCGTATTTGTGGCAAAGCCTCCTTTCATAATTCTTTCATGCATGTCACTCTTGATTCATTGCACATCCCAGTACACCGCCGGAGGCATTCACATAGAGTCATCTTTTGTTCTAAGCATTGAGTTGTAATTTTCCAAGTTGTAAGTAAATAGAAGTGTGATAATCATCTTTATTAGAGCATTATCCCATGTGAAGAAATAAAAAAAGGGAAAAAAGAGGCCAAAGAAGCCAAGAAAAAAAAGAAAAGAAAAAAAGGAAAAAAATGAGAAAAATAAAAAATGAGAGAAAAAGAGAGAAGGGGCAATGTTACTATCCTTTTTCCACACTTGTGCTTGAAAGTAGCACCATGATCTTCATGATAGAGAGTCTCTTATTTTGTCACTTTCATATACTAGTGGGAATTTGTCATTATAGAACTTGGCTTGTATATTCCAACGATGGGCTTCCTCAAATGCCCTAGGTCTTCATGAGCAAGCAAGTTGGATGCACACCCACTTAGTTTCTTTTTGAGCTTTCATACACTTATAGCTCTAGTGCATCCGTTGCATGGCAATCCCTACTCACTCACATTGATATCTATTGATGGGCATATCCATAGCCCGTTGATACGCCTAGTTGATGTGAGACTATCTCCCTCCTTTTGTCTTCTCCACAACCACCATATTCTTTTCCACCATAGTGCTATGTCCATGGCTCGCGCTCATGTATTGCGTGAAAGTTGAAAAGGTTTGAGAACATCAAAGTATGAAACAAGTGCTTGGCTTGTCATCGGGGTTGTGCATGATTTGAGTATTTTGTGTGATGAAGATGGAGCATAGCCAGACTATATAATTTTCTAGGGATAAGCTTAGGTATTGTCATCTATGGTATGCAATCCATAAGTGGCTCTCATAATAGATTCATAAGGCAATTTAAATATTCTTACTAGGAAAGTGTTTCATGCATTTCCTTAACGGAAATTGGAATCTAATGTTTCCTTCTTTCATATCAATAATTACACCAATCGTTCTAAGGAAAGGTCTACCAAGAATAATAGGACATGTAGGAATGCAATCCATATCAAGAACAATGAAATCTACGGGTACATAAATCCTATTTGCAACAATAAGAACATAATTAATCCTTCCCATAGGTTTCTTAATGGTGGAATCCGCAAGATGCAAATTTAAAGAACAATCATCAAATTCACGGAAACCTAGCACATCACACAAAGTTTTTGGAATCGTGGAACTAGCACCCAAATCACACAAAGCATAGCATTCATAATCTTTAATATTAATATTAATAGTAGGTTCCCACTCATCATAAAGTTTTCTAGGGATAGAAACTTCTAGTTCAGGCTTTTCTTCAAAAGATTGCATCATAGCATCAACGATATGTTTAGTCAAAGCTTTATTTTGATTATAAGCATGAGGGGAATTTAACACGGATTGCAACAAGCAAATACAATCTATTAAAAAAAATTATCGTAATTAAATTCCTTGAAATACAAAATAGTGGGTTCATGGCTACTTAAAGTCTTGACCTCTCCCATCCCACTTTTGTCAATTTTTGCATCTAGATCTAAAAACTCTGAATCATTGGGATGCCTTTTAACTAAAGTTGACTCATCTCCAGTCCCATATTTATCAAGATTCATATTGGAAGACAAAGACTTAATAGGAGTCACATCAATCACTTTTAGATCTTCATCATTATTATCATGAAAACTAGAATAACATGCTTTTACAAATCAGTCTTTTTTAGCACGCATCTTAGTAATTATTTCTTTGCACTCATCAATGGAAATTCTCATGGTGTTGAGAGACTCATTGATATCATGATTAGGTGGTATAGATCTAAGTTTCAAAGAATAAACATCAAGATAAATTCTATCCACGTTCCTAGCCAACTCATCAATCTTAAGCAATTTTTCTTCAATCAAAGCATTGAAATTCTTTTGAGAACTCATAAATTCTTTAACACTATTCTCAAAATCAGAGGGTATCTTATTAAAATTTCCATAAGAGTTGTTGTAGGAATTACCATAATTATTAGAGGAGTTACTAGGAAACGGCCTAGGATTAAAATTGCCTCTATACGCGTTGTTACCAAAATTGTTCCTACCAAAAAAATTCACATCCATTGATTCATTATTATTCTCAAACAAAGTGGACAAAGGCATATCATTATCATCAGAAGAAACACTTTTATTAGCAAATAATTTCATAAGTTCATCCATATTTCCACTCAAAACATTAATCTCTTCAATCGCATGAACTTTTTTACTAGTGGATCTTTCGGTGTGCCATTGAGAATAATTAACCATAATATTATCTAGGATCTTAGTAGCTTCTCCTAAAGTGATTTCCATAAAAGTGCCTCCTGTGTCTGAATCTAAAAGATTTCTAGAAGCAAAATTCAATCTGGCATAAATTTTTGTATAATCATCCACAAATTCAAACCATGTGTAGGGCAATTACGTATCATCAATTTCATCCTCTCCCAAGATTGTGCAACATGCTCATGATCAAGTTGCTTAAAATTCATAATATCATTCCTAAGGGAGATGATCTTAGCGGGCGAAAAATACTTAGAGACAAAAGCAACTTTACACTTATTCCATGACTCAATACTATTTTCGGCAAAGATGAGAACCAAGTTTTAGCACGATCTCTAAGCGAAAACAGAAATAACTTCAATTTAACAATATCATTATCTACATCTTTCTTCTTTTTCATATCGCACAAATCAACGGAATTGTTTAGATGGGATGTGGAATCTTCACTAGGAAGGCCAGAAAATTGATCTTTCATAATGAGATTCAACAAAGTGGCATTAATCTCACAAGATTCAACATTAGTAGTAGGAGCAATCGAAGTGCTAATAAAATCATTGTTTTTGGTGTTGGAAAAGTTACACAATTTAGTATTATCTTGAGCCATCGAGACAAGCAATCAATCCAACACACAAGCACACAAGAAGAAAGCAAAAAGAGATGAATTGAAGAGGGGCGAAGAAAAGGAAAATGTTTTCAAAAAATTGTTTTAGAAGTGGGGGAGAGGAAAACGAGAGGCGCATGGCGAATAATGTAATGCAAGGGAGAAGAGTTTATGATGGGTACTTGGTATGGCTTGACTTGACATAGATCTCCCCGGCAACGGCGCCAGAATTCCTTCTTGCTACCTCTTGAGCTTGCGTTTGTTTTCCCCTGAAGAGGAAAGGGTGATGCAGCAAAGTAGCATAAGTATTTCCCTCAGTTTTGAGAACCAAGGTATCAATCCAGTAGGAGACAACACACAAGTCACCGAATACCTGCACAAACAATCAACAACTTGCAACCAACGCGATACAGGGGTTGTCAATCCCTTCACGGTCACTCGCGAAAGTGAGATCTGATAGAGATAGATAAACGGTAAAGTAAATATTTTTGGTATTTTTGGTTTATAGATTGCAAAATAGTAGATTGGAAACTAGCAAGATATAAACAAGATTCAATAATATGGAAAAGAGACCCGGGGGCCATAGGTTTCACTAGTGGCTTCTCTCAAGATAGCATACATTATGGTGGGTGAAGAAATTACTGTCGAGCAATTGATAGAAAAGCGCATAGTTATGATGACATCTAAGGCAATGATCATGAACATAGGCATCACGTCCGTGTCAAGTAGACTGACTCCTGCCTTCATATACTACTATTACTCCAAACATCAACCAGTATCCAACATGCATCTAGAGTATTAAGTTCATAAAGAATGGAGTAACGCATTAAGCAAGATGACATGATGTAGAGGAATTAACTCAAGCAATATGATGAAAACCCCATCTTGTTATCCTTGATGGCAACAATACAATACGTGCCTTGCTGCCCCTACTGTCACTGGGAATGGACGCTGCAATATTGAAGCCAAAGCTAAGCACTTCTCCCATTGCAAGAAAGATCAATCTAGTAGGCCAAACTAAACCGATAATTCGAAGAGACTTGCAAAGATATCAAATCATGCATATAAGAATTCAGAGAAGAACCAAATAATATTCATAGATAATCTTGATCATAAATCCATAATTCATCGGATCTCGGCAAACACACCGCAAAAGAGTATTACATCGAATAGATCTCCAAGAACATCGAGGAGAACATGGTATTGAGAATGAAAGAGAGAGAGAAGAAGCCATCTAGCTAATAACTATGGACAAACTACTCATGCTTCATCGGAGAGGTAATGGTGTTGATGTAGATGCCCTCCGTGATCGAATCCCCCTCTGATAGGATGCCGGAAAAGGCCCCAAGATGGGATCTCACGGATACAGAAGGTTGCAGTGGTGGAAAAGTGGTTTCGTAGCTCTGCTGGATGTTTTCAGGGTATAAGAGTACATATAGGCGAAGGAACAAGGTCAGGGGAGCTACGAGGGGCCCACTAGGGTGGGGGCACGCCCTACCCCCTGGGCGTGCCCTCCTGCCTCGTGGCCGCCTTGTTGCCTCTCTGACTTCATCTCCAAGTCTTCTAGTTTGCTTTCGGTCCAAGAAAGATCATCGTGAAGGTTTCATTCCGTTTGGACTCCATTTGGTATTCCTTTTCTGCAAAACTCTAAAATAGGCAGCAAAAAAACAAAAATTGGCACTGGGTCCTCAGTTAATAGGTTAGTCCCAAAAATAATTTAAATAGCATATTAATGCCCATTAAACATCCAAAACAGATAATATAATAGCATGGAACAATAAAAAATAATAGATACGTTGGAGACGTATCAAGGCGCCGGACTCCAGTTGTGCCCGCCTTCCCGCCTCTTCGACCTCATCCTGTAGGAGATGGACAGGCGCAAAGGCATCACGGGGCACTTATATTTTTTCAATCTTAAACCTGTAGGCACTTGCCAAATTTTAATTCAAATAATGATATCTCTCGTGTCCATGTTTGTGTTCTGTAATGCTTGTACTTGTATCATCATGTTAATGAAAAGGATGAACCTTGCCAGAAACCCATGCATTTATATGTCCATGCAGAGGTGAGAAGCCTCTTTAGTGTAAATAAACGAGTTTTTCCTGGCAGGCTATCTTGGCGGCACCCTTTTTGTCTGTCGAAGAGCCATATCTGCCGCTTATAGACAAAGGGGCCAGCCCCCTGCCAACTTCCTTTCATCAAAGGCAACTGCTACCATTCTGACCGAAGAAACATTCGAGTTAGGAATGGGAGAACCTAAGTCTAAAATGAGTGGCGAGGTTTTCAAATGCATAAGTTATAGCTTACAGAACATGAATGGACCAGAGGTAAAACTTATCTATTTGGCTTGGCGGAGATCGCAGTGCCGGGCAATCTTCTCAACTCCTTGTTGAATCCAAGTCCACAGTAAGAACCTGCAGCTCCATGCAAATGAGAATGATTACGGGATGCGGTCCTATCTATATACATATGCAGATGCTCGTAAAATGCTTATGCAGTGATCTGGAATGCTCATGCAGGATGCAATCTAGGTTGGGCCCCCCCCTACAGTGCTTCTTTATTTTCTCTTGCACGGGGACATCTCCCCGGCTTTGTACAAGGGGTTACATGCAGCTGAGGCAAGGCCTGTACAAATGGGTGGCTGCCGGGCAGGGCACGGCACCCTCGCGCCTTACAGGTAGAACTTGCGTAGATGCTCAATATTCCATGAGTTTTGCAACTGAGTGCCATCTCCGGTCTCCAGACAGCATACGTCGGGTCTGGTGTCTCGTACTACCCGGTAAGGGCCTTCCCACTTTGGTGATAACTTGTGTGTACCCTTGGTGGACTGAACGTGCCTAAGGACAAGGTCATCTTCCTCAAAACACCGGACATGAACCCTGAGGCTATGATAGCAACGCAGGGCTTGCTGATAGTGTGCAGCACGCGTAGTAGCCCGAAGACGGTTCTCCCCGAGTGGCACAGCGTCGTCACGCCGGTGCTGATCTTGCACGACTTCATCATAAGCAAGTACTTGAGGCGACCCATAAATGAGTTCTGTGGGGATAACTGCTTCGGCCCTGTAGACCAGGGAGAAGGGAGTCTGCCCGGTAGCTCGGTTTGGTGTCGTTCTAAGGGACCAGAGAACTACCGGCAGCTCCTCGATCCACCGCCTGCCGTGCTTCTATAGCATATCAAAGGTTCTTGTCTTGAGTCCGCATAGCACTTCAGCATTCTCCCTCTCAGCTTGTCCATTGCTCCGGGGGTGTGCCACAAAGGCGAATGAGATCTTGCATCCGAGGGCATGAACATATTGCATGAAGGTGCGGCTCATGAACTGGGTGCCGTTGTCGGTGATGATCCTTGCCGGAACTCCAAAACGACACACCAGATCTTTCAAGAACTTGATAGCTGACTGAGTAGTCACATTTCTCATAGCAGTCACTTCTGGCCACTTTGTAACTTGTCGATGGCAACAAACAAGAATTTGAAGCCCCCGATTGCTTGGAGGAAGGGGTCGAGGATATCGAGCCTCCAGACCGAAAATGGCCATGATAGAGGGATTGTCTGAAGCTGTGGGCAGGAAGGTTGGTTTTCTTGGAATGGAACTGGCAGGCTTCACACTTAGTGACTAGCTCGACCGCATCTTGGAGGGCTGTGGGCCAATAGAATCCTTGCCGGAATGCTTTCCCAACTAATGCCCTTGATCCAATGTGGGAGCCGCACATTCTTTTGTGTATCTCAGCCAGCAGTTCCTTTCCTTCTTCCCGGGAGACACACTTCAATTTCACACCATTGGGCCTCCTTCTGTATAGAGTGTCGTTGACAAACTGATACATACTGGCCCTCTGGGCTACTTTTCCAGCTTCGTCTTGGTCGCTGGGAAGCTCTCTGGTTTGGAGCAAGCGGACAATGTGCCTTGCCCAAGTTGGAGCCTGGGGCTCGGCAACAAGGACTAGCGGCACCTCCATTGCTGCGGGAGCACCAGCCCCATACGCGGGGCCCATGGGCTCGGCTGGAGGGGGCGGTTCAGTAGGCTGCGAGGAGTTGTTTCTGGTAGGGTCTCTGCCGAGAGCGGACGGCTCTACCGGGAGAGGATTACTGGTGTCCAACTTTCTCCTCTTCCGGGCCATTGTTAATGGGGATACAGAGGGCTGA
This sequence comes from Triticum dicoccoides, assembly GCF_002162155.2. Classification (NCBI taxonomy): domain Eukaryota; kingdom Viridiplantae; phylum Streptophyta; class Magnoliopsida; order Poales; family Poaceae; genus Triticum; species Triticum dicoccoides. Next base: position 210,291,214 of record NC_041381.1, on the reverse strand, counting down.
GTAAAACAAAGAACAAAAGTTCCTGGTTCCACAGGAAGCTTCTAGGCAACACATTTTGATAGATGATCAGCTATGCTGGTTTCTGCATGGGGTATGTGCTCTGTTTGCAATCCGTCAAAGTGCTCCTCCAATCTTCTCACTTCCTCGACGTATGCCTCCATCAATAGACTTTGATAAGCCTTGTTAACTTGTCTCACCACCAGCTGTGAACCTCCTCGAATGATCAGTTTCTTAATTCCCAATTCTGCTGCAATCCTGAGCCCGGTAAGGAGCCCTTCATACTCTGTTGTATTGTTGGTTGCTTCTTCCCGGGCAAAATGCAAGCACGCCAGCCCCTGCACCATGTAGGGAGAAAGCACCATCAAAATACATAATCCAATCATGGGGTGATTCCTTGTCGGGGATAACTGTCTCTGTCACTTCCTCATAGGGGTTGGTGTCCATTCTGCAATAAACACTGCCAATGCCCTGCTCGGGACAGTCAACATGCTCTCAAACTTCAAACCAAAGCTGGATAGCTCCAAAGCCCACTCCGCTATTCTGCCGGTAGCCTCTGGGTTTCGGAGTATCTACTGTAACAAGAAACGAGTAACAAGCGTGATCTCATGGGCTTGGAAGTAGTGGCGCAGTTTCCTTGAGGACATGATGAAACCAAAGATCAATTTTTGGACGCCAAACTACCTCGATCTAGCCCCTGCAACAAGGAACTGATGAAATACACTGGACACTGCACCACTTTCTTCCTTGCCACGTCCTTGGGGTTGCCCTCATCTCCGTGCTCTCTGCTATTCTGATCCTTATTTGGCTCTGCCGGCCTATACTTACTCTCTTCCTCATTCACTTCTCGTTGTGCTACCAAGACTGCACCGACCACTTGGTTGGTTTCCGTTAAGTATAGCAACAACGGCTCCTGGGGTTTGGGTGCAACCAGGGTAGGCACATAGGGCAGGTAGGCCTTTAACTCTTGCAAAGCTGTGTCTGCTTCAGGGGTCCACTTTATAGGACCTGCCTTCTTCAAAATCTTGAAGAACGGCAGGGCACGCTCGGCAAACTTGGAGATGAATCTGCTTAGTGCGGCAATACACCCCGTCAGGCGCCTCACATATTTAACTGTCCTTGGCGCTTGGATCTACTCAATGGCCTTGATCTTGTCGGGGTTAGCTTCGATTCCCCTGTGGGACACAAATCATCCAAGCAGCTTGCCAGAGGGGACGCCAAACACACACTTCTCTGGGTTTAGCTTCAAGTTGATCTTGCGCAGATTTGCATATGTTTCCTCCAAATCCTAAATAAGAGTTGCTCCGTCCTTGGTTTTGACCACAATGTCATCCATATAAGCCTCGATATTTCTGTGCAGCTGAGGTTCAAAACCAATCAGGACTGCTCTTGCAAAGGTGGACCCGGCACTCTTTAATCCAAATGGCATGCGGACAAAGCAGTACATACCATATGGAGTAATGAACGACGTCTTCTCCTCATCTTCTTTGGACATGAAGATCTGGTGATATCCAGAATATGCATCCAAAAAGGAGAGCAAATCACAACCTGAAGTGGAACCCATAATCTGATCAATACGCGGCAAGGGAAATGGGTCCTTAGGGCAAGCCTTGTTGAGATCTGTGAAATAAATGCACAACCTCCACTTCCCGTTTGCCTTCTGGACTACCACTGGGTTCGCTAGCCAAGTGGGATGTAGCACTCCTCTGACCAAACAAGCTGCCTCAAGCTTCTTGATCTCTTCTGCAATAAATTGTTGCCTCTCCAAGGCCTGCTTCCGGACTTTCTGTTTAACAGGTCTGGCGTGTGGGCAGACAGCAAGGTGGTGCTCAATTACCTCCCTGGGAACACCGGGGATATCAGATGGTTGCCGTGCAAACACATCGATATTCGCCTGCAGGAAGGCAACAAGCGCGCTTTCCTATTTGTCATGAAGGGTGGCGCTGATAGTGAAAGTACCATCAATGCCAGCCAGCCCTGTCTGGACTTTTTCCACTTTTTGAGCAGCAACCCTAGATCTCTTGCTGTTGGAACACTCCGGCACGTCATCAACGGATGTTGTGCACTCGGTGGGGGTACGCTTCCCGGGATCTTTGCCGGAGGTCCTACAATCCTTCTTCTTTCCTTTGCTTTCCTTGGCGGGAACTGCTGCCGTCACTGCCTCTGCCGCGACCGCATGCTGGTACATCTTGTCCACACAAATGATGGCATCTTTCTCATCTGATGGGACGGTGAGGACTCATAGTGGCCCATGCATCTTCAGGGTGTTGTAGGCATAGTGGGATGCCACCATGAATTTAGCCAAGGTGGGGCATCCAAGGATCCCATTGTACGGCAGGGGGATATCAACTACGTCAAACACAATCTTCTCAGTCCGGTAGTTAAATTCTCCCCAAATGTTTCTGGCAACGTAACCTTTCCCTTAGGATGACTCATGCGGGATTAACTCGTTGAAACATCCCGGTAACCTCTAGCTCTTCTTCTGCTATTTGAAGCTTGCTGATAACTGCTGGGGAAATCAGATTCATTCCGGCCCCACCATCCACCAGCATCTTCGTGACCTTGAGGTTGCGAATTGTTGGAGACACCAACGATGATAGGCACCCTACCACAGTGGTACGGCTAGGGTGGTCCTCTTCGTCAAAGATGATGGGTGTACGAGACTATTTGAGCGGCTTCCGGACCTCTGGCGCTGGTTCCACGACATTGACTTCCCGTGCCCACCGCTTGAGCTGGCGGTGGGAGGTGTGCAGAGATACACCCTCGTCAACGCATAGGGCGTCAGTGGCCTTCTGAAACTCTTGCTCACTGGTTTCCTCTTCATCCCCTCTATCACTCTCATCATCACAGGCTTGCTTTTCCTGGCCCTTCACGGGTTTTCCTTTACTCCGAAAGGGTTTGCTGGGGCGATTTGCTTCACCACCTTGGCCCTTACCACCAGCGACATTCTGACCCTTTTCCTTATGATGCTTCTCATATTCTTCTCTCTATCTCTTGACTAACTGCTCAGCTTGATAACATTTTTGAAGGCCGTGCCCTTTGGTTTGATGGATCTTGTAGTACGGCCCATCGCCCTTTCTGGCCTTCTCGCCAGCCGCAGCTTCTTGGCACTCAGCGCACACGGCAACCTCCTTGCCGGGGGCCTCAGCCTTGGTGATCTTGCCGGTACTTGGGGTGCCTGATCCTTCAACAATTAATACTGCCTTATCCCTTCGCTTCTTGCCCTTCTTCTGACTGGTGCACTCATCATCATCCTCTGAATCAGCATTGGTGCAATCCTCCTCTCCTGGCAACTTCCTTCCTTCCTCCATCCGAGCACACTTATCCACTTGGGTGTACAACTCCTTCACAGTCTTGGGCAACCACATGTTCATATTAGAACAGATCCGACGGTTGCGCACATTGGACTGGAAGGCAGCTATCATGGCTGCCGGATGGACATTTGGAATATTTCTATGAACTTTGCTCAATCTCCGTAAATACTTATGGAGGGTTTCTCCGTCCTTCTGTTGGAGAAGCTGTAGGTCGCTGGGACGGACCGGCTCCTGGTGGCCACCGGTGAAAGCACCGATGAACTCGTGGCATAGGTCTGCCCATGATGAAATAGAGTTCTCCAGCAGGTGCATCAGCCAAGACCTCACATTGGACTTGAGGGCCAAAGGGAAGTAGTTGGTGAACACCTTCTCATCTCTTCCCCTAGCAGCCTGAACAATGATGGTGTAGATGCTCAGGAACTCTGCCGGGTTCAGCCTCCCGTCGTACTTCTCAGCTATCTCTGGCTTGAACATGCGAACGTACGGCTAACGGACTTGCCGCAGCTAACGGGTGAAGGCAGGGTAGCCAAACTTGAAGGGCAGGGCCCCACCAACACCGAGCGCGGGCTCGTCGACGTCGGGGCCGCCGCGCCTGTTGGCTCGGAGGAGATCGCCGTGGCACTGCTCGACGACGCACACATCTCCTCTCCACCTATCTTCCGGGGTTCATCGTTGGCCTGGACGTGCTCGAGGATCAAAGGAAGCCATCGAGACGTCATCGGGGTCTTGATTTGGTCGCGCCCGTGCTAGCTGTCGTGGCGGGGACTGCACCATGGGGACGGATCCTTCCGTACAGGCAGTAGCATGGGCCACCGCCGTCGCTCAGGGAGGTCGTGGCGGGCCAGCTCATTGTGAGCCTTCGGCTTCTACGAAACCGAGCAGGCTTTGGATGGTGGCACGCCATTCGTCCATCTACTCGGCCGCCGGCAGAAACCTCAGCAACAGCTGAGTCTGCGCCATGGCCTTCGAGGCTGTCCTTGGCATAGATGATGATGAAGTCGATCGCGCCATTGCTTGGCTCCTGATGGAGCCAGCGGTGGCAGCACTGCGCCCCTGCTGTTGTGGTGCAACCACCTGGGCGATAGGGTGGTGTGGAGGCGCTCGAGGGTCGATGGCTCCACTGGGCGCAATAGCTAGGTCAACTTGCCCAGGGGAATGTGCCCGCGCGGCGGTCGCGCCCGTGACAGGGGCAGACGGAGGGTAGCAGTTCGCCCCAGACCGAGCGTCCTCACTACAGTTGTGCCCGTCGACGAGCGAAGCGTGGCTGTCGAGGCGATGCTGATGTTGCTCTCCTCTAGTGTCTCCTGCTCCCGCGTCGGCCATGGGAGAAGGGGTGGCAGTACTGCCCGCTTCGACCATATCCCCAGCAGCGTTCGCGTCCTTGTGCGTCTCCGTGCCCCCCCCCCGCAGCGTCGGATGCCGTGGGCGTCAGGGCCTTCGAGGCGGACAGATGAGCCGAAGAAGCAGGTTTCTTCTTGGGCGCCATGGTCAACAGTGCTGTCGAAGATGCAGATGGTGATGAAGGTGACGCGCTACTCATGTCTTCAGGTTCGCACAAGCGAGCCCCCTACCTGGCATGCAAAAGATGTCGCAGGAAACCACGGCCACCTATGGGGCCAGGGCGGCCCCTTGCTGGTTCGGTAGGGGAGTCACGTTGCACAAAGAGCAGACCAACATGGGGCAGCACGACAGAGATTACACGGGCAGTTTTACCCAGGTTCGGGCCACCGCGAGGCGTAAAACCCTACTCCTGCTTTGGTGGGTTGATGGTGGAAAAGTGGTGGTGGTGCGCAGTACACTTGCCCGACAAGGGTTGCCTTAGGGCAGCAGCGACTACGCGCGTATGAGGGTGCGAGTGATCCAACTTTCCAACCCCTCTAATTGTTGCCATGGGCCTCCTTTTATATGCTAAGGGGTCACCACAGTGGCAAATTAGTCATTAGACACTGATAAGATAGCAAGTAGTGCTATCATACCTAACTCTGTAGGCTGACAGTGCGCATTAAATGCGCGCTTAACGTCATGCCATTGGTTGCCCGACAAGGCTTGTCGGGCTATCTTGCCACCTCCACGCCTGCTCGTCTGACACGTCATAGGATGGGTGTCATCTGTGGGTTTTCTTGGTAGAGAGTGGCTACCATGTGGCGAATGGCTGCCACTTAATCACTCTGCAGTTTGACACCACACTGATCGACAACGTGGGTCGTGGTAGATTGGTTGGTGAGGTGATCTGGCCTCCGTGAGTCTCGGCAGGCCCTGTCGGGGTGCCTTGGTCATCTTCTCCTGGGGGTGGCCTTGTCCCTTGCCGGGCTCGCCTGCTCGACAAGGGAGGCCTCTTTCTTGATGATATCTTGCTCCTCTGACTTGGCCTTGGTCCTTTCTGATATTCTTGTTGATGCTTCAAATCTCTTGGTCTCTTGTTCATCTTGGTCTGATGCTTCAATCTTGATCTCGTGCCTGTGCATAGTCAGGGCGACAGGACCAGGGTTCTTTGCACTGACAACTAGGAACTTTTGTTCTCCGTCTTACTCAGCCCTCGTATCCCCAGCGACAATGGCCCGAAAGAGGAGAAAGTTGGACACTGGAAAGCCTCTCCCAGTAGAGCCGTCTGCTCCCGGCAGAGACCCTGCCGAAAACAACTCCTCGTAGCCTACTTGACCACCCCCTCCAGTCGGGCCCATGGACCCCGCGTATGAAGCTAGTGCTCCCACAGCAGAGGCGGTTCCGCTAGTCCTCATTGCCGAGCCACAGGCTCCAGCTTGGGTAAGGCACATTGTCCGCTTCCTCCAAATCGGAGAGCTTCCCGACGACCAAGACGAAGCTGAAAAAGTACCCTGGAGGGCCAGTATGTGTCAGTTTGTCGATGACACTCTGTACAGAAGGAGGCCCAACGGTGTGAAATTGAAGTGTGTCTGCCGGGAAGAAGGAAAGGAACTTCTGGCTGAGATACACAAAGGAATGTGTGGCTCCCACATTAGGTCAAGGGCATTAGTTGGGAAAGCATTCCGACAAGGATTCTATTGGCCCACAGCCCTCCAAGATGCGGCCGAGCTAGTCACGAAGTGTGAAGCCTACCAGTTCCATTCCAAGAAACCCACCTGCCTGCCCAAGTGCTTCACACAATTCCTCTATCATGGCCATTTTCGGTCTGGGGGCTCGTTATCCTCGGCCCCTTCCCCTGAGCAATCGGGGGCTTCAAATTCTTGTTCGTTGCCATCGACAAGTTTACAAAGTGGCCGGAAGTGACTACCGTGAGAAAGGTGACTGCTCAGTCAGCTATCAAGTTCTTGAAAGATCTGGTGTGTCGTTTTGGAGTTCCAGCAAGGATCATCACCGACAACGGCACCCAGTTCACGAGCCACGCCTTCATGCAATATGTTCATGCCCTCGGATGCAAGATCTCATTCGCCTCTGTGGCACACCCCCGGAGTAATGGACAAGCTGAGAGGGCGAACGCTGAAGTGCCACGCAGACTCAAGACAAGAACCTTTGATACACTGCAGAAGCACGACAGGCGGTGGATCGAGGAGCTGCCGATAGTTCTGTGGTCCCTCAGAACAACACCAAACCGAGCTACCGGGCAGACTCCCTTCTCCCTGGTCTATGGGGCAGAAGCAGTTATCCCCATGGAACTCATTTACGGGTCGCCTCGAGTACATGCTTACGATGAAATCGTGCAAGATCAGCACCAGCGTGACGATGCTGTGCTACTCAAGGAGAACTGTCTCCGGGCTGCTACGCGTGCTGCACGCTATCAGCAAACCCTGCGTCACTATCATAGCCGCAGGGTTCATGCCCGGTGTTTTGAGGAAGGTGACCTTGTCCTTAGGCGTGTTCAGTTCGACAAGGGTACACACAAGTTATCACCAAAGTGGGAAGGCCCTTACCGGGTAGTACGAGTCACCAGACCCGGCGCAGTCCGTCTGGAGACTGGAGATGGCACTCAGTTGCAAAACTCATGGAATATTGAGCATCTCCGCAAGTTCTACCCGTAAGGCGCGAGGCTGCCGGGCCCTGCCTGGTAGCCACCCATCTGTATAGGCCTTGCCTCAACTGCATGTAACCCCTTGTACAAAGCCGGGGCGATGACCCATGCAAGAGAAATAAAGAAGCACTGTAGGGGGCCCCACCTAGATTGCATGCATGCATGAGCATTCTAGACCACTGCATAAGCATTTCATGAGCATCTGCATCTGCATATAGATAGGATCATATCTTGCATTCATTCTCATCTACATGAAGCTGCAGGTTCTTGCCGTGATCTTGGCTTCGACAAGGGGTTGAGAAGATTGCCCGGTACTGCGACCCCCGACAGGCCAAACAGATAAGTTCTGCCTCTTGTCCATTCGTGTTTTGTAAGCTATAACTTATGCATTTGAAACCTCGCCACTCTTTCTAGACTTAGGTGCTCCCATTACTGACTCGAACGCTGCTTTAGTCAGAATGGTCGTAGTTGCCTTTGATGAAACGAAGTTGGCGAGGTGCTAGCCCCTTTGTCTGTAACCCGGCTGATATGGCTCTCCGGCAGACAACAAGGGTCCCGACAAGATAGCCTGCCGGGAAAAACTCGTTTATTTACACTAAAGAGGCATCTCACCTCTGCATGGACATATACATGCACGAGTTCCTGACAAGGTTCGTCTTTTTCATTACCATGCTAATACAAGTACAAGTATTACAGAACACTAGCATGGACACGAGAGATTACATTATTTGAATTAAAATTTGGCCAGTGCCTACAGTTTAATATTGAAAAAAGATAAGTGCCCTGTAAACTCCTCTCCCTGTTCCTTCTCCCCCCAGGATACATGGAGGAAAGAAAATAAGCAGGAGCAACACCCAAGCAGGAGTCCACCCTGATCTTGTCAAGGCCTGCCGGACGCGAGGCTTGACAAGATTGGGAGTGGTGAGGCTGTGAAGGAGGAGGTCGACCGGAGCAGCCCGGTGGCGCCCTTGGTCACCACCACCAGGGCCCGCCAGAAGCCCCAACTCGAGCTGCAGTGGAGTCATCGAACAAAGCTCAGCTGGAAGACTGCTGGAGGAGGCGAAGGCACCAAGAAAACAACCCCTTCCTCGGCAGCCAGGAGGCCGGTGATGACGGTGCCGGGGAGGAACGGAAAGACGAGGCGGCAGGACGCCAGGACAAGACAAACGCGTCGATGCAGTCGTACTCCATCCTGACGGCCTGCCTCCCGCCTTCTCCGTCTTCCCTGGCTTCATCTTCATAAACACCTCGCCAGGGAAGTGTTGGAAATATGCCCTAGAGGCAATAATAAAATCATTATTATTATATTTCCTTGTTCATGATAATTGTCTTTTATTCATGCTATAATTGTATTATCCGAAAACCGTAATACACGTTTGAATACATAGACCACAATACGTCCCTAGTAAGCCTCTAGTTGACTAGCTCGTTGGTCAACAGATAGTCATGGTTTCCTGACTATGGACATTAGATGTCATTGACAACGGGATCACATCATTAGGAGAATGATGTGATGGACAAGACCCAATCCTAAGCATAGCACAAGATCGTGTAGTTCGTTTTGCTAGAGCTTTTCCAATGTCAAGTATCTCTTCCTTAGACCATGAGATCGTGTAACTCCCTGATACCGTAGGAGTGCTTTGGGTGTACCAAACGTCACAACGTAACTGGGTGACTATAAAGGTGCACTACAAGTATCTCCGAAAGTGTCTGTTGGGTTGACACGGATCAAGACTGGGATTTGTCACTCCGTATGACGGAGAGGTATCTCTGGGCCCACTCGGTAATGCATCATCATAATGAGCTCAAAGTGACCAAGTGTTTGGTCACGGGATCATGCATTACGGTACGAGTAAAGTGACTTGCCGGTAATGAGACTGAACGAAGTATTGGGATACCGACGATCGAGTCTCGGGCTTGTAACGTACCAATTGACAAAGGCGCAGCCCCTCCCCTCCCCAACACCTCTCCTCCTCCGTCACGAGCTTGGCGAAGCCCTGCCGGAGTACTGCTTCTCCACCAACACCACGCCGTCATGTTGCCGTTGGAGCTGTCTTCCTCAACCTCTCCTTCCTCCTTGCTGGATCAAGACGGAGGAGACGTCGTCCGTTCCGTACGTGTGTTGAACGCGGAGGTGCTGTCCGTTCGGCACTTGGTCATCGGTGATCTGAATCACGTCGAGTACGACTCCATCATCACCGTTCCCTCGAACGCTTCCGCATGCGATCTACAAGTGGTTTGTAGATGCAAACTCACTCCCTTGACTCGTTGCTTAGATGAACTCATAGATGGATCTTGGTGAAACCGTAGGAAATTTTTTAATTTTCTGCAACATTCCCCAACAGTGGCATCATGAGCTAGGTCTATGCGTAGTTCTCTATTGCACGAGTAGAACACAATTTTGTTGTGGGCGTAGATCTTGTCAACTTGCTCGCCGCTACTAGTCTTATCTTGCTTCAGCGGTATTGTGGGATGAAGCGGCCTGGACCAACCTTACACGTACGCTTACGTGAGACCGGTTCCACCGACTGACATGCACTAGTTGCATAAGGTGGCTGGCGGGTGTATGTCTCTCCCACTTTAGTTGAAGCGGATTCGATGAAAAGGGTCCTTATGAAGGGTAAATAGAAGTTGACAAGATCATGTTGTGGTTATTTGTAGGTAAGAAAACGTTCTTGCTAGAACCCAATTGCAGCCACGTAAAAGATGCAACAACAATTAGAGGACGTCTAACTTGTTTTTGCAGCAATTGTCATGTGATGTGATATGGCCAGAAGTTGTGATGAATGATGAATGATATATTGTGATGTATGAGATCATGTTCTTGTAATAGGAATCACGACTTGCATGTCGATGAGTATGACAACCGGCAGGAGCCATAGGAGTTGTCTTTATTTTTTGTATGACCTGCGTGTCATTGAAGAACGCCATGTAAATTACTTTACTTTATTGCTAAACGCGTCAGCCATAGAAGTAGAAGTAGTCGTTGGCGTGACAACTTCATGAAGACACGATGATGGAGATCATGGTGTCATGCCGGTGACGAAGATGATCATGGAGCCCCGAAGATGGAGATCGAAGGAGCTATATGATATTGGCCATATCATGTCACTATTATATAATTGCATGTGATGTTTATTATGTTTATGCATCTTGTTTACTTAGAACAATGGTAGTAAATAAGATGATCCCTTATAATAATGTCAAGAAAGTGTTCCCCCTAACTGTGCACCGTTGCTAAAGTTCGTCGTTTCGAAGCACCACGTGATGATCGGGTGTGATAGATCCTTACGTTCACATACAACGGGTGTAAGACAGATTTACACATGCAGAACACTTAGGGTTAACTTGACGAGCCTAGCATGTACAGACATGGCCTCGGAACACAAGAGACCGAAAGGTCGAACATGAGTCGTATGTAAGATACGATCAACATGGAGATGTTCACCGACGATGACTAGTCCGTCTCACATGATGATCGGACACGACCTAGTCGACTCGGATCGTGTAACACTTAGATGACTAGAGGGATGTCTAATCTGAGTGGGAGTTCATTAAAATAATTTGATTAGATGAACTTAATTATCATGAACTTAGTCTAAAACTTTTTGCATAATATGTCTTGTAGATCAAATGGCCAACGCTCATGTCAACATGAACTTCAACACGTTCCTAGAGAAAACCAAGCTGAAAGATGATGGCAGCAACTATACGGACTGGGTCCGGAACCTGAGGATCATCCTCATAGCTGCCAGGAAACAATATGTCCTAGAAGGACCGCTAGGTGACGCTCCCGTCCCAGAGAACCAAGACATTATGAATGCTTGGCAGTCTCGTGCTGATGATTACTCCCTCATTCAGTGCGGCATGCTTTACAGCTTAGAACCGGGGCTCCAAAAGCGTTTTGAGCAACACGGAGCATATGAGATGTTCGAGGAGCTGAAACTAGTTTTCCAAGCTCATGCCCGGGTCAAGAGATATGAAGTCTCCGACAAGTTCTATAGTTGTAAGATGGAGGAAAATAGTTCTGTCAGTGAGCATATACTCAAAATGTCTGGGTTGCACAACCGCCTGTCCCAGCTGGACATTAACCTCCCGGATGAGGCGGTCATTGACAGAATCCTTCAGTCGCTCCCACCAAGCTACAAGAGCTTTGTGATGAACTACAATATGCAGGGGATGGTGAAGACCATTCCTGAAGTATTTTCAATGCTGAAGTCAGCAGAGGTTGAAATCAAGAAAGAACATCAAGTGTTGATGGTCAATAAGACCACTAAGTTCAAGAAGGGCAAGGGTAAGAAGAACTTCAAGAAGGACGGCAAAGATGTTGCCGCGCCCGGTAAGCCAGTTGCCGGGAAGAAGTCAAAGAATGGACCCAAGCCTGAAACTGAGTGCTTTTATTGCAAGGGGAAGGGTCACTGGAAGCGGAACTGCCCCAAATACTTAGCAGACAAGAACGCCGGCAACACTAAAGGTATATTTGATATACATGTAATTGATGTGTACCTTACCAGTACTCGTAGTAACTCCTGGGTATTTGATACCGGTGCCGTTGCTCACATTTATAACTCACAACAGGAGCTGCGGAATAAGCGGAGACTGGCGAAGGACGAGGTGACGATGCGCGTCGGGAATGGTTCCAAGGTCGATGTGATCGCCGTCGGCACGCTACCTCTACATTTACCTACGGGATTAGTTTTAAACCTCAATAATTGTTATTTAGTGCCAAGTTTGAGCATGAACATTGTATCTGGATCTCGTTTAATGCGATATGGCTACTCATTTAAATCCGAGAATAATGGTTGTTCTATTTATATGAGAGATATGTTTTATGGTCATGCCCCGATGGTCAATGGTTTATTCTTAATGAATCTCGAACGTAATGTTACACATATTCATAGCGTGAATACCAAAAGATATAAAGTTGATAACGATAGTCCCACATACTTGTGGCATTGCCGCCTTGGTCACATTGGTGTCAAGCGCATGAAGAAGCTCCATGCTGATGGACTTTTAGAGTCTCTCGATTATGAATCATTTGACACATGCGAACCATGCCTCATGGGCAAAATGACCAAGACGCCGTTCTCCGGAACAATGGAGCGAGCAACCAACTTGTTGGAAATCATACATATCGATGTGTGCGGTCCAATGAGTGTTGAGGCTCGCGGAGGATATCGTTATGTTCTCACTCTCACTGATGACTTGAGTAGATATGGGTATGTCTACTTGATGAAACACAAGTCTGAGACCTTTGAAAAGTTCAAGGAATTTCAGAATGAAGTAGAGAATCAACGTGACCGAAAGATAAAATTCTTACGATCGGATCGTGGAGGAGAATATTTAAGTCACAAATTTGGTACACACTTAAGAAAATGTGGAATCATTTCACAACTCACGCCGCCTGGAACACCTCAGCGTAACGGTGTGTCCGAACATCGTAATCGCACTCTATTGGATATGGTGCGATCTATGATGACTCTTACCGATTTACCGCTATCATTTTGGGGATACGCTCTAGAGACAGCTACATTCACTTTAAATAGGGCACCGTCTAAATCCGTTGAGGCGACACCGTATGAATTATGGTTTGGGAAGAAACCTAAGCTGTCGTTTCTAAAAGTTTGGGGATGTGATGCTTATGTCAAGAAACTTCAACCTAAAAAGCTCGAACCCAAGTCGGAAAAATGCGTCTTCATAGGATACCCTAAAGAAACCATTGGGTATACCTTCTACTTAAGATCCAAGGGCAAGATCTTTGTTGCCAAGAACGGATCCTTTCTGGAAAAAGAGTTTCTCTCGAAAGATGTAAGTGGGAGGAAAGTAGAACTCGACGAAGTACTACCTCTTGAACGGGATAGTAGTGTAGCTCAGGAAAATGTTCCTGTGATGCCTACACCAACTGAAGAGGAAAACAATGATGATGATCAAGGTACTTCGGATCAAGTTGCTACTGAACTTCGTAGGTCCACAAGGACACGTTCCGCACCAGAGTGGTATGGCAACCCTGTCCTGGAAATCATGTTGTTGGACAACGGTGAACCTTCGAACTATGAAGAAGCAATGGCGGGCCTAGATTCCAACAAATGGCTAGAAGCCATGAAATCCGAGATAGAATCCATGTATGAAAAAAAAGTATGGACTTTGACTGACTTGCCCGATGATCGGCGAGCGATAGAAAACAAATGGATCTTTAAGAAGAAGACGGACGCGGATGGTAATGTCACCATCTATAAAGCTCGACTTGTCGCTAAGGGTTATCGGCAAGTTCTAGGGATTGACTACGATGAGACTTTCTCTCCCGTAGCGAAGCTTAAGTCCGTCCGAATCATGTTAGCAATTGCCGCATACTATGATTATGAGATATGGCAGATGGACGTCAAAACGGCATTCCTTAACGGGCATCTTAAGGAAGAATTGTATATGATGCAGCCAGAGGGTTTTGTCGATCCTAAGAATGCTAACAAAGTATGCAAGCTCCAGCGATCCATTTATGGGCTAGTGCAAGCATCTCGGAGTTGGAACATTCGCTTTGATGAGATGATCAAAGCGTTTGGGTTTATGCAGACTTATGGAGAAGCCTGCGTTTACAAGAAAGTGAGTGGGAGCTCTATAGCATTTCTCATATTATATGTAGATGACATACTTTTGATGGGAAATGATATAGAACTTTTGGACAGCATTAAGGCCTACTTGAATAAGTGTTTTTCAATGAAGGACCTTGGAGAAGCTGCTTATATATTAGGCATCAAGATCTATAGAGATAGATCGAGACGCCTCATAGGTCTTTCACAAAGCACATACCTTGATAAGATTTTGAAGAAGTTCAAAATGGATCAGTCCAAGAAGGGGTTCTTGCCTGTATTGCAAGGTGTGAGATTGAGCTCGGCTCAATGCCCGACCACGGCAAAAGATAAAGAAGAGATGAGTGTCATCCCCTATGCTTCAGCCATAGGATCTATTATGTATGCCATGCTGTGTACCAGACCTGATGTAAACCTTGCCGTAAGCTTGGTAGGAAGATAACAAAGTAATCCCAGCAAGGAACACTGGACACCTGTCAAGAATATCCTGAAGTACCTGAAAAGGACAAAGGACATGTTTCTCGTTTATGCAGGTGACGAAGAGCTCGTCGTAAAGGGTTACGTCGACGCTAGTTTCAACACAGATCTGGATGACTCTAAGTCACAAACCGGATACGTGTATATGTTGAATGGTGGAGCAGTAAGCTGGTGCAGCTGCAAGCAGAGCGTCGTGGCGGGATCTACATGTGAAGCGGAGTACATGGCAGCCTCGAAGGCAGCGCATGAAGCAATTTGGGTGAAGGAGTTCATCACCGACCTAGGAGTCATACCCAATGCGTCGGGGCCAATCAAACTCTTTTGTGATAACACTGGAGCTATTGCCCTTGCCAAGGAGCCCAGGTTTCACAAGAAGATCAGACACATCAAGCGTCGCTTCAACTCCATCCGTGAAAATGTTCAAGATGGAGACATAGATATTTGCAAAGTACATACGGATCTGAATGTCGCAGATCCGTTGACTAAACCTCTCTCGTGAGCAAAACATGATCAACACCAGAACTCTATGGGTGTTCGATTCATCACAATGTAACTAGATTATTGACTCTAATGCAAGTGGGAGACTGTTGGAAATATGCCCTAGAGGCAATAATAAAAGCATCATTATTATATTTCCTTGTTCATGATAATTGTCTTTTATTCATGCTATAATTGTATTATCCGGAAATCGTAATACACGTGTGAATACAGAGACCACAATACGTCCCTAGTAAGCCTCTAGTTGACTAGCTCGTTGGTCAACAGATAGTCATGGTTTCCTGACTATGGACATTAGATGTCGTTGACAACGGATCACATCATTAGGAGAATGATGTGATGGACAAGACCCAATCCTAAGCATAGCACAAGATCGTGTAGTTCGTTTTGCTAGAGCTTTTCCAATGTCAAGTATCTCTTCCTTAGACCATGAGATCGTGTAACTCCCGGATACCGTAGGAGTGCTTTGGGTGTACCAAACGTCACAACGTAACTAGGTGACTATAAAGGTGCACTACAGGTATCTCCGAAAGTGTCTGTTGGGTTGACACGGATCGAGACTGGGATTTGTCACTCTGTATGACGGAGAGGTATCTCTGGGCCCACTCGGTAATGCATCATCATAATGAGATCAAAGTTACCAAGTGTTTGGTCACGGGATCATGCATTACGGTACGAGTAAAGTGACTTGCCGGTAACGAGACTGAACGAAGTATTGGGATACCGACGATCGAGTCTCGGGCTTGTAACGTACCGATTGACAAAGGGAATAGTATACGGGGTTGCTTGAATCCTCGACATCGTGGTTCATCCGATGACATCATCGAGGAGCATGTGGGAGCCAACATGGGTATCCAGATCCCGCTGTTGGTTATTGACCGGAGAGCCGTCTCGGTCATGTCTGCATGTCTCCCGAACCCGTAGGGTCTACACACTTAAGGTTCGGTGACGCTAGGGCTATTAGGAAGACTTGTATGTGATTACCGAATGTTGATCGGAGTCCCGGATGAGATCCCGGACGTCATGAGGAGTTCCGGAAGGGTCCGGAGGTAAAGATTTATATATGGGAAGTTGTCATGCGGACACAGGAAAGTTTCGGGGGCATATCGATATTGTACCGGGGCCACCGGAGGGGTTCCGGGGGTCCACCAGGAGGGGCCACCCCTCTTGGTGGGCCACATGGGCCTCGTGGGGAAGGGCACCAGCCCCTGGAGGGCTGGGCGCGCCCCCCCTGGGCCCATGTGCCTAGGGTTGGGGGGGAACCCTAAGGGGGGCGCACCCCCTTTGCTTGGGGGGCAAGTCCCCCCTCCCTGGACGCCGCCCCCCTCTAGATCCCATCTAGAGGGGCCGGCCCCCCTTGCCCCTTCCCCTATAAATAGAGGGGTGAGGGGAGGGCTGCAACACACAACCAAGGCGCAGCCCCTCCCCTCGCCAACACCTCTCCTCCTCCATCACAAGCTTGGCGAAGCCCTGCCGGAGTACTGCTTCTCCACCAACACCACGCCGCCGTGCTGCCGTTGGAGCTGTCTTCCTCAACCTCTCCTTCCTCCTTGCTGGATCAAGACGGAGGAGACGTCGTCCGTTCCGTACGTGTGTTGAACGTGGAGGTGCTGTCCGTTCGGCACTTGGTCATCGGTGATCTGAATCACGTCGAGTACGACTCCATCATCACCGTTCCCTCGAACGCTTCCGCACGCAATCTACAAGTGGTATGTAGATGCAAACTCACTCCCTTGACTCGTTGCTTAGATGAACTCATAGATGGATCTTGGTGAAACCGTAGGAAAATTTTTAATTTTCTGCAACGTTCCCCAACAGGAAGTGCCCGCCCCGTGGTCTTACACCCCCTCTGGAGAGACGGCGAATGGCCAAGACGGCCAAGGGGATCGCGGCGCACCGCTCCCCTCCTTGGCGGGCAGGAAGGCGCACCCCTCATCGACATCAACCCCGGTTCCAAGGAGAGGGGCCGTACTAGGATTTCCAACAATCCCAAGCCCTTCACCTTGGACTTGGACCAAGCTCACTCCCCAAGCGCCAACGCCATCACTCGGCATTATCAACCCGAAGCTAAAGCCTGGAGACCAACCCCAGGCTCTCCCGTCCGGCATTTTCAAGATGGAGCAAGACAGAGGAGAAGGAAAATGCAGTTGGATGCCTCCACTCCTCCCCCGCTCTTCCTTTTATAGGCGAACGGGGGGCTGGGGGCTGATCCAGAATGGGCGACCACCGCCCTCCTCCACCAACTCAAGGAAGCCGGAGCCTCGCCATTATACTCTCCCACGCTATGTGCCTCCGTTACCTACCCCGCACGATGCAGGCCATTACTGGAGCGGCCCCACTACTATGGATAAGGGCGTGGTGGGAAGTGTGAATTGGCAGTTTCTACCCTGTGCGTTAAAGTCATTCACAGGCCATTACTGGAGCGGCCCCACTACTATTGGCTTTACACGACGCATGGGGAAAATGGAAACTGGCCCGAAATCAAGACTAATGAACAAGCAAAGAAGATCTCAAGAGACCAACCTCCTCAGAAGCACTGCCTGTGCACATGTTAGGCCCTACCCCGATGATGCTTGACAGCGCATTCGAGCATGCCTGGGGGCTTCTGTCGGTGCAACAGACACTGGGTCTGTCGCCCTTACTGTGCACATGCACAAGATCAATATTGAAGCACAAGTTCGAGGCAAAGGGCAAGAAACCAAGGGATTCGAAGCATCAACGAGCAGATCAGAAAGGACTAAGGCCAAGACAAAGAAGCAAGATATCATCAAGAAAAAAGCCTCCCTTGCCGGGCAGGCGAGCCCGGCAAGGGGCAAGGCCACCCCTAGAAGAAGAAAGCCAAAGCATCCCGGTAGGGCCTGCTGGGACTCGCGGATGCGAGATCACCCCACTGACTACTCCACCAAGATTCACATCGTCGATCATTGTGGTGTCAAGCCGCAGAGTGATTAAGTGGCAGCCATTCACCACATGGCAGCCACTCTCTACCAAGAAAACCCACAGATGACACCCATCCTATGACGTGTTAGACGAGCAGGCGTGAAGCTGGCAAGACAGCCCGACAATCCTTGTTGGGCGACCAACGACATGATGTTAAGCAGCGCATTAAATGCGCACTGTCACCCTGTAGAGTGAGGTATGATAGCACTATTTGCTATCTTATCAGTGTCTAATGACTAATTTGCCACTGTGGTGACCCCTTAGCCTATAAAAGGAGGCCCATGGCAAGGTTTCAAGAGGTTGGAAAGTTAGACCACTCGCACCCACATACGCATATAGCTGCTACTGCCCTGAGGCAACCCTTGCCGGGAAAGTGTACTGCGCACCACCACCACTTTTCCACCATCAATCCACCAAAGCAGGAGTAAGATTTTACGCCTCACGGCAGCCTGAACCTGGGTAAAACTACCTTTGTGATCTCTACCGCGTTGCCCCAAGTTGGTCTGATCTTTGTGCAACGCAACTCCCCCAGCCGAACCAGCAAGGGGCTGCCTTGGCCCCATAGGTGGCCATGGTTTCCCGCAACAGCGTGAGTTGACGAGACGCATGCGACTAGTCTGCTGTGCAGGCAGACAGGGAAGCATGCGTGCATGTGTGTGAGTTGACAGGAGGCGTGCTCGCTGTGCAGTGTCATCAGGAGGCATGTGAGTAACTACGTGAAATGACGGTAGGCATGCCAGCAGTCTAGTGCACGGGCTCACCGGGAGGTGAGCCAGCGGTTTGACCACCGCCCGCCTCTCTTCCACTACTCCATATTAATCGCATGCCCGAGTGGTCGCACTCCCCATCTTAGCCGCACACACCATCCTCTCTCTCCGCCTACGTCCTCGGCGCCGCTCTTAGTCCTCACCCCCATCTGTGCATGAGGATGCCGCTGAAGCACCCCATCGGAGGGAGTGCCGATGTCGGCACTTTCTACTTCTTGAGCTTGCGTTGGTTTTTCCCTTGAAGAGGAAATGATGATGCAGCAAAGCAAAGTAAGTATTTCCCTCAGTTTGAGAACCAAGGTATCAACCAAGTAGGAGATAATGCACAAGTCACCGAATACCTTCACAAACAATCAACAAACTTGCACCCAATGCGATAAAGGGCTTGTCAATCCCTACACGGTTACTTGCAAAAGTGAGATCTGATAGAGATAGATAAACGGTAAAGTAAATATTTTTGGTATTTTTGGTTTATAGATCGGAAAGTAAAAGATTGCACAATAATAGATCGGAAACTAGTATGATGTAAAATAGACCCAGGGGCCATATGTTTCACTAGTGGCTTAGCAAATATTATGGTGGGTGAACAAATTACTACCGAGCAATTGATAGAAGAGCGCATAATTATGACGATATCTAAGGCAATGTTCATGAATATAGGCATCACATTCGTGTCAAGTAGACCGAAACAATTCTGCATCTACTACTATAACTCCACACATCGACTGACTCCTGCCTACATCTAGAGTATTAAGTAAGAATAGAGTAACGCATTAGGTAAGATGACATGATGTAGAGGAATTAACTCAAGCAATATGATGAAAACCCCATCTTTTTATCCTCGATGGCAACAATACAATACGTGCCTTGCTGCCCCTACTGTCACTGGGAAAGGACACCGCCAGTTGAAACCAAAGCTAAGCACTTCTCCCATTGCAAGAAAAACCAATCTAGTAGGCCCAACAAAACCGATAATTCGAAGAGACTTGCAAAGATATCAAATCATGCATATAAGAATTTAGAGAAGACTCAAATAATATTCATAGATAATCTGATCATAAATCCACAATTCATCGGATCTCGGCAAACACACCGCAAAAGAGTATTACATCTAACAGATCTCCAGGAACATCGACGAGAACATGGTATTGAGAATCAAAGAGATATAAGAAGCCATCTAGCTACTAGCTATGGACCCGTAGGTCTGTGGTAAACTACTCACGCTTCATCGGAAGGGTAATGGTGCTGATGTAGAAGCCCTCCGTGATTGAATCCCCCTCCGGCAGTATGCCGGAAAAGGCCCCTAAATGGGATCTCATGGGTTACAAAAGGTTGCGGCGGTGGAAAAGTGTTTTCGTGGCTCCCCCTGATGTTTTGGGGTATAAGTGTATATATAGGTGAAGGAACTAGGTCAGGAGAGCTCTGAGGGGCCCATGAGATAGGGGGCACGCCTCCAAGTCTCCTGGTTTGCTTCTGGGCCAAGAAAGATCATTGCGAAAGTTTCATTCCGTCTGCGAAACTCTAAAACAGGCAAAAAAACAGAAACTGGCACTGGGCTCTAGGTTAATAGGTTAGTCCCGAAAATAATATAAAATATCATATAAATGCATATAAACATCCAGAACAGATAATATAATAGCATGGAATAATAAAAAATTATAGATACGTTGGAGGCGTATCAAGCATCCCCAAGCTTAACTCCTGCTCGTCCTCGAGTAGGTAAATGATAAAAACAGAATTTTTGATGTGGAATGCTACCTAACATATTTATCGATGTAATTCTCTTTACTGTGGTATGAATGTTCAGATCCAAAAGATTCAAAACAAAAGTTTAATATTGACATAAAAACAATAATACTTCAAGCATACTAACAAGGCAATTATGTCTTCTCAAAATAACATGGCCAAAGAAAGCCCTGGCCGAGCCCTCAAGCCTTAGGGGCAGGTGCTTCATGGCTACCTCATCGTTGCCCCCGCTGATCTGCACTACCACTCGGTAGTCCTCTAACCATGTGTCTGGCTTTGACTCGCCAGTAAAGTCCTGTAGCCAACCTAAAGTTGGGAGGAATCTCAACAACACAAATGGCTCTGCTGAAACACGGGTCCAGAGATGAACGCTCTGTTCCCACTCGGTTGATCTCTGTACAAAGCGTCTCTGTTAGCTCTGCCTCTGTTAACCACGCCCTGCACCAGGGCTGATCATGCATCAAACCGGGCTCTCGGGGGACGACTAGGAGCCTCCTCTTGTCGCCGTACGGGCGTCTGCCATCATTCCACCCGTGCACATACGATCCATCCCTTGGAGGGGGTGTAGGTACTCGACGGCGGTCATCATGGTGGTATCGAGGGTGAAACTACCCGTGGCCTCGACCCAGGTATTGGTCCTGGTGATAACCATGATCCTCACGTCGCAGGGGCGATCTTGGGCTTTGTGCCGACTGAACTGTGTCTGCCATGACTGACCTGTTGTGAATCCTATTGCGCAACTGAGAAATAGCTGAGTTATGTTCCTCGGCCATTCTGAGCAGTGCCCGAATCTGCTGTAAGCCTGTACCAGCCTCGAAACAGGATGGCTGGATCGAATCTGCAATGCATGCAACTGCTGCAACATTCTGGATCGGAGTACGGAATACCTGACACTCATCCTGAGGTCCAGTCGGAAACAGTTGCCGGGAACTTGGATATGTCTGTAGGCGAGATCGCCGAGTGCTTGTTGAAGATTCTCCAGGCACGCACGCTCAGCCAATGTGGCAACATGCGCAACCTCCAAGGCCCAAGCCTCGGGGGTCTCCCCAACGATGGGGGTCTGGAGAGCTTTCAAGGCTTGATTCTTGCGTTTGATGCAACTCTTCCCTCTGCTCCACAATGAGAGCTTCAGGATAATACTCGTCGTTGTCGCGTGCTTGACCGCCGCTGCCGCCCGCAACACGGGGAAATCCTGGCAGGCTATGCTACAAGCCGACCATGAGAACTTCCGTCGCGCGATCGTTCTTTCACACTCGAAGAGAGCATCCGAATGGCCAGTCGACAGATCAAACAACCCATAGAGAGACTCATCGGGCTCGATTGTCGTGATTTGAGGAGTGGCCGATTGATGGGCCACCACGTGCTTCACCCACCGTTAAAGCCATGAGCGACCAGATCGCTTGCGGCGACAGACTGCAGGAGTCAAAGACGCCACAAGAGTCGAACGATACTGTATCGATGGCTGCTGCAGGAGGACGCCGCAGGCACTCGCATGGAAGTGCGCCTCCTCGCGGATGGGGAGTGCCTCGACATCGAGATGGGCCTCTTGAAGACAGGATGAATCATCTGTGATGAAAGTGAGTGTGTTGAGATGGATCTCGCAGCCCAAGGACAATCCACCACTGGAACCATGTTGATGAAGATTGCAGATTGCAACCTCACCGGAAGTCGCTAAGACGCCTGCCCCAAGGTGGGTGCCAACTATCGACGGATCCGACAGTAGAGAGAGGGGGTACACAGGAGAGGGCAGAGTCCCAGCTACGGCAAGGTTGTACACTCAGTTTTACGAGTTCAGGCCCCTCACAGAAAAGGTAACAGCCCTACGTCTTGGTGCCTCAGAGGCTTGTCGATTGGAGTATGAAGTTACAGGGGGTGCGAACCCTTGTGCCAGAGGGGAGGGGTGGCTTATATAGAGTGTGCCTACCCCTGGTAGCCCTCAGTTACACAAGGGTTCAACGAGGGAGTAAAGTCATGAATGTTACTAGTAACACCCATATTTAATGATCTTTATGGTGGTGGAATGAATGACCAACAATTGCTATCTACAGGTAACCTTAGGCCTTCTGTCTTCCGAGTGAGATAATGGCGTCGAGTGGAATTGGGATATTCGAGTGAATCGTCTAGCGAGTGGATTGCACTTCATGAGGATTTCAGTCGGTATATTCTGTTTAACTTTGTAGGCCTTGGGCTCTTGTGTGATGTCCTTGGGAAGGACATATAGGTCAGGCCTAAGACCCTACCCTAGGTACATGTCATCGTCAAGTAGCATGCTTAACTTTGAAATAACCTACACATGCCTCCAATTATAAGAAATATTAGTTAGAAGTAGCATCTTCGTGAGAGAAGGGAATCACAAATCCTTGCCACTTCTAAAGTTAAATTGTGATTAGTTGGACATAATAGGTGGATTAACAAGTAATCGAGGCGGCAAGCAAGAACCAGATACAAAACTAATATGGATGAACTACTGGAACGATGTTGGGGTGGAAGATCACAGGGAAGATGACACCATGTTCTGCTATTTCCATCAACATTCATGCGCCAACTTTCAGTCTATAACACTTGAGAAAGTTTATCCAAGTTCAGCCATAAAAAAGCAATAATCTTCTTGGTTCATGAATCCAACTCGGAACTAATATCCATGGATTGTCTTCAATGTGACCATTAAAATGGTGTATTCAGTTATGGCAAGGCCAACCATCTTGAGTACATGTGTTCTGGTAGAGCAAGGAATGCACTGCAGGAAAAATAATATGGGAACACAATGTATTTGCTAACCAAATCTAGAAATAATTTACTCCTTCACGTCAGTGTTAACCATGGTACTAGTACCTTTTATACAAATATATAGCAATCCAAATTTCCATATTAGTCGACATCATGTTCAAAACCCCCCATCCTCCTGGATAAAAAAGAGGATTCTAGGAACATACTGTGCACGTTTTAAAATCCCATGTTAGGATGAGAAAGAACAAGTGTGGCGTCTCGCCAAGGGCGCAGAAACCTATAGGGTCCTCGACCGTTGGCACTGCAGATGAAATACACTAGATTTAGTAGGAAGAAAAATGCATCAACGACGGTGGCTGCCATCCTAGGATTACCCGCGACCAAGGGACTTGGATTTATCGAGGATGGAAGAAGAATTCGTACCTGGTTCTCCTTGAGAAAACCCTATGCAACTGCCGAGAGGGGGTTTTCTCTGAACAAGCAGAAGAGGGAGAAGGGGATTCAGGCCCAGTGAAATATTGCTGCTTCGCCCGTCCAGCTTACTGCTAAAGCTGGAAAGGTGGGGTTTTTATTGATTTGATGGCTCATTGGGCATTACTGCGGTGCTACGACCGGGGTGAGTCTACCGTGCAGTTGTGCACTCTAATTTGGTGTACGGCACGTGCACTGTTGGTGTCAAAACCGGCAGATCTCGGGTGGGGGGTCCCGATCTGTGCGTCTAAGGCTAATGGTAACAGGAGGCAAGGGACACAATGTTTTACCCAGGTTCGGGCCCTCTTGATGGAGGTAAAACCCTACTTCCTGCTTGATTGATATTGATGATATGAGTATTACAAGAGTTGATCTACCACAAGATCATAGAGGCTAAACCCTAGAAGCTAGCTTATGATGATTATGATTGTCCCTATACGGATTAGACCCTCCAGTTTATATAGACACCGGAGGGGGCTAGGGTTTACATAGAGTCAGTTACAAAGAAGGAAATCTATTATCCGGATTGCCAAGATTGTCTTCCACACAAAGGAGAGTCCCATCCGGACACGGGACGAAGTCTTGAGTCTTGTATCTTCACGGTCCAACAGTCCGGCCAAAGTATATAGTCCAGCAGTCTGGATACCCCCTAATCCAGGACTCCCTCAGTAGCCCCTGAACCAAGCTTCAATGACGATGAGTCCGACGCGCAGTTTGTCTTCGGCATTGCAATGCGGGTTCCATCTCCGAATACTCCAAAGTACCTGTTGCAACGAACAGTGTCCGGCTTCCCATCAATGTTGTACTCCTCGGCTTTTGTGCTTCAATAATGACCATCTCCACATGTCGAGCGAATACGAGGAGCCGTGGTATTTTTGCATTTGCCACCCGGCCCTGCAAGCAGACCGTCTATTTGAAGGGACGGGGATCCTCAGATCCAAACCTCACCTTCTTCCCTTGAGCAAGCATCCAGCAGAGCGCTCCGGAAAAAACCATTACAACATGGCCGGTCACCACAACTCTTCTTCTTGTTCCCTTCGCTCCAAGCTAGGCGACTGGGAAGAGTGTTCAGTTCCTCAAAGCCGTCTGATAGAGTTACAGACCCAAGGGTTTCTTCCACCGGCGTTCATGGTTCCCGTCCGAGCTGGACTAGCCACCTATAATGGCGGGGAGCAAGCGGAGAGATCTCCTAATCCCTCTCTGGGGGAGCGAATACGCCTCATCCCGCATCTGTTAAGAGGCGTCGGGTTTCCAATCCACCCATTCCTTTGTGGGCTCCTTGAGTTCTATGGCCTCCAGCTGCACAACTTCACCCCCGCCTCCGTGCTGTACATAGCAGGATACGTTGCCCTTTGCGAACTATTTCTGGGCTGCGAGGCTCACTTCGGGTTATGGAAGAAGTTATTCTGCCTCGTCCCTCGCAACCAGGGGGAATCCATATGTCAAGTGGGCGGAGCCGAAGTATGGCGTGTCGCCGAGACCGGATACCTGTCCGGTACCCCCAAGAAGGCACCTGGAAACTGGCCCTCGGGGTGGTTTTATGTTGATGACGTTCCCCTTTCGGATCCAGTCCGGACGGGTCTCCCTGAGTTCAGTAGTGCTCCGTCGAAGGCACACCGAAGTTCGCGCCCTCAGGGCCCCCAAGAGGAGGATACCAGAGAAGTACACTTCCTGATGAGCAGGATAAAGATACCGGCCAAATCAGGGCTGACAATAGTCGAAGTTATAGCAATATGCATAATGCGGGGAGTGCAGCCGCTTCAATACCGGGGGAAGCCCATGTGACATTACAATAGGGAAGATGATGCCACCCACTGTGGCTGTAAAGGTCCGGACTCTGCCACTGCTCTGGCGAGGATATTGTCCGATTTGTATAAAGGAGAAGAAGAAGAATTCCTTCATATTAAACCACGAGATGGGTTTTCTATGTACAACCCCCCAAGCTGGGTAAGTCGTCACTTTTTCCCCCACTCCATTCATCCTGATGTCCATCGTCACAATTATTTACCTCGATATTTCTGAGCAGGAACTGAGGAGGGTCGTAGAAGGATTCAACAGCCCCTCCCCGCATCCAGAGGACCCCGGAAGGGCCTTCGATCCAGGACTTGAAGAAGATCCGGATATTACTGTGGAGCTTGTCAATGGGACATTTTATCAGGCCAGCTACGATGGCGCCTCAGTGGCTATTGTCGCCGACTATCCCGGTCTGCTACCTGCATCGCGTGTAAGCAAAGCTGAAACCTTATCCCCTGAAAAGGACTCCTTCCTGATACCATGCCTTATGCCTAAAATATCGTATTTTTATAGAGACGACCATCGGAACGCGGCGCCGAGCCCCTGGGGCTCGTCGGCAAAGGGCGTCCGGATCGGGCAGGCTTAAGAGGAAGGCGGTTAGGGCCAAAACGCTGTTACAGAGGTATGGTAAAAACCTGCTCTGTGATCATTGTGTTTGAAATGTAACAGCGTCCTTTGTGTCCTGGCAGAAAGAGGAGTTGCCGGACTATATCCGGAGATCCTGCCGATCACGCCTCTACCAGCTGGATCCCGGAACCGGCTTCGACAGAGGAGGCCAATGCGGGGCCGATGCTGAATTGTCCTCCAACAGAGGATGCGGATATGCTCTCCGCCACGAATTCCGAAG
Source organism: Triticum dicoccoides (assembly GCF_002162155.2). NCBI lineage: Eukaryota > Viridiplantae > Streptophyta > Magnoliopsida > Poales > Poaceae > Triticum > Triticum dicoccoides. Next base: position 210,265,067 of record NC_041381.1, on the reverse strand, counting down.
TAGAGAGTGCCATGAATCACCGGCACCGACGGGCCGTACTTCGCAATAACATCTTTTCCTAAGAGGCATTTAATGCTTTCAATTCGGGAGACGTATACATCTGAGCTGCTCAAGGCGGGCTCGCCTGGGCGACGGACCAGTATGCCAAAGATATATGGGTAAGAAAATTTGATAAGCATATATAGTAGTAGCCCCTGAGACTTGAAACGGTTGGAACAACTGTTTTAAGGATCAATTTATGCACAGGTTCTTGTAGATAAGAATACCCAATTGTCTAAAGAGCTGGAGGAGTGCAAGACCTAGTTGAGGGCTGCGGTTGCCAAACTAGAGGAATCCCAAAAGGGCTCCCCTGGTAACATTCGTATTTAATAATGAAATTTTATGGGAATGTACCAGTTAGTAATTGGCTTGTTTGATAGGTCTAACAGAAAATTCTGCAGACAATCTCGGGGAGAATCCGGAGATCGTCAGAGATAGCGAGTCACATCTCCAAAGGCAGATAAAAGCTGGCGAGCATGTTCTTACACAAGTTAGGCGGGATAAGAACGATCTTCAAGATGCCAATGTCCGGCTGGGCATCGAATTAGGAGATGTTCGTGCTCAGCTGGTGGACTTCACGAAGGAGAACAGAAGGCTTCATCGCGGCATTTATGGTAAGTGCCTAGACGAACTGTAGTACAGCTCGGCGAGGAAGCATATTGAAAGAGTTTATATCTGTAGGTATGTTGACGGGCCGTCCTCAAGAGGAGATGCCCGCATCCGCAGGTGATTTACTGCAAGACCTCTCATAGCTGCACGAGCGAGCTCGGCAGGTGATGCAGGGTATTGCCCAGGCCTTGTGGCCATCCACCTCCCTGCCAAAAGGCATGGGGGAGCTCGTGGATATGCTCCAAGGAGCACGGCGGTGTTTCCGATTGTGGAAGATGTCAGCCTGCCGACAAGGTGCAAGAGAATCCTGGGCCATGGTGAAGATGCGCTACACCAAGCTTGACCCAAACCGTATGGCCGAAGTCGGACCGGCGGGGCCAGATGGGCAAGAAATTCCCGTGAGTCTGGTGTATGACCAGGTAGCGTTAGCCACAAAGTATTCCCAACAGGATTGCAAGCTGGATAGCATGTTGGATGATATAGAGGAAGAATACAGTCAGTCCAAGTGACTATTTAATTTAATGGACATATGTAGTCCCTAGCCGGATTAAAAATCATTTGTCATGGCGGACCTTTTCGCTTCAGCCCCCAGATCCGACAGTCCGGGGTGTATCCGAATACCCGCTCAGTTATGCAAAACCGGGGTATGCGTGGAAACCAGGCGTAGGGGTCATAAGTACTTGAACAGACAAGTACCCAACTAGTTATGTTATATTACATGGGTAGTAAGAAACATCTTCCAGGGAGAATAGTTCCATTAGGGGTTCCTTTCCCTGGGTTCGCATGCATCGATGTACATGTCCGGACTGCGAATCCGAAACGCAGGATACAATACTTCTGGGGATTCACGTTGTAATAAACGAAAGAAACATCTTTTGTTCACCGACCGAATATTCCCTTAAGAACGCTAGCTTTCGGCTTCACCCAGTCTGAGGTACACATCCGGCTGAATCGGCAGTAACAATCGTAGAGGTGCTCCCCTTATGCCCTAGCCAAATTAACGGGAATGTAGGGCATAAACACAAGAGCCAGGCAACCCATCATGGCCACATCTTAAGTCATATCGATGCATATAATGGTGAAGAAAAGGCACATATGAAAAAGGATGCATTACGCAGGCGGTACGCTCCTCCGGTGAGAACTTTATCAATAATGAAGGGACCCTCCCACTTAGGTTTGAGCTTGTCCTTCTTATTCTCCGGTAGGCGTAGAACAAGTTCGCCAATATTATAAGTTTTGGCCCGCACTTCTCTGCTTTGATACCGTCGAGCCTGCTGCTGATAGAATGCGGAACGGGCTTTTGCAACGTCACGCTCCTCCTCCAGGGAATCTAAGTTGTCCTGCCGATCTAACTCGGCTTCCTTTTCTTCGTACATGCGCACGCGAGGTGAGTCGTTGAATATGTCGCAGGGTAGTACTGCTTCTGCGCCGTACACCATAAAAAATGGTGTGTATCCGGTGGTGCGATTCGGCGTGGTCCGCAGCCCCCAGAGTATAGAATCGAGCTCCTCGACCCAGTGCGTGTCCGATTCTGTCAAGGACCGCACTAGTCTGGGTTTGATGCCGCTCATGATGAGACCGTTTGTGCGTTCGACCTAGCCGTTTGTTTGGGGATGGTAGACGGAGGCGTAATCGAGCTTAATGCCCATGTTGTCGCACCAAGTTTTCACTTCATCGGCTATGAAGTTTGAGCCATTGTTAGTGACGATGCTGTGGGGGACGCCGTAACGGTGTACAACCCCAGATATGAAGTCTATCAGTGGTCCGGATTCGGCCGTTTTAACTAGTTTGGCTTCTATCCATTTGGTGAACTTGCCCACCATGACCAATAAGTATTTTTTCTTATGGCTTCCCCCCTTAAGGGGTCCGACCATATCCAGCCCCCAGACCGCGAAGGGCCAAGTAATGGGGATTGTTTGGAGAGCGGTAGGGGGCATGCGGCTCTGATTGGTAAAGAGCTCGCAACCGACGGAGTGTTGGACAAGGTCCATTGCGTCTGCTCGGGCTGTCGGCCAATAAAAGCCTGTACGGAAGGCCTTGCTGATGAGTGCCACGAGCCGCAGCGTGGTGTCCGGCGAGTTCGGCATGGATTTCAGCCAAGAGTTGCCGCCCTTCCTCATCGAAGATGCACCTTTGGAGTACTCTGGTCGCACTTTTCTTATAGAGTTCTCCCTCAAGGACTTTGTAGGCTTTGGAACGCCGCACAATGCAACGTGCTTCATTTTGGTCCTTGGGGAGCTCCTGCCTATTTAGGTAGGCCAAGAAAGGCTCGTTCCACGAGGCGATTACAGCCATGATTTCATGGGCCGAAGGTGTTATTTCGGTGGCAGAGCCTCCGATTACTTCTGATGGTTCGGAATCTGGGGGTGTATTCAGATTCATTCTAGTGTTGCGGACTCCCCTTCCCATACCACAGATGGCTTGAACATCCTTTCCAGGAATATGTTAGGTGGGACAGGGTCGCGTTTAGCGCTGATGCGGGCGAGGATATCTGCCGCTTGATTGTTTTCTCGAGCCACGTGGTGGAATTCGAGCCCCTCAAACCGAGCTGACATTTTGAGGACGGCATTACGGTAGACCTCCATTTTCGGATCCTTGGCATCAAAGTCTCCATTTATTTGTGATATTGCGAGGTTTGAACCCCCCCCGCACCTCCAAGCGTTGAATGCCCATAGAGACTGCCATGCGAAGACCATGCAATAGAGCCTCGTATTTGGATGCATTGTTGGAGTCTATGTATAATATTTGGAGTACATATTGGATTGTGTCTCTGGTGGGGGACGTCAGGACTACGCCTGCTCCCAATCCAGCCAGCATTTTAGAGCCATCGAAGTGCATGATCCAATTAGAGTATGCACCGTACTCTTTAGGGAGTTCGGCTTCTGTCCATTCGGTGACAAAGTCTGCCAGTACTTGCGACTTAATGGCCCGTCGTGGTTTATATGTTATGACGAACGGAAGGAGCTCGATGGCCCATTTAGCAATCTGTCCCATGGCGTCGCGGTTGTTTATTATGTCGTTGAGTGGTACTTCAGAGGCCATGTAATCGAACACTCTTGAAAGTAGTGTTGTAGCTTCCGGGATGCCATGAAGACCGCGTACGCTATCTTTTGATAGTGTGGGTATCGGGATTTGCATGGAGTGAGGACAGTGGACACGTAATATATTGGCTTTTGAAGCAGGAACTTGTATCCATCCGTTTCTCGTTCGACGACGAGCACTGCACAGACAACCTGATGTGTCGCAGCTATGTATAGTAACATAGGTTCACCGATATTTGGTGCTCTCAGGACCGGATTATTGGCCAATAAGGTCTTTATTTCATCCAGTCCGGCCGCGGCTACGTCTGTCCACACGAAGTGTTCGGTGCATCAAAGAAGGCGGTAAAGGGGTAGTGCCTTTTCTCCTAATCGGGAGATAAAGCGGCTTAAGGCAGCCATGCATCCAGCTAGTTTCTGGATATGTTTGAGGTCTGTTGGGATAGCCAACTGCGATAGAGCTCAGATTTTTGCTGGATTTGCTTCAATTCCTCTATTGGAAACAATGAAGCCGAGCAACTTCCCGGAGGGTACGCCGAAAACACATTTTTCCGGGTTTAGCTTGATGTCGTATGTTCAGAGATTATCGAACGCAAGCCGCAAGTCATATATTAGGGTTTCAACGTGTCTTGTTTTTATGACCACGTCGTCCACATATGCCTCCACTATTTTGCCGATTTGCTTCTCCAGGCATGTTTGAATCATGCGTTGATAGGTTGTGCCAGCATTTTTAAGCCCGAAAGGCATAGTGTTGAAGCAGAAAGGGCCATATGGCGTTATGAAGGCCGTTGCGGCTTGGTCGGACTCTGCCATGTTTATTTGATGGTATCCGGAGTATGCGTCGAGGAAACATAGTGAATCGTGTCCTGCGGTGGCATCTGTGATTTGGTCGATGCGAGGGAGGGGGAAGGGATCCTTGGGGCAAGCCTTGTTGAGGTCTTTGAAATCCACGCATAGGCGCCAGAATTTGTCCTTCTTTGGTACCATTACCAGGTTAGCTAGCCAATCCGGATGCTTGATATCTCTGATGAATCCGGCCTCAAGTAGCTTGGCTAGCTCTTCTCCCATGGCTTGCCGTTTAGGCTCTGAGAAGCACCTAAGAGTCTGTTTGACTGGCTTGTATCCTTTCAGTATATTGCACTACAAAAAAAATACACTTCCGTGATGATACGTGTTTGTCACAGTAGGTCGCGTTTTTTGTCATGCATGTACATCCATGACAAATTTATGACAGAATCAAGATAGTCATACCTGTGCTGTCGTAGAAGTGTTCCATGACATTACCAAAATTATCATCACGGAAGTGTCCACTTCCATGACTATAAATCGCGCGCCACAGAAGTTCTTTCATCAAGGGTGACCGACACGTGGCATCCACCGTAACGGAACGCCATTAAGCTATCGGGTCGGCTTTTGGATCCGATAACCTGTTAACAGCCCCGACCAATGGGGATTTTCCACGTGTAAAATCATCATTGGCTGGAGGAGACACGTGTCAGGTCCGTGCTGGCACAGGTGTCACTCATCCAATGGGCGAGACGCGCCTATGATATGTTGACACGTGGACCGGCCCATCAAGTTTAAATGGGCTGGCCCAACTAAAGGCCCACAAGACTTTGCGGACCATAATGGGCGGGCCCATCTAAAGGCCCACGAGATTTTGCGGACCATAATGGGCTGGCCCAGCTAAAGGCCCACAAGATTTTTGTGGGCCATAATGGGCCGGCTTAGGTGAAGGCCCACAAGATTTTTGTGTGCCATAATGGGCCGGCCCAGGTAAAGGCCCACAAGATTCTTGTGGATCATAATGGGCCGGCCCGGCTAAAGGCCCACGAGATTTCGCCGACATTAATGGGCCGGCCTAGCTGTAGGCCCACAAGAATTTGGGGACCCTAGTAGGCCGACCCATTAACTGGTACCATGTTTTGGGCCAAATGCCGGGCCATATTTGATTTGGTCCATTAATGGCCTGCCATGTTCCGGGCCTAATAGTGGCCCATATGAGATCCGGCCTGTTAAAGCCCTACCACGTTCTGGGCCAAATTACGGCCCAGATCAGGTCTGGCCCTTTAAGAGGCTATGGGCTCAATTATGGCCCATATCAGATTCGGCCCGTCAACTTGGCACTATGCTTTTGGGCCCACTTGCTAAAGGCCCACTAAGTAATTCGGCATGATATTAGTTTTGGCCTCTTAAGGGCCCATTTAACATTTCAGCCCTATATTAATTTTTGGCCTGTTAAATGCCCGTTATATAGTTGGGCCTAACTACGGCCCGGTTTGCATCCGGCCTGCTCGCAACCGATATCTAATTGGGCCAAACAAGGACCGAGACAATTTTGGCATGTTAAAAGCCTGTGATTTGATTCGCACAATCATGGGTCAGGGTTCATTTCGGGCTGCTGCCGGCCCGTTAGCTATTCGGTACGTTTCAGGCCCAACCTACATCGTGATTGCATGATGGCCCGATTATGTACCGTAATTTTACAGTTTGGCCGGTTTACTGCAAAGACATGATATCTATACAGTAAAATAACTACAGCATCGTGAATAAGAAAAAACCTAGACTATATAATAAAGAAATTACATCATATTACATCCACTGGGCATCAAAGTTCGCCACTATGATAATAAAGCACAAGCAGACAACAGATTACATACACTGGGCATCAAAGATCGCCACCAGTGCAAATAAACACGCCGACAAAATAATATACAAAACCGACAACACTTCAATAGAGTTCAAGAAAGGTTAGCCCTGCTGGGGAGCTGCAGCGCAAGCAGCTGAGCAAGATAATGAGACTGCGCCCATGTTCAACACTTAAACCTTCAGACAGATGACAGGTTTTGCACATAAAAGTATCAGTGCTGACAATTCATCACATTTCTTACTGACGAATAAAGTGACACAATTCAAAATTGCATTAACACAATATGGTATTGTTTAGGTCAAGACATGGCAGGAAATGACATTGTGAAGGAGTTGGCAGCTTCACGACACCACTGGATTACAGATCAAGAACTCATGAGTATCAATGGTTAGTGTGCTATCAATTTATCCCATTTCAGATTGGCAAATAAAGAGACGGTCTAAATAATACTCCCTCCGTCCGGAATTACTTGTCATGAAAATGGATGTGTCTAGAACTAAAATACATCTAGATACATCCATTTCAATGACAAGTATTTTCGGACGGAGGGAGTAGTAGAATGATATGACATTGTTCATAGTTAAGACATTGCAGAATATGACATTGTGCTGTAGTGGGTAGGTTCACCACACCACTAGATTACAAATGAAGAACAGAAGCATACATGCAGTGCAAAAGAAGATCACTTGCTCTGTATAGTTTAATTTACATGGTATGAATAAGGAACTTGGTTGTACAACTGAAAACTTAAATTGAGAAAGGACAAACTTTTGTTTATGAACTACATAATAAACTTTAAACATGCAATTTGATGCAAACACCAAAAATAAACAGCTGTTGCAGTCATGCCTGACCAAATATATGCAACAAAGTTTGAAGGCTTGAGATGGACAAACATACATTATTGGTGAAGACAGGCTCTATAAAGGCCTTGTCCATGCTGATGGGGGGGGGGGGCAATTCAAGAAATTTACCACAGAATCTTCTTCATAAGCATTGCCTTTATTCTACATTTTGTTAAGAGTAAATATAGATGTGATAATATACGAAAAAATGGAGAATATTTAAGATAAGATGAAGAGTGATGCTATATAACCAAGTAGCTATAAATGTAAGTGCAGCAATACAGGCAAAAGGTACAGCCAAGAGCAATGCACAGCTAAACTTCTTCAGTACCAACCTTATGGTAAGAGTAAATATAGATCTGATGTGTAGAAAATGGAGGGCAAAGGAAAATAAGCTGCAGAGTGATGGTACATGAACAACTGCCTGTCATTATAAGTACACTGATAAAGAATAATATGTACTTACAAGAACAATGCAGAGCTAAAAAACATTGGCATTGGATATATTCTACACTAATGTAACCATTCATACAGATCAGATAATTTGGAGCGAACAATTGATAAGCAAGCTATCATGCATACTACTGTCACATAATGAACCAGGTATGTATGCAAGTACAGTGATACAGGACAACAGGTACTAACAAGAGCAAAGCAGCAGGCAACATATTTGCGATATCCTGTCGTTCTTTTCAAACCGGAATTCTTCTTCGAGCAGATTTCCTGCAAAAAAGATCCGTAAGGCACATGCGGAAAAGTAGAAGTTCAAATTGTCATGTGATTTCATAGACAGTACCTCATCCTAGGAACAAGACCAGTGCATAACAAGGTTTTTCCATTCAATGTCTTCTAAATTTAGCACAGGAGACTTCACCAGAAATTCGTTTATAGACTTGCCACCAAAGTGTGATTTCCTCAGGTAACACCGATACTGCTGCAATGCTTCCTTGAAAAGCACAAGCAAGCTTTGCTCGTCATGACTATCCAGATTGACCCTCGCCTAGTCACAACAATGTAATGTAAATCATTGATGTGTTCAATCAGCAGAAAAGAGGAAAATAATAACCATGAATAATAGCACTTACACGTAAGTTGGACAAGAAGATGTGAAAATGGTGTTTGTCTTCACAATAATCTTCCCATGATGGGAATATATGCACGTAGTCCCTAACAACATTGAAATCATTGTCTTTTAAACTGGGAATAAATGGAATGGGGTTCCAGTCTGCAGGAATTGGTCGTCTCTGCAGTTGGGATAGGTCTTTGGCCGGTGGACTTGCTGTACTTTTTCCTGGAGTGGGATTTTTCTGTGGTACAGCTGGTGCTATGGCAAATGAAATCGGTATATCTTTTGCTGGAGTGCAGGTCCTGTGTGGTGGGGCTAGTGGTGTGGCCAGTGAAGTATGGGTACAGTCTGCTGGAGTCGGTCCTACGTTTTGTGTCACTGGTTGTACAGCGAATATAAGTGGGGTGCTGTCTGATTTCTCCTGCACCACCATGTTTTTCAAGGACTTTGCTGGCGCTCCTTCAAGTTCGGCAATCACCCGCTTCCTTTTTGATGTCTGATGCACACGAATAACATTTGAGTGGAAAAACATGGTATGATGACAGATGGAATATGTATTGATAATGGATGGGCATGGCATCTCGACATATATGATGAGTAAACGAAGCAGATAGCGGTGCAACAAAGTAGAAGAAATGCAAGACAACATATGCAAGATACCCGCAATCAATAAAACATTGCCAAATTAGAACAGGCACCTTGATGGGTGAATAGGACAGGCCATCTGCCTTTGACTCCTCGAGGTTAGAATAGTCATTAGGATCATATTCTGAACAAGAGTCAACAGGTGGGGAGCATATGAGTTTCATTGCATCCAGAATGGCATTCAATGCCTTGGTGCCAATTTTGTAAGTCATTGAAGTGTTTAGCTTCAAGAGTGGACTGCTGCTAGTGCGACACAAAGCAGCTACACAGATCATAGTGTAGATATCACGGGAAAACTTAAGCATCAGAGTAAAATCAGCAAAGTGGAACTTGCTGGAATATATGTGCTAGTATTGCCGGTACGGCTAGAAAGGCTTCGGATACCAGCTCTCTTCAAGTGAAGGTGCGGTACTCTTAATACCAGTGTAACTCTTAAAGGTGACACAACTCCATGCATTTCCTTGCTATTCTTATAGGATTCAAGTGGGCAGGCCACTACAAATCCTATTCCTATGTTTACAAGATCCTACGAATCAAAGAGGCTCAAAGTGTCCATCACAACCGACCGTATAGACCTCTACACTGCAAATGTCCCTGCTCATCTTCAGTACAAGGAACATACTGTACTACTACCATACTCCCTCCATTCCAAAATATAAGTCTTGGTAGAGATTTCCACTATGGATCACATACAGATGTATCCAGATACATTTTAGAGTGTAGATTCACTCATTTTGCTCCATACGTAGTCCATGGTGGAATCTATACAAAGACTTGTATTTAGGAACGGAGAGAGCACATATTGAAGAAGAACGGAAGAGGAACATGGTAAAGAAGAGCAAGCAGATTTTGGATAATAAAATGTTGGTTGTGCAGTGCCCACACAAGATGAACCAGAGCGCATTAAGAATGCAACTCCCAGCTGTCTCTTGACCATTTTAGGCGGTTGGATGAAGACCCTACGTCTCCTAACCCTTCTTCTTCCTCGTCTCTTAATTCTTCCCATACAGAACACCGCACGGGCCGCCGGCCGGACCACCGGCCCCCACCGCCTGTGTTCCTCCGCCACCCCCACCCCCGACCCGCATCAAGTTTTCTTTGTTCGGCGAGGCCCCACAACCACCCGAGCCCCTTGGATCGCACCGGCAAACTCCGCCGAGCTATGAAAAATCGACTGACCCAATTTTGAAATTTAGTCTACTGTGATTTAACTAGTGTGGAATATAAAAGGGGAAAACCATAAGCATTGGGAGTATAGTGTTGAGCGTGCCATGGTGGATCTGAAGGTGCAAACCAGACAAAGGAAACTTCGCAACCAAGACAAGAAATCCGAGTAAATAAGTGGCGATCTATTTTCTTGCTGCGATAAATAAGTTGAGCAGATACAAAAGAGTACCGCCTCTGGTGCGGCGCCGTGTACACATCTGCTGAGAATTTGATGGTGCTGCGGTAGCGATGGCTGTCGGCGGCGTAGAAGCAGATCTAGGAGGGTAGACGGTGGCGGCAAGGCGCGGTGGACGAGACGGTCGTAGGAGCGGTGCCGGCAAGGTGGACGACGGCGGGGATGAAGCGAGAGGACGGGATGCAAGGATCCCAGTCCGAAGGCGTGGATGAGAGAGGTCAATCTCTTGTAATGGACAACGGTGTCGGGGTATTAGCTCTGGCATGGTGGAGGAGGACGGCGGTGGATGGGGTGGCGGACGGCGATGGATGGAGGAGGGTGGGGTGGAGAGGGTGTTTTGGCACCCAAGGAGTACGAATGGGGAAAAGCGAGGTAGATCAGAAGGGGAGGAACCATGTATTCAGGGCGCGCTTGTCTCAAATGCGAGGAAATTTATAAACTTAGCCCTTGTTTCAAATTTCTACTACATCACAACAACATCAGTCGGTTGGGGATAGGACGGTAATCTCGCACACACCGAATATTTGCTGACGATAGGTTGTTTTTGGCGCTCACCGTGTATGAATATGAATCGGGGAGGGAGTCGATTTCGGCCGAGGGCACACTGTGTTTTGGCGCCCACCATGCATGAATCCAGGTGAGAGGCAGTTACGTCATGTTTGGGTGAAATTACAAACCTACCCCTATCGAAACCTATAGAAATCCAGCAGATAGGCTTTGCGTGGCAGGGATAGGCAGTAGTGATTTCCATCTCGCAGATTTTGGTTTCGGGCGGGGTTACTGCGACTTTCCCCGCTTCGTTCAAATTTTGCACAGTGCATGTTTACCGTGCCAACTCAATTCGAATCCCATTTGTATTCTACTATTTTTTTGGGGGGGATCCATTTTCAATTGGAATTACATTCTATATACATCAATTTTTTTATATATACTTTCAAAAGCACAACAAAGAATTCTGCTCCTTTATATGTATAATATGATTTACAAATACAACGATCTCGAAATGTTAAGGTTGAATTCGAAAAAATTTAACCAAGTTTTGTTCTACTAAAATGTATGGATCAATAATATCTACATATTAAATAACATAGATGTGCGTGAATTCATATGAGTATGCATGTTTGATAGATCAATTTTGGTTCGAGTATGGATTACATGTATCATCATCTCGAATTCAAATATTTGAATCCCTTTTTTGTTCACTCCTTTCATGCCCATCTCTCTCCCATGCATGCTCCTTCAGGTAGCTATCACTCTCTTTTCTCCAGCTCACCTGCACACTCACTTCATGTTTCTCCTATCCTCGCAAACATGGTCTCTCGACGTCTCCCTTGAAAAGTGTCACACTCTCCCTATCATTATACATTACACGGTTTTCATTATCTCTCATGTCTCTACTGTTCTCTGGTATCACTCAGTACCTAAGCTTTCTTTTTCACCGCACACGCACAGTCTCCACTCATCTTTCACTTTGTCTTTCTCTCTATGGGTTTCTCTCACACACCCTATATGTCTCTACATATGACTCATACCACTAAAATTACTCTCTCTCTCTCTCCTGTAGACACAACATTTGTTGCGGTCTCCTTTTCGTCTCCATCCCAGACTGACATTATTCATTTGTTTACCGATCAGACAACCCCGACTACCGTCTCCTCTCTCTCTCTCACAAACACACACACAACTCCTGCTTCCACTCCCCTTCCCGACTACCATCTCTCTCTCTCACACACAAAACTCTCGCTTTCGCAACTCGACTCGTATTTCTCTCACAAACATTTATCGACTGGCTAGCCTCTAGATAGGTTTATACACCCGCACACTCGTGCTTCCACCCTCGCATACATGTCTCTCTCCCGCTCCTTGTATCTATGTAGCTTTTTCTTCCCTTCTTGAGACACACCCTCTCGATCGTGCACACACACACACTATCGCCTCATTTTAAGCTGATACCTATCGCACACACACTACTTGTGTCTTTGTCACACATGCACTCCGTCCTCCTCCACTCTCCCTCTCTCTCACACACACATGGGCTTTTTGCAACAACTAGCAAGATGCCCATGCGTTTCACGGAACATCAAGATGCATTTGTATGAGTAGTTTATCTTGTGGGGGAAAAGGATGAACGAGGGAAGGCCTTATTTGCAAATGTGGAGAGGGGTGTGGGTATCTTTTTGCAAAATTGCCATAGTTTCCTTCCTATCCGTCAGATATAGATCGGATGGCCTATATTGCAGGATGGCAGGTACACGATCATCACCGACAATGCTTTTTATAAGAGTAGGGATAAAAAATAGAGTTGGTGATGATGGTGGGCCTGCCATCCTGCAATGTAGGTCGTCCGATTTATATCTGACGAATAGGAAGGAAAATATGGCAATTTACCCGCACTCTTCACCACATTTGCAGATAAGGCCTTCCCTCGTTCATCCTTTTCTCCCACAAGATCTTGATGTTCCGTGCAACGCACGGGCATTTTTCTAGTAAGAGTAGAAATTAGACATATACCACTTCTCGAATCTTGAAACCAACAACATTCCTCCCTTATCTCATCAAAACCGCCAAAGGAATATATTTTGAGTGAAACATAACATATTTTTAGTGATATACGTATTTCAAAACTAGACTTTTTTTCTATCAAATCGGTGAATATGTATTAATCTACTTTGATCGTGTGGCAACGCATTGGCACATTGCTAGTAGTTATTATAATTTTTTGGACACCAGACAAATGGTGGAGTACATATACGAAGAGAAGAGGCGCACGCACGTAGTCGGCCTCTCGCTGTCTCGCACACATGAGTGTTATGTAAAGGCGACGTTAACAAAGAAACCCTAAAACCCTAGGCGCATGATTGCTGCATTCGCGGGTACCGGGTACGTGGTGGAGCACCTTTGTAGGAGTTGATGGTCGGGACCACAGGTGAACGACTTGGAGGGCGGTGGCTTGCTAGTTGCCACAGATCGAGTATCCACGTTTAAAATATCGTTTTTAGTGGGGTTAAGAGTTCCGATTTTAAATGGCACGTTATAAGTAGTAAGTAGTTTTTAGAACGATTGGTATGGAGCGAAAATGAAATTCATAGTACTACGTACCTCCTTGGCGTATGGTTGTATGGGTTTATGTTGCGAGATGTTGAACCTGGTAGTTCTAGGGCAAATACTATGGTTTAGATTTAGATGCCGGTTTTCAGTAATCAGAAGGGGAAACCCTTCTTTGATTAAAAAAAACTACTACCTCCATTCTGGTTTACTAGTCCCCATCGTACTTTGGGTCAAAGTTTGTCCATGAATTTTACTTGTAAAATGTGAATGGAAAACGAGATTTTGTTATACCTAAACCAAAAAGGACTGGAGGGAGTGATTGCTCTGACACGGACGCGACCTCTCATAGCGCAGGCATTGAACCGACGCGCCGGCCAAGAGGGCAGCACTCGCTGCAGGCCCGGCTGAGCACGCCTCCTCGCCACGTGCAACCAGCTTAAGACTACCCCGCCTGCCTTCATTGAATCCGCGCGTGTGCCGGCAACACGTCCTTCCGCGAGCCGGCAGGCATTTTAGAACAGAAAACATGACTAAAATATAATTAATTTATGCATGGTCTTGACTTGTTCTGCTCGCACTGGTAGCAGGAACTAGTAGAGGTTTTTATTTATTTATAACTCTCCTCACATTTTTTTGGCTTTGAAGTGAATCATGGTTGTGGACATTATGTATGAATGTGCAGATATCTGTGAACATGAGTTTGATGTGGAAGTTGAACTTGGAATGTCGGGCTTGCGCGTGAACTATACCATGTCCAATGCTTCATCTATTATTGTTTGGAAGTAATTCCTGTTATTACATGACCCGAAAAAAACATTTTGTGCCACATCAGTAGATGCATAGACATCACAGCAGGCATGCTGACTGGATAAACACTTGAACCTATCTATTATGAAGGAAATTTTTGTATTGACAACAGTTTTAGATAGCAGGAGACGCCTAGCCTGCTCTGCCTCTGCTAGCTTATTTCTGGCTTCTTCCATCTCTTCTTTGGCTTGGGTGAAGAGAGCATCTGATTGCTCTTTTCGCTTCTTCAGGAACTCAGCTACATTCTCAAGGGCTGCTGCACGCTTTCTTTCAGCCTTTACTAATGCCACGAGGACACGAACAGCTGACGACTCCACCTGGCTTGTGTGTAATCCAGCATCATCTGGGGATTTGCACCTTGTGTATAATCCAGCATCATTAGGGAACTGGCACCTTGTGTGTAATCCAGCCTCATTTTGGAAACATGATCTCGAGGTTGACCATACTTCCCTCCTCGCAGGAACTGCATCCTGACATGAAGTTACTTATTTTCTAGATCAATACTCAGAGAAACCTAGATCCATTTAGTAGAAGCCAGATAAACAGAACTCAGTGAAGTGAATTCAAAAGGAAAAGAAATATAAAAATAGACTACAAGGTGAGAACACCCACTTCCTACATCAAGTTAAAAACGAAAGCATTAGGACGATTAAGACTCTTCCTATTACACATCAAAGAACACCACGCTTAAGAGAAACAGAAACTACAACATATACACATCGAAGAACACGAGGCTAAACGAAAGTAATTGAAAGGGTGTTACTTACCAAAGCTCGTTTTACAGGTTCGGTGCAGCTCCTCTTTAACTTGCCACGCTCCTTGAAGATGTCCCGAATATCCCGTGTTTGGTCTTCATTGCTCCTCTGCATGTTCACACTCGTGGTTTTAAAATCTCAACATGGCAAGAAAAATACTACTAGTAATAGTCGCGCATCTTGAGGGCAACATTAAAGCACTCGTCTGCCATGTTAGAGCATCTCCAACAGAATCGCAACGCACGGTGCTTTAAAAAAGCGTTTACAGTGCTGAGATCGAGAAGTAGATACTAGAGAGTAGAGGATAGTTCTCAGCATAGATAGATAAAAAAGATAATTCAACTACTCCTTGTTGTCTGACTCCTCCTCGGTGATGTCCTCCTCCGACGTATGACTGTAGGCGTGAAGATACCGATCGTCGTCGGATTCCCAGGGCGATGCTGCTCCTAGCCTCATGTTGAATTGAGCGTCCGCTTTTCGCCTACGCTTGTCCTCGCGATAGGCGGCTCACTCCGCCCTCCTCTTATCCCTCTCCGCCCTCCTTTGCGTGTAGAACTCGCGCTTGTTGATGATGTCCTACGGGAAGTGTTGGCGCCACAGCGCCATGGCTTCCTCGTCCATCTCGGCGATGCCAAGACGGTGCTCCCGCCTCTAGACGCCGCGCGCCAAAACTAGCGCACACCCGGCCGCTTTTTCCCGCGCGCGCGATCCTTTCCCGACGTATCTGCTATCTCTACTCTCTTCTCTACGGTTATATTTATTTAATATTTAATATTTAATATTTATCTCTACTTCCTTTATTGTCTACTTTTTTTCTCTATACTTTTTTTCTTGCAATATAGGCCGTCCGATTTATATCTGACATATAGGAAGGAAACAAATGGGAATTTTGCAGAAAGATACCCATACCCCTCTCCAGATTTGCAAATAAGGCCTTCCCTCGTTCATCCTTTTCTCCCACAAGATAAACTACTCATACAAATGCATCTTGATGCGTGCAACGCATGGGCATCTTGCTAGTTCTAAAAACCTTTCCATCATTTGCCACACTACATGTTGTAGATGAAAAACCTACCCAAGCACAACGCGATACAGGAGCGACGCACAATTACAAGCTGATATTCTATTGGACAATGGAGGCTATAACCAATTACTTTTACGGGAACAATAGCACCTAGGAAAATTGAAGGGTAGGTACGAACAAAATTGGAACTGCACATGTACTGCTAAGTGATTCAATGCACACATTACCAATCGAGGAGGAGAACGATGGTCGCGGCGGCCTCTGTGAGTCATGGTCGGCAACGGGAGTCAGTTCAATGTCCATGACGGTGATGCTTCTGCGCTTGGCGTCGGCTTCCGGGAAGCAGATCTAAGACTGTGGAATATGATGCCGGGGAAGAGGCTCCGTCTATGATGACGACGGTGGACCGGCTCCAGTGCGGCGTACGAGGTCGTCGATGAGGCAGATGCGCTGCAGTGGACGAGTGCGCCGATGTAAAGGGGAGGAGCACGAAGGCTGCGGTGCCGTGGAGAAGTCTATTTTGCGGTGGGGATAGAAAATGGGGAGTATTCAGGTGTACTACTCTAGGTGCCGGGGTGGGGTTGGCTGGGTAGGGTGAACCTGAAGTTACGAAAACAGCCCCCTACCAAGCATCGTCCGTAGGCCTGTTCCGAAGGCTATGATGGTAACTTCCCACTGCTCGAATCAGGGTCGCAGGAGATTTTCCCGCCGACCTCAAAATTTTGTGACACTGGACTCCCCGTGTGGCGTGTTGAGTGATTCGGCTAAGCAACTAGCGAGTAGTAGTAGTAAACTCTGCATATTAGGTTTGATCGAAGTCAAACTTCCTAAAGTTTGACCAAGTTTATATAAAAATATAAACATTTACCATAACAAATATGTATGATGTGGAAGTACATTCAGTAATGAATCTAATGGTATTTATTTGTTATTGTATATGTTAATATTTTTTGTTATAAGCTTTCTGAGAGTTTACAAAACTTGACTTTGACCAATGCTAATACACGGACTTAAATAAAAATGGAGGGAGTACACATTTGTTTTCTTAGTTTGTAGTGAACTAATCATTTGTTGAAATTGTGAAATAAATATATTAGGCTATTGACTTCGAATGTAATGGTCTATACAATTCAATAGTTACAATCATTGTCGAATCCCAAGATGTATACAAGGTCTATAGTACTTCACAACATGCTCAAACTCACATAATCTCAGTGAAATGAGAATCTAAATGCATTTCATAGTTATTACTTTGTAGGATGCAACAAAAACAACCAAAACTCTACATCAGCCATTATAGAAGCAACATTTTGACATATCCCATTGTGTAAATGAAACGTGCACAGAGAGCTTTTGAAGATGGAGCAGATAGGGCGGAAAAGATTGTATGTATGTGGACGAGAGAGTAGGAGACAAACATAACGAGACAGAGAGAGAGAGAGAGAGAGAGAGAGAGAGAGAGAGGAAGAAGTTAGGTCTGTGAGAAAGATGGAAATACTGACGCACCTAAAACATCCAAATCCAAATAAACACAAACTGGAGCTAAATTCAAATATATGGAAATATTGCAGCGTCAAGAACTTTCCCAGGAAAAAAAACTTGAGTAATATTCGAGGATTGTTTTCACACACACAAAAAGGTTCGATGGATGTCCTTCGAGCGCGACATAGTGACGCACCGTTCGATCGACCGCGCGGCCGCAGTTCACGCGCTTGCACAGGATTCCGTATCACGACTATGGTACTAACTTCAATTTTTTTAATAAAAGCGCTGCCTAAGTCTAATGTTTACATGTACTAGTACGGTTTTCTTTTAAGTTTGACCAGCCTTATATAAAACTAAAGTAAGCTCCCATACGCGCACTCATCAATATGCCGCCGCCGTTGCGCATGCCGTCGCCCGCCTACTCCGGCCAACAATTTCTCGCCCATCACCGCCGTGTCGCTGCCATCCCTGTGCCATGAAGCCGAAGGCTCGCCCGCTCACGTCGTCTGCGGTCCCTCCTCGCCATGCCGACGCGCTGCCAAGCACGCGAGCAGCTAGTGGAGCCGTGTCTATGCATGTAGCGTATGAAGAAGAGGACGAGCGCGTGCTCCATCACGCCGGTGAGGAGGAACTAGCGTGTCATTGTCGTCTCCGCCCGCGCGGAGGAGGCGCGCTTGGTGGCTGTCGCGGCGGAAGCCAGTCGCGCGCGCGTCGAGCCCCTAAACCGTGTGCGGATGCGGAATCTACCTTGGAGACCTTGAATGCCACATGGATCCTGCAACCTGAAGGAGCAATTTGGGTCAGTCGACTCATGTGAGCCGTTTGATGCAACATGGATGGCTAGAAGGGCTTCTTCCACCTCTTCCGCCGTCTTCTTCCTTCGCTTTGTCGAACTTCTTTCACAAATCGACTGACCCAAATTATACTACTAGTACAAATGTATTAAGTACAGTAGGAACACGAAGATACGAGCAGTAGTACCAACTGCAAGAAGAACAGTAGTAAGACATAGTACTAGTACTACTCTACGTACTAAAGAGTTCAAATAACGAGAAAGAACATAAACATAGTTTTGCTGGGGCCTCATCACAACACACCTCTGAAAATAAACTAAGCAACTAGTCTGCTTGACACTGCAGTAGAACCAGCATGAGCGACGACACTGCCACCTACTCGGAGTCCGAGTCCACGTCCTCGACTTCGTCCTCGTCCCTCTTCCTCTTCCTCTTCGCCGACGCTTCTTTGCTTGAACCGGACACTGGGCTCTGCTTCTTTATCCAAGCCATGTAGATATTTAAACAAAGGTAGGCATACATTTCTTCGTATAGGATGTGATCTTCATCTAATGTCTTCGACTCCCATGCATGATGAAACTCGTGATGAGATTTCTTCAGTTTAGTGTACGAAGGATCAATCATGGCTGCTGCCAGGGTCAGCATTGAAGGTTGAGAGGAGGACACCAGGCTTGCCTTCTGGAGATCGAAGGGCTGGCCTACAACGAGACCTATCTGACGCAGGACATCTCTGTCGTTCTTAAAGCCTACAGTAACGAATTTCACTCTTTTGTCCTTGAGGAAGTTCTTAAAATCCTGGCACTCAACGTTGGCATGGCATATGTGGTAGACCAAGCAAACGTTATGTACGCAAACGTGGATCACGGTGGGCTTCTTCCTCTCTTCGTCCTTTAGATCCTTCTCTCGTCCCAGGACTGTGGTGTACTCAACATCTAGCCCAGCGACCCACTCATCCGTTGAACTGTTGAACATGCGTAGGAAGCGAGCAATCCATGCTTTCACCGTCGCGGATCCACGTGTGTAGATGATGATGAACTGATCGCCGGTGATGGCTCTAACCTGGTACTCAGCGGCGACCATGGAGATTTGGGAGGCCATGGATTTTGGAGGAGGGTTAGGAGAAGTTGAACTGTTGTACCCCGCAAAAACTGGGAGCGAACTAATGTGAAAGGACGGGATGACTGGGAGCGAACCGTTGTGAGGTAGAAGACGGGGACGAGTAGGGCATGCGAATGGAGTGGGGTTGCTAGCTTGCCCGGTGGATAAACGGCTGCAAGCCCCCAAAGAGTTCTTGAGAACTATGTGGGACCCAATAGATGTCATTCTACTAGACCCATATCGTAGGCCTGACGGTATAGCTTCTGCCTGTTCGCACGCCATGCCGGCGCGTGGATGTAACTTCACTTAATTCCGTCAATCGTCGCGCCTCCCACGACCTTCGCCTCCCTCGCGCGGTCGCGCCCTTTGAGACTTCGACCGGCTATAAATGAGCAATTTTTTTGCCTACTCCGCATGCATGATACTCCCTCTGGTCCTTTTTACTCCCGTCAACCGTTTGCAAAGTGTTTGACCAAATATATACTTTTTTTTGAACACCACCTTATATTAATTAACCAGCCACACCAGTACACTCATTCGATACAATATTCACCACACAGGGCGGTATGTTATTTACAAGAATACCATCTAATCTATTGTCAAAGCTATACTTAGCGATTAAGTGTGCCACCTTATTGGCCGAACGGCTAATCTTTGACAATTGAAGATTGTTGATCAACTTCGAGATGCTCAACGCTTTCATCTTCAGGTCACGCATAGCAGACCTGTCATAGTTCCCCGATGCAAGAGACGCTACCACAAAAGTGCAATCAGTCTCTAAAATTACAGGATTATGAAGAGAATAACTATGTAGAGACCGACAATGCAAGCCCTAAGCTCCGCTTCCTCCACGCTTTGACAGGCATCAATGAAATCCCACAACCAAATTTATACTAAAAATATCAATATCTACAATACTGATTATAATGAGTATAAGAACTACGTTTTATAATGACTATCAATATCAATATCTGCACCGCGCCTACGTGTTTTGGGATTATTTGGTTTTTGTAAGATGACTTACACACCTAGCTATTAGAGTACCACTACCTCCCTTCTAGTTTAAAGGGCTCGACTCAAAAATTTCACCTACTCTTAGCAAGATAGTAGAGGCGGTGGAATAGTTTTTGAAGTCTGCAAAAGTACTCAACTAATGCTGTCGTTCTTCACAAAAAATGTGTTTACCAATGCATGCATGAACACTAGTTACTCTAACCCCCCTCTCTTCTTTAATTCTTTTCCACATCAGCATGTTTGCTATTCCCGTGTGCATGATACCAACTAAGATACCACCATTATGGCCATCCTTAATCATCGCATGCAATAATTTAGTGCACCTTGAAATATGAACATGTGTGGGGCGTGTATGTTTTTAATGACTTGAGACTATACCTAGCCCGGCATGCAAGATGACTTATTATGCACCGTTTCCCATACCTGCAGGAAGCCCGTTCGTCTTCAAATCTTTTCCTCTCCATGTGTGGAAACAATATGCCTGCCAAACTCTCCTTCTCCCTCCGGTGGTCCCGCCACTCCACCTCGTGTGAAAAAATCTGCATGCATGACCCTCCTCCCCCCACGCTCGTCCAATCCGTTGTGACCAGCAATATTTCCACCCCTTCGCTCCCCCGTAATTTACTCCACCAAATATGCCCACGTAGCTTTTACTTAACTTCAGGTGCATTGGGTCACTGACATATGGGCCCAGCAGTGTACTGGCCCACATGTCAGTGACGCAACTGGACCTGCAGTTAAGTCAGTGCAGCTCAGTCCATATCTTAAGTAGGTGTGCCATTGCTCGCTATAAATACTGCACCTCCCACGACATCGCTATATCCTCCCCCCC
>NC_041381.1:210167400-210243569 GCF_002162155.2 Triticum dicoccoides | reverse complement strand
ACGTTCATCGCTATCTCCCCCCCTCCCTCTCATGTCGACCACCATGGCATCACCCCTCCCAAGCCCTAGGAGCCCCTCGCTGCACCGCGCGGACGGTCACGCGTCGTCGTTCCGTTCCTCGCCGCCACTAGTCGAGGAGGACGCGTCGGTGTTCCGCTCCTCGCCGCTAGGCGACGCGTCGCCGTTCCATTCCTCGCCGCCACTAGTCGAGGAGGACGCGTCGGTGTTCCGCTCCTCGACGCAACGTGTCGAGGTGGACGCGTCGGTGTTCCCAATCTCGCCAGCACGCGCGTCGGAGGACGCATCGGCTCCCCGCTACGAGGAGAACGCCGCGCCGCCCGCCAAGCCCCCCAGCCTTGAGGAGCTTTGGCAAGAAATGGATGTCGCCTTGTGGGAGGCTTTGCCTCCAGCAGAGCGCGCCAAAATAAAGGCGGAGAAGAAGGCCGAGGAAGAGAAGCGCACCGTGCAACAAGCTTTCTGGGAGATCTATGTCGCGTCCGAGAGAGTCAAGCAATTGGTTCTTTTGGCAGAAGGCTCATGCGAGGGCCGTGAGGGTGGCGGAGGACGGCCGTGCCAACGCCCTGAGTGCAGTCGGGCCCAAGCGCCTCATCTACACTTGGCGGTACGTGGACCGGGTGCACGCTTCCAGCCAGGAGGAGTACCTGTTGGCGCCGGATCACCACACCGGTGAGATCGCGCTCGCCCGCCGGCATGCCGCCAATCAGCACCTCGCGAGTTGCGAGGCTGAGGAAGAGGCGTTGTGTCGGCGCGGTGGGAAACGGCCGCGCACCAGGGCACTCGTGGCACGCCGCAAGCGCTCCTGCAAGCGTCGTGGCTTTTAGGAGGAGTATAATTTTTGTTTCGTAAGGCGATCTCATTAGTTTTGGGACGCAAATGATAAATCCCGAATGTTCAGGAATTTTTAGCGTCCTTAATTAAGTATGTAAAAGGGAAAGTTTGGAAACATTGTGAATTATTACGCATTTTGCAAGTATGTGCATATAGCACAAACTTTACTATATACTATCGGACTACACGTCTCTCTCGATATATGCTTGCAGACTTTTCTACTCCCTCCGTCCAGGTCAATAAGTCATCTTTGGTTGTGCACGGTGACCAAGAAGGAGGGAAGATTTGTACACCTAGACGGAGGGAGTACTACTATTACTTATGTACGTGCAAATGCACGTTTTAACATTACAATGCGGTTTTTGTAAAAGTAGAAAAACAACACTAGTCAAGCTTGTGAAACAATTCCAACGTGAGTACTACTACTAGTAGGAGTACTAGGGGCCAGTTCTTTTAGGCTTCTAGATTAGTAATCCCATAACTACTACCTCCATACTGGTGTATTGGTCCCCATTGTAATATGTGTCAAATTTTGATCATAAATTTAACTAATGAAATGTTAGTGCATGTCACATGCACTACTCCATCCGTCTAGGTGAGTAAGTCATCTTAGGCTGTGCACCGTGACCAAAGAAGAGGAGAAAATGAGAAACGTTAGTGTTTATTTGCTAATTAATAGTATTGCATGCAATGAACTAACCACTACATGTTGTGTTTGATATCTCAAGTCATTAAAAGCATGCACACTCTTTATCTCTTATTGGTTGATATGTCAAGAAACAAGAAACGAGGTAGAAGTTAATGCACCACGCCTAAGTGTTTTGGGGTTATTTGGTTTTCGTAAGATGACTTACACACCTAGATGCACAGCGCCTAAGTGTTTTGAGTAACATTTTATCAGTTAAATCTTTGGTCAAAATTTAGCACAAATTACAATGGTGAGGAATAAACCAGGACGGAGTAGTAGTTTAGAAGCCCAAATAAATGAGTGAGGCGCCTTATTGTTACTCTCCACTGTGACTAGTTGTCGGCGTTCTGGGAACAGGGGTCCCCAGACTTGCCTGCCTGCGGCCTGCGGCGTGGCTCAAAGGAGGCCCAACACAGCCCATCTTCATCAACGCAAGCTCAAGACCCTCGCGAGGGGCCAAGCCTCGCGGGGCGGATGACAAGGAGCTTCCTCAGGCACGGCCTCGTCAGGCTGGCTCATGAGGGGGCGGAGAGTTCAAGGCAGGGTACCTCGCGAGGTGCCCATGATGCAAGCCATGACGACCAAGGGCGCCAGTCGGGCGCCAGCCCGCGCAGTGTCCTCCTTTCCTCTTTGGTGCAAAGGGAGCAAGCGCAGGCGAGAGCATCAAGCAAAGGCATCCATTTTGGTGCAACAAGACCAAGACCAGCCCAACTGCTAGAAGGAAGTCATTGTGGAGCTCAAGCCGGCGTCATCACCAGAGCCTTTGACAGGCGAGGACCAACTTTAGTCAGGATAAGTGTACCCGATGTTCCCCTTCAAAATGGCCAATTGTTGGCGCCCTTCCCGCTCAATATTTGGGAAGAGGCCCAAGGCCTTTGCCTATAAATAGGACTAGCCACCCCCAGGGTAGAGGCAATCTGGATCCTCACCAAGAAACCAGTAGATAGAGCGATTGAACTCCTCCTAGCAGTTCATCTCACCAGCCAAGAACAGACTCTCGCGAGGCTGTTCTTCCTTGTATTGTTCCTCTTCAGCCCAAGAGGCAATCCACCACACCACACACTGGAGTAGGGTATTACACCACAATGGTGGCCTGAACCAGTATAAATCTTGTGTCCCTTGTGCTGTTCAGTTTAGTAGTTTAGGTCCCAGCGATTCGGCGAGGTGCGAGATGGTAGAGGGTTGAATCTCCGCGCGCACCCCAGTGTTCGAACCTCAAGGGTCTGCCGGAACCTGAAATCCGACATTTGGTGCGCCAGGTAGGGGTGCGCCGGGATCCGCCTTCCGCCGCTTCGCGCCCCGTCACATCGTCATCACCATGTCCGGCGACCAGGCGGACAACCCAGATCCTTGGGCGGCTTGGCCCACCCGCGCAGAGCCGCTCGCCCCGGGCGACCCCATGCCCCAGGCAGCTCGCGGTCCGCAGGGCGCTGCCGGCCGCGGGTGACGCGGACAGACCTTGATGGCCCTAACACCGCGGCAGACACGGTCGGCAGCGAGGGCCTCCAACCACGCCGCGGAAACGACGCCGTACACCCGCCGGGAGCAGGCAAACTCAAGGGCCGCGCTCACGGTGGCCCAAGAGCTGCTGCAGTGCAGACTGATGGAAGGCGGCCGCGACGTGCTGCTAGAGCGGGTGGCGGAGCTCCTAGGCTTCGCCGCCTCGGGGGCTCAACCCTTCTGCACACCGCTCCCGCCTCAGGTCCAGGGAGGCCCGCGCGGGGGCCCCGCGTGCAGCCGTGGGCTCCAAAGCTACTCCAACACCAGCGAAGCCGTTAACACAGGGCTGGCGGCAGCGCCGGCTCCGCTCCCCGTCAGTGAAGAAGGACTCGTCGCGACCCATGGCCCCCGTGGGCCGCCGCGCTACCATCACCAGGCCGGCACGTCAAGCAGAGCTGCATGGCACGCGGAGCCCTACGGCGCAGCCTTCGGGGTGACGGCCACGGAGGAGTACGTGCCCCAAATGATGGATCAAGGGCACCCGCGCGAGGGCGAACAAGGCTCGCTCCTTAGCCCAAGCTGGGGGGACGAGGCGCCAGAAGCTGAGCTCTTCCCGGAACCCCGGGACGGCCCCGCCGGCCACGCTGGGAGCGACGATTACCGGGTACCACTAATCCCTCAGAAGCAGGCATACACTAATCATGGGTCGCAGGAGGTGCAGGTCGCCACAGCGAGCAGCTGCCCCGCTCCAGCAGTCTCTTACCCCTCAGGAGGAGGGCATCGGGGGCTGCAGGAGAGGGGCCGAGATCCGACATCACCACCGCGGTGTTCGGAGCAAGGCATTCCCAGGAGGTAGGCCCTCCGCTGGGGAGGTGCCTCAGGGCCTGCCCCTGGCGGAGGACCCGTGGTCGTCGGGGGAACCGCTGGCGACCGCTCTACCCCATCGGCGGCGTCCTGGTTTCCAGTCGTCGTTGATGGCACTAGAGTGTGGCGCAAGGCGGGGCCCTAGTCTGGCGATATGAAGCAAGGCTGGTACCTGTGAAGAAGGCCCAGTGCCTGTGAAGCTCGCCGCCCCGTGACACTCTCACGTAATAATGAGTGGGGCTGTACATGCCCCGGAGTCTCAGGGGTGCCGGCCTCAGGCCCTGGGGCTCCCTCCCACGCCCAGTGGCAGCACTTAGCTCCGCGCTGGTGAGAAGACGTCCAAGACTAGACTAGGTGCTGGACATGGCCTTTTGTTTGCTTTCGTTGTTTTTCCCTTGGTTGCTGCTTTCCCCCGCTGGATTTAAGTTGAACTCGAATTTGAAATTTGCGTGTGTTGGGGATGGGGTGCTTAGTCTCGTTCGAGCAATCTCTCGCGTTTCGGTTACGACCTCACCTCAGCTGCCTCCCCTCGCGAGCCCCTCGCGAGCCGGGTCTGGCCTAGCTTGCGTGCAGCCCAGACTGCCGCTGACGTAGCCTCTCAGAAGGTTTTTTCACTGTAGATCCTACAGATTCGATCAGGAGGCGTTCGAGGCACCGCAGCCTCCCACAAACTATCTCAGGACCCACACAGGACAAAGGTAAACTAACTAGCCGGCTCGTCACATGGCCAACCACTTGGCATGGGCCTATGCACAATGTAGCATTGACTAAGGCGCTGAAACATTGGCTTTACATGAGAGGCACCCCCTCCCAAAATGCTCTCACAACCATCGGGACAAAATCCTGAGTTCTATTCATGCAGGATAAGGAAACAGGAACGACGTGCTGTCAGTCGGATAAATCCCCCAATGCATCCTCAGGAGCGCCGCCCGAGCTGTCGCTGGCGTCGCTGGCCTCGCCATCGCCCTCTGCGTTGCCACTAGCGGCGTTAGGGCCGTTCACCACGCCGCCCTCGTCGGCGGCCACAACCACGCCGTCATTGTCTGAAGTGAAGGCCCTGACAAGGGCGTCCGCGTTGTCTTCCACCCAGTAGGCTAGGTCATCTCGAACGGCCTGGGGGACTAGGGCGATGGCAGCGTCAAAGTCGAAGTGAGGGTCCATGTTCCGGAGATGGCTGAAGACGCGGGAGAAGGCGCGCCCGAGAAATGCTCGACTCCTCTCCTCCACCAACCTGTTGGCACGAACCGATCGTGCCTCCAGCTGCGTCACGATGTCAGTGAAGAACTGAAGGTTGCCGACGTAGTTAATGGCACGCGGCTCGCCAACGGCCGCCTCGCAGATGATACCCAAGGCCGTGTTGGCCCTCTCTCGAAGCGTGGAGAGCATGGGGGTGTGCTCATGCTCCAAGAGTCGCCGCGGATGCATCTCGTCCGCGTTCTGGCGAGCGACAACCTCGGCCTCAACCACCTGTCGGCAAAGAAGGAGCACCTCGGCATGGGAAGTAGCTGACTCCCCCTGTGTTGCATCAAGTGCGACCCGCAAGGCATCGGCCTGCCTCGTTGCTTCCTCCAGTTTGGTCCTGAGGGCGTTGGTCCTACCTTCAGCCTCGGTCCGGACCAACTCCAGCCTCTCCTTGAGCTCGCGCTCAAGATTTAGGCACGCCGTCGCCACCCGACGTCCGACCTCCTCTGTGACACGGCTTCCCGCGCAGCGACGTTGTCCTCCGCCCGTGTCACCCAGTGCTTCCTCGTCTCCAGGCGCTCGTGCTCGCGCACGCGTTTGGCGGCTTCCAGCGTCAATGCCTCCTCACACTTCTGGAGCTCCGCTGGGTCGCCGGAGGCCACCTTCATCGACGCAAGGGCCGCCTCGTGCAGCTCCACCTACTCCTCCAGTGAGCGGAACCGGGCCAAGAGTTCCTGTGCCCGCTCCTCCGTGGCCTCTCGCCGCCGGTCAGCTTCCCGTGCTTCTTCGACGACCTGGGAACGGGCCTCCCGAGAGGCCGCCAGTGACGCCTTGGCCTCCTCATCATCAAGATCGCGCCGACGGAGCGCAAGGGCGGCAGCCGCCTCCAGCTTACGCCTCTCCGCAACTAGCCGAAGGCCCTCAGCCTCAAGGCGCGCGTCCTCATCAGCAAGTTCCTCACCAAGTAGGGCTCACCGCGTCAGTCGCCCTCCGAAGGAACCCTTGGCGAAGAGCGCGACGCTCCCGGGCGCGCTCGAGTACGTCCTCCACACCATCATCCGCCCCAAGCAAGCGCCGTGGGGCGCGGATCAGCACTCCCCTCTCGGGCAGGGGGCTGGGGGCTGGCGCCCTCGAGATGACCGGGCGCGCCCTGCCGAAGGCCCGACCTAAAGCCAGCCCATCTCCAAGTAAAGAGCGCAGGGAGTACCCCAGCCAATCGCGGTCCACAGCCAGATGAGAAGCCCACGGCAGGCTGGCTATGCCACGGGAAGGCCCGCGAAGGAAGACTGCGGGGAGCGCAGGGCCAAGTTGCGTTTCAGGATGACTCGTCTCGCCAGCCGGCCTCACCGCGAGGGCCTGGCTGCTCGGGATGGTCGAAGATGACGGAAGAGGCGGAGTTGAAGGGGATGGCTCCTCATCCACCCCCGTAAGCTCGGAAGGAAGGGCCCTGCAGGGCAAGGATCAGAACAAGCAACAAAAGAGTCAGGAGTAGGAAAGGGAGAAGGCTTACTCGTCGATGGCATAGTACTTCCTACTCTTCAGCAGGCGACAAGGGTAGTCGTCGCCCAGGGCCTCCCTCCTCTTCCGTAGAGCCTCAAAGTCCACGCGGAAGCAGCCCAAGAGTTGGGCTCAGGGGTCAGCTTGCGACGAGGAGGAAGCATCGAGGTGACTCGCATCAGGGGCGTCCGCCTGATGTGCGCTGCTGGGCGCCTCACCAGGAAGAGAGGCTGGGGCCTCAGGAGCCTCAGTCTCAGGAACTGCGAGCGGCCTCTCGCCATCTTCAGCTACGGCAGCATGGGCCTCGGGAGCCGCTCCCTCATGAGCGCCGCCCAGTGCTGTCGCCTCGGCAAGGGCACCCTCGACCTCCGGAGGCTCATGCCTCCCTGCACCACCACTTGAGGAAGAGTCGCCCCGGGTGGCTGCGAGGGCAACCACCACCACTGGATTCTCGCGAGGCCCTGGAGGCCAGCGGGGCGCGGCCCCCATTCGTCGAAGATGGGCATCTGGCTCACAAAGTCGCCTTTGTTCGAGCAGAGGTACAGCAAGGCCCCCCTTGACGAATGTCGCCGGGGGAAGGATCCCCAGTCAAGACCAAGAGCACCTTCCTTAGAGCTTCAGGCGTGACGTCCCCTTCCTGGAGCCGCATACGGTCCCTACGACCGCTGTAGGCCCACATTCGATGAGAGTGGCGCTGGAGAGGGGCGACGCGGCGTAGCAAGAACTCCTTCACCACCTTGGGCACCGTCACGCCAAGCTTCCTCAGGAACTCGAAACGGTGTCAGACGAAGGCGAGCCGGGGGCTCGCGAGCGTGACTTGGCCCCAGCCTGAGTTGGGGACAGCAGGCGAAGATGGCTCCGTCAGCAGGGGGCTGGGCACCCCTACATCCACATACAGCCACCGCTCGCGAAACCCAGGCGCGGGTGGAGGAAGACTGAAGTCAATCCCAGAAGCCGCCGTCTCAGGTGCATCAATGAAGCTCACGCACCCCGAGCATTGGGTGGGGTCGACAAGGCGCAGAGAGAAGAAGTGGCGCAGTAAGGCAACCGAAGGAAGGATGCCCGTCATTGCCTCGCAAACGAAGGCAAATACCGCGAGAAGGGTGATGGATTCAGGACCCAGATGCATCATGTGGATCTGATAGTGGGAAAGCACGGCGTTGAAGAAATCAGAGAAGGGGGGAACCAGTCCCGCCCACAGGGCGTCGGCGAAATACCGGACCTCGGTGGGAATCCTGTCAACGGAGAAGCGAGACGCGGGCCAGGCCGTCGTCCTCCCGCACTCATTGAAGATGGTGGCCAGGGCTGAGCGGACCTTGCCCAGGCCTTCTTGATTGACTATGACCGGCCAATCGACGGCGGGGGCCGCCATCGACGGCGAGCGAGGCGGCGGCGCGGGCTTCTTCCCTTTTCCCTTCCTCGGCGGGGCCATGACGACAGGAAGGGGATGGGGAAGGTTCGAGATTGGATTAGATGCAGGAGCTGGAGTTCGAGAGAAGAAGGGACAGAGAGCGCTCAAGCAGCAGAAAGGGGAACGGTTGTGTGCGGCAGCGTGTCCGCCTAGCACGGCACAAAATAAGGAGGCGTGGGGGAACAGTGCGCCCACGTCCAATCAACCGCCACGCGGCGCCTAAGACCGCAGGCTGTTAGGGCCCGTGACGCTTCGCACTTCCCTTTCGCCTCTCCGCTCAGCCAAGTTCGGGCGCACCGTGGGCCCGGGGGCTACTGTCGGCGTTCTGGGAAGGGGGTCCCCAGACTTGCCTGCCTGTGGCCTGCGGCGTGGCTCAAAGGAGGCCCAACACAGCCCATCTTCATCAACGCAAGCTCAAGACCCTCGCGAGGGGCCAAGCCTCGTGCGGCGGACGACAAGGAGCTTCCTCAGGCACGGCCTCGTCAGGCTGGCTCAGGAGGGGGCGGAGAGTTCAAGGCAGGGTACCTCGCGAGGTGCCCATGACGCAAGCCATGACGACCAAGGGCGCCAGTCGGGCGCCAGCCCGTGCAGTGTCCTCCTTTCCTCTTTGGTGCAAAGGGAGCAAGCGCAGGCGAGAGCATCAAGCAAAGGCTTCCATTTCGGTGCAACAAGACCAAGACCAGCCCAACGGCCAGAAGGAAGTCATTGTGGAGCCCAAGCCGGCGTCATCACCAGAGCCTTTGACAGGCGAGGACCAACTTTAGTCAGGATAAGTGTACCCGATGTTCCCCTTCAAAATGGCCAATTGTTGGCGCCCTTCCCCCTCAATATTTGGGAAGAGGCCCAGGGCCTTTGCCTATAAATAGGACTAGCCACCCCCAGGGTAGAGGCAATCTGGATCCTCACCAAGAAACCAGTAGATAGAGCGATTGAACTCCTCCTAGCAGTTCATCTCACCAGCCAAGAACAGACCCTCCCGAGGCTGTTCTTCCTTGTACTGTTCCTCTTCAGCCCAAGAGGCAATCCACCACACCACACACTGGAGTAGGGTATTACACCACAATGGTGGCCTGAACCAGTATAAATCTTGTGTCCCTTGTGCTGTTCAGTTTAGTAGTTTAGGTCCCAGCGATTCGGCGAGGTGCGAGACGGTAGAGGGTTGAATCTCCGCGTGCACCCCAGTGTTCGAACCTCAAGGGTCTGCCGAAACCCGAAATCCGACACTAGTCTTGTGGGAAAAGCTGGGGAAGTCGCCAAAAAAACTAGCCGTAGGAGTAGTAGCTAGGGATCGAGTGTGGGAGATGAACCGGAGAAAGTAAATGCAGAGAGATGAAATGCAAAAAATATGGAGGGATGTGATGGTTGCTTGTCCGTTTATTTTACCAGGCCACTTATTACTGGGAGTGGTTGGGTTTTGTGATATGACGGCTTTACTTCCGCGCCACGAGTGAGAGGTGAGACTCCCGTGCAGCGCCGCCCTCTACACTTGTACTACATCGATCGTGGTTTATTAGTCCCCCATTGAATTTGACTGAAGATTTAACTGACAAAATGTTAGAGCATGTCAACAAAAACTATATCGTTGGATTCGTATTTCAACATAGTTTTGAAAATGATATAATTTTAGGTGACATGCATTAGTATTTATTGTACTATATATAATGTTAGTTCAATTTTTGGTCATACTAATCTATAGTAGTAAGGTGCCCGTGCGTTGCACCCAAGAGTGAAATGCATTGATCGGGGAGTTGTTTATTTTGACAAAGGATATGGGGGTCATCTCATGTGTAACGGGTATCGATAGGTTTCTTCGGATATTATCTCATCTCTAGAGCTCACAAACATCCGGGTGAAAAAGATAAAAGGTATCTTTTGCAAACAAAAGCGTTCAACTGTTCAACCTGCATCCAAAACTTGTGAAGAAATAACACTTATTGTGCTTTGCAAGAAATGATCTTTAAGAATTAGTTTTTGAGTATCGATTGTTATACATGTTGGCTACAAATGACATGGCACTTTCTTATAGTCAACAGTTGGCTATACTATTAAGTAATATTAACCATGCCCTTATACACCTAAACGGAGGGATTAAATCAGGATGACTTGCAAGGGGGCAGAGGAGATGTAAGAAATGGTTCATCCTAAGTCTTTCACCAGTACTGTAGTAAAAATTCATACATGGAAGATTCTAGACTAAACCATAAACGGATACACTTTTATTCATGCGCGATACTCCAATAGAGCAAGATCCTGCATGGAAGTCTCCACATGCTTAGACAGCGGATTACATTGAGCGAAGACTAATGATCAACATTTAACTTGATAATGCGTATTTTTTTAGGAGAACAGGGAGGCTCCTCCCCGGTTCCATTATCAAATGAAACCCAAAGTGTCTTACATCAGCTCACTGAGAGGAGCAGTTCAAAGGAAGGACTGCGGCGAAAGCCACTCAAGTTTAATGACAAGCTTACATAATCAAAAGCGGCAAAGACACGGGCCATAAGCGTGCACACACACACTACATGTTTTCTAAGTGCACTTCATAATGCGTATGTCCAGGTGAACCTCCTTGGAGTCCCCGTCCACTGAGTCGGCGGGTAAAGGATGGAACGGATGCCATGGGTTTTCCAAGTCCACATTGGCAGGATAGTCCCAGCTCCTTAGACTCCAAGTCTGTCCGATGAAGCCGGTTTTGCCGCCCACGCGGCCCGGAGGGGTAGTAACATTGACAACGCACCCGTACATCTGCCTCGTGTCAGTGTCAGCGTCAGCAGCGACGCCCCTGACGCACATTACAGAGACGGGGCGATGACCTGCGTGGGCCTCGCCGGTGCCCACGATCAAGAGGAAGACGCTGCCATCCTCCTCCGAGACTAGCAGGCGGCAGTGATCCTCCATCGACTCCGGCATGGTGAACCGGTAGCACGTGTCATACTTGATGTTCTCCGCCAAGGGCCAGCAGTGACCGCTGGACGCATCCATGAGGTGATGCACCATGTCCGTCGGCGAGCCACAAAACGGCATCGGGCAATCATAGCAGTGGACGAAGGGCTCATTAGAGGCATCGACCAGGCCGTCCATGAAACGGGAGTGGCTGTAGGGGACGTTGCGCCAGTTGAATATGTGAGCAAGTTACTACAAGATTTAATCCGAATAAGCACAAAAAAATCATGAAGGCTATAGCAGAGATGAAACTAATCATGTGGACTAGCATAGTAGTAGGATATAGAGTAGAAACATGAATTCTACCACGATTTCGATCAGGAAGGCAGAAACACATACGATGCAACGGGAGCCGCACCATTGGCGTTGAGGTTGTCGCCCATGTCGTTGAGGAAGAGGTTGCCGAGGTCGGGGAAGAAGTCGTCGTCGGTGAATTAGTGGCTGCCAGCAGTCGCGAGAGTGCGCTCCCCAGATTTCAACAACGCCCGCCGAATGGAGCGCAGGAGGGAGTGGCTGTAGGGGACATTGCGGCCGCCGAATGGAGCGCAAGAGTAGCACACGAAGCAGTAGATGGTGTCCTTACTAGTACTCCCTAGTCTCTATCTATCTATATCTATATATATCTACTCTTATAGAAAACCGAGTTGGTGATGATGGTATGCCTGCCATCTTGTAATATAGACCGCCCGATCTATATCTGACGGATAGAACGCCAACTATGACAATTTTACAAAAGATACCCGCACCTCTCTCCACATTTACAGATAAGGCATTGCCTCGTTCATCCTTATCTCCCACAACCTCATGCTCCTCCCTATGTCTCTATCTTTACTACTTTTTTCTATAACAAATCGAATAGTGTTGCGCCATCCGCTGCACGCCCGGCTGAACACGCCTCCTCTCCTCCATCATCACCAACTGAGTCTTTTATAGGAGTAGGAGTAGAGAAAAAACCGAGTTGGTGATGATGGTGTGCCATGCAATGCACGGGCATCTTGCTATTTTTTTTGCATATAAGGCCAAACACCACGTAGACACGGTCTTTGAGCATGGTTTGTAGTCGTTCCACGCTCGGGCATTGAAGTTTGTAACTATTTTAGATTAGAATATACTCCCTCCGTCCCATAATAAAAGACGCTTTTTGACACTAGTATAGTGTCAAAAAACGTCTTACATTATGAGACGGAGGGAGTACTACTCCTCCGGTGCTAGTAGTAGAGCAGAGTCCTACTCTACTCTAGCAAGCTAGGGCATAGTACTGTAGTAGGTACTGTAGGGAGTACCAGTACTGTGATCACTCAAGCAAGTTGTCTGGCATCGAGATGACCCTACGCTGCTGGTATGTGTCTCGTAAGTCAAGCGGCATGCTTTAGTCATCATCACCTGTCCACTTCCCGCAGCACATATTCGCTTCTCCATCTTTGTCTGCACATAATCTCGTCCAAGCTTCCATCCCCACTAAGGCGCGTTCTCCCCTCGTCTGAAACCCAAGCACTAACAATGGTAGAACCGAGCAGCATCCACCGAAAGAGTGGATGGAATTCGCTCCCCACAGAGGTAATCAAGCTCATTGTTTCGCGTGTGGACAATCTCAGTACCATGCCGCTCGCCGCGTGCTCGTCGGGGCTGTACCGCTTACTCAAAGCCCTCAGGCTGAAGCTTTTTAAGCCAACTCCTTGCTTGCTGATGTCGCCTGATCTTCAGAAACAGTGTGTCACGCAGCATAACGATCGTAGGGTAGCGAGCATCAACCCCCTTCACAATGATCCGATCCCTGTCAGCCTCAGCTACATTAACGATATGTACTGGGTCGGCATGAACACGTCTTGGATGGTGCTCGTCGACGGTCGCGGCAGCTGGATGCTCGTGGAGGTCTACACCCGGCGATTGATTCCCCTTCCTTCGATTAACACTGCACTGCTTTGGCACCGCGGCCCAGAATACTCAGAATCTTACAGTAGCTAACATGATACCAAGTTTGATTTGCTCAAGGTTGTAATCTGCCAAGTGCCCACAAGATCTCCGAATTATATAGATTTCAGGCTAATTTTGTTCTTCAACCGCGGTCTCGCCTATCTGACAGGTCACTGCGGTAAGTGGATAAATCTGCACGTCCATCACAGGATCATACATCCTCCATGGTTCTCTGATGCCATTGAACACAAGGGCTTCATTTACGTTGTCGACTCCTTCTATGGCTGGACGTATTGCTGGCCTACTCCAGTCATCGCTACAAATGGTTGTTACAGCAGTATGTTAGTTTCCTATGATATCATGATGGCTTGCTTATATTATTGTCAACATTTACTGAAAAAATATTCATGCTCATAACATGCTATTCTTAAGATTGATTAAATCAAGAGCCATTTTTTATTTGACTCCAACTTGATATGATGTTGTAGGCCGCCTAGTGTCCCTACCCTTCCTAATCCCAGAACCTTTCAAAGAAAAGCGACATGGCAGTTGCAGGTGGTTCCTGGCTCGATCAGACGACGGCGAAAGATTGATGATCGTTCGCATGTACCAGACGTGTTTTTTCGCGGAATACAATCACATTCACTGCAAGGTATTTGAGTAGGATCCCAGCTTCTCTGGGCCTTCAGAAATTTTTGACTGGAGGCTGGTAAGTAGCCTTGGTACACGCTCTCTGTTTGTCGGACTGAATTATCCGATTAACCAGGAGATAACCGACGGCAAGGATCATGATGGCAATGCGGTTTCATTCATCAGGCAAAACTGTGTGTACATAGCATACCATGCGTCTTTGCATGCACCATACCATGATATGTGCCGCCACACTCTGCAGCCCAAAGTAGGAGAGAGGGTCGCAAGTATCAAACTTCGACCTGCTGGCTGGAGTTTCCCCCGTCAGGCACCCATCTGGTTCATGCCGCCAGCCAATCTCCATAGCTTAATAAATAGTAATGTCTAACTAAGCCAGTTAGTTAGATGCGTACACTTGGTGTAGTAGGATCTTTATTTTGTTTGATGCATACACTTGTTCTTTTTTGGTAGCCCTTTTGTAATGATGGCTGATGTTTGGTTTGGAAGAGAGAGCTGCTTCTTCACTCTTCTGGCCTGCTTACTGCTTCTGTTGCACCCCCAGCCCTGGTTGCTGCTGCTGCTGTTTTCAATGTACAATCAGTAGTATATTTCGTCTGTTGGTTGAATAAATGTGTTGTTTTGGAAGTCGTTACACGGTTCGATCCTTTAGTGCCCCGTACCACACGTAGCTCATACTATTTTTCGTACGGAACACATTTTCCACTTGTTGATAACATGCAGCCCACTGATGAAGGCCCAATAGAGAAGCCCATAATTAACTGGAAGGGAGGCTCTCACATGAATCCGGCCCAGGTACATGCTCATGGTCCCCTAAACATAAATAAGTAAATAAATAAATAAAGCTAAATGCTCATGCACCAGTTCTTTGGGAAAATAGGTAGCCCAGTATTTCTTTTTGAAGAATACCCAAGCTAGGCCTATTCGTTTTCTCCGAATTACTGGGCTGCAAATCTTTCAAGACGAGGGGGGATGCATTCCGTCCTGGCCAAAGAGTATGGTCAATGTCTCTTAAAAGTAATATCAAAAGGGGTTGAAAATTCCAAAAAATTTATAGCAAATGGGATTAGTTTTTTTTTGAATTTTATTCTTCACTGATATCTTATACGTATTTCATTGGATTTAACATGACATAGTACTAATTTATTTTTAAATTTGTTTTAGTATGACTATTAATTTTTGGATTAAGAATGTTTCGTTCCCCAGCAAAAATTTGCGAATTTTCAAAATTTACCACATATATAGTTAATTTTTTGACCCTGGTACTGACCAGAAAATGGCCGACAATTCTAAAAATTGAAAATGGGCTGCAATAAATTCCATATGAATTAGAAAATGAGTAAAAATTATAAAAATAATATCAAATGGGCTGTACATGCCACGAATTTCGAGGCTGACTTGTTTACGCAAGGCTTTGTCAGTGAACACACGATTCTAGCAGCAATGACTGTTGGATGTCCATCCAACGACCGACGTGCTTCTTCAATCTCTGATCTTCCTGCTCCAGCCACCTAAACTAGCGCCGGCGGGACTGCCTGCTCCCTCCTCTTGTGGCCCGCTGTGATGCTGCGCAGGCTTCCCCGGCCCACCCTATTCCCTCTGCTGGCCTGGCCGCACGCAATCAACTGCCTCCTTATTACACGAAAAAAATGATTCCTCCCACTGACATCTGGGGCGCACCCGTTGGGAGGCTGACCTGTGGGCCTACTACGTTGACGCGTACGCAGGGCTTGTCAACTTAGTCAACAAACGATTCTAGCAGCAGTAACCGTTGGATTTGAATCGAACGATCCTGCTGCTTCTTCAATCGCTGCTCTTCTTGCACCAGCCGCCCAAACCAGCGCCGGGGAGACCGCCTGCTCCTGCCTCCAGTGGCCGGCTGTGCTGCTGTTGAGGCCTCATCGCCCCCTACTACTCCCACTGCTAGCAAGGCCCTACGATGACGACAGCCTCACACTGCAGCCGAACCAGTGAACCCTCGTACTCCTCTACGCGTGGGCATCCACTAACGCGTCTTCCCCAGCTCCACGTCGTCCCCTTCCTAGGCCTCACCGTCATCCACCGCCTTGGTGCTCTCGGCGCGGCGTGGTCAATGTGGTCAACAACATTCCATCGAAAGAGTACTGTACGTGGAGAGGCTGACAGCTGGGTCCACGGCCACAGCCCAGTTTTTTTGTGATTTGCCAAGTAAGTCACTTTGTCAGGCCTGTTGGGCTGCAAATCTTTCAAGACGAGGAGAGCTTTCATTCGGCTGGCCGAGAAAATGGCCCATCAATAATGAGAAATGGGTTGTACATTTTTAAAACACATCAAACCGGCAATTAGTTTCAAATATCTTTTTTTTTCATTTTGAGATTTTAAATTACATTAATTTTTATGCGTGGAGAATTTGTTGGATTTTATATTGATATACATTTATTTTTAAAATCAGTTTGAATGTGAGTCGAAATTTCAGGATTAAAAACAGTTCGGACTGCACCAAAATATGCAAAATTTCGTATAATTTTTTAACCGTGGCCACAATATGGGCTGTAATGCTAACAAAAAGAATACGGGCTCCAAAAAAACCTTAAGAATTAGCAAATGGGCTGTAAATTATTAGAAATAATGGCAGATAGGTTGTATGCTGTTTTCCACAGATTTGAGGCTTTCCTAAAAAAAAGGTTGACGCACAAGCAGTGACTGTTGGATGTCCATCCAACGGCCGTCGTGCTTCTTAAATCTCTACTCTTCCTGCTCCAGCCGCTCAAACAAGCGCCAGCGGGACTGCCTGCTCCCTCCTCCCCGTGGCCGGCTGTGCTGCCGCGCAGGCCTCACCGCCCCACCGTACTCCTATCGCTGGCCTAGCCATCCCTCTACTCACTCACACCCGTTGCTATTCTCCGGCGACGGCAGACGAACCAGTAAACCCTTGTACAGTCGTACTCCCCTCCGCGTGGGAAACAACTGCCAAGTCTTCCCTGCCTCCGTGTCGTTCCCTTCCTAGGCCTCGCCGTCATCCACTACCCTGGTGCTCTCGGCGCGGCCTGGTCAATGTGGTCAACGACCGACATGCATCTGAAGTGGACTGTATGTGGAGAGGCCGACAGTTGGGTCCACGGCCGCACACAAGGAAATGCCTCCTTATTACGCGCAAAATAATGATTCCTCCAGCTGACATCAGGGACCCACCGAAAGGGCCTCTGTATTTCGCGAAAAAATGTTACCGCCGCTGACAGCTCGGACCCATCAGCTATATCTTCGCACGCAAGGAAGTGCCTTCTTATTATGCACAAAAAAATGGATACTCCCCCTGTTAGCTGGGACCCAGTATAGTGGCAAGCTGACTTGTGGGCCTACTAAGTTGACGGGGACGGAGGGCTTTGTCAACTTAGTCAATATGCACGATTCTAGCTCCAGTGACCGTACGATGTCCATCCAACAGCCGTAGTGCTTCTTCAACCTCTGGTCTTCTTGCTCCAGCCGCCCAAACCAGCACCGGTCATGCCTCGTGCTCTTGCCTCCCGTGGCCGGCTGCGATGCGGCGGAGGCCTCACCGGCCCCTACTACTCCCACCGCTGGCCAGGCCATTCCTCTACTCACCCACACCCCCTGTTATTCTGCGGCAATGGCAGCCTCACACTGCAGTGAACCAATGAACCCTCATACTCCTCTACGTGTGGGCATCCACTTCCGTGTCTTCCCCGGCTCCGCATCGTCCCCTTCCTAGGCCTCGCCGTCGTCCACCGCCCTAGTGCTCTCGGCGCGGCGTGGTCAACGTGGTCAAGGAACGGCTTCCATCGAACGTGGACTGTACATGGAGAGACTGACAGCTGGGTCCACGGCCGTAGCAAGGAAGTGCCTCCTTATTACGCGCAAAATAATTGTTCCTCCACCTGACAGCCGGGAACCACCGAACGGGCCACCATATTTCGTGAAAAAACGTTTCCCCCCTGACTGCTGGGACCCACCAGCTACACCTTCGCATGCAAAGAAGTGCGTTCGGGCAAAAAAAACGATTCGCCCCCCTGACTGCTGGGACCCACCAGCTACATCTTCGCACGCAAGGAAGTGCGTCCGGGCAAAAAAAAGAAAACAATTCGCCCCCCTGACTGCTGGGACCCACCAGCTACATCTTCGTAGGCAAGGAAGTGCCTGACAGTCGGGACCCACCTGGTCGAAGCGTACATAGCGTTGTCATTCTGGTCGCGAACGTGTACGTATATATATAGTGGTGGATGTAGAGGCACGCACGTAGCATGTACACATACGTACAGCGGCGAGGGTGCAAGAAAGAAAATACGGCCACGTACGTACATACGGGCAGGGTCTTGAATGCCTACTCCCGCATACGTACATGGCTGGGTCGGAACGGAGAAACATCATCGTCGTCGTGTTCATGGGGAGGCAACAGAATGCGTCGTGTTCATGGGGAGGCAACGGAATGCATCGTGTTCATCGGGAGGCAACGGAACGACTGGGAGCCAACCGGCTGGGTCGGAACGAAATGCGTGGTCGTGTTCATCGGGAGGGCTTGGACGGAACAGGCGATGGAAATGAGGCCTGGCGTACCGCACAACAGAGGAAACAGCCTTGTGTTCGGCCGGCCATGTTCGAAACGGGATCCTGTTCATCGGGAGGGGTCTCGCGTACTGCACAACGGAGGAAACGGACCTCCTACGGTCGAAACGGGGGTCCTGTTGATTGGGAGGGGTGTGGCGTACCGCAAAACAGAGGAAACGGACCTCCTACGGTCGAAACGGGGTTCCTGTTGATCGCGAGGAGTTTGGCGTATCACAAAATGGACGAAACGGACTTGTGTTGGAGCGCTATGGTCGAAACGGGGAGGGGGGGGGAGGGATGTGGCGTACCGCAAAACGGGACTCCACGGGATACTGTTCATCTCCACCGTCGACCTCCTCCAGCCTCCACGGGATACCGTCAACCTCCTCCAGCCTCCACGGGCTCCTGTTCATCCAGCCTCCATCGCGCGCTACTCCATCGGCTACTATTCAACCACCCCTCCATGGGCTCCCCTCCACCGTCTACTATTCATCCAGCCCTCCACACCACGGGGTCCTGTTCAACCACCCCTCCACCGTCTACTGTTCATCCAGCCCTCCACACCACGGGTTCCTGTTCATCCAGAGCCAACGCCACCGCTCACTGTTCATCCAATCGACCGGCTTCAGTTAGCAGCAGTAGCGAAGCAATCGCTCCATCAAGTTCAGTTAACAGCCATCGATCGATCGCTCGGGTTCAATAACGCGTAGCCTGCAGTGCAATCGCTCGGGTTCAGTTAGAGCCCAATGCCTCGCTCGGGTTCAGTTAGAGCCAACGCCTCGCACACACGCGCGTACGTGTACGAGAGAAACGCGCATTGCTCGGCCCCCCAACCTCCCACCGTAACCGGCAACTCCCCAAAATTTTCCTCCCCCTCGCTTCTACCATGGTTTTTTCCGTCATGGACGGCCCAAAGAATGTCATGCAGTTGCGTCTCCGGCCCGGCTAGGACAAAAAGCCCATTTTATGTCATGATTTTTTGTCATAGAAGTAGGATCCCACCACATCTATGATGATTCCGGGTTTTGTCACAATTATCGTCATAGAAGTGTCATATGTATGAAAGAATTTTTTTCGTTCGGCCCAAAATGTCACGCATGTGTCTTTTTTTGTAGTGTTGAGGCTGTGTTCGGCCAGCCTGCGTGGGATGCCCGACATGTCTGAAGGATGCCAGGCGAAGATGTCCCAATTCTGGCGTAGGAATTCTCATAGTGCAACGTCCGTTGTGGGGCTCAACTGTGTCCCGATGGAAGCTGTCTTCGTGGGGTCCGTTGGATGGACCTAGAATTTGACTATCTCGTCTGCGGGTTTAAATGATGTGGACTTGGGTCGTTTGTCGAGTATGACATCGCCCCTGTCCACTGTTGCACATAGCGTTGTTAGTTCTTCGGCCGCTAGGGCTTCGGATAATGCTTCCAGGGCTAGTGCTGCAGTTTTATTTTCGGCGCGGAGTGCGACGTCCGGATCACTGGCTAGAGTGATGATTCCGTTGGGTCCGGGCATTTTAAGCTTCATGTACCCGTAATGGGGTATAGCTTGAAAGGTTGTGAATGTGTCCCGCCCTAAAAGGGCGTGGTATCCACTACTGAAAGGAGCCACTTCGAAGGTGATTTCTTCGGACCTGTAATTCTCGAGGGTGCAGAATACCACATCGAGTGTGATTTTTCCCGCACACCGTGCCTCCTGACTAGGGATGATTCCCCTGAAGGTTGTGCCGCTCTACTCAATGCGGCTTTTATCGATTTCCATCTTGCTGAGTGTTTCTTCATAGATCAAGTTTAATCCACGTCCGCCGTCCATGAGTACTTTAGTGATCCGAAAGCCGTCTACGATTGGGCTAAGGACCAAAGCGGAAGGTGCCCAGATTGTCTGGAATTGGGGTTCGTCACTGGTACTGAAAGTTATAGCCGTGTCATTGCACGGATTTATTTTTGCCACATGGCAGATTTCAGCGAGATTTCGATGAGCTCTCTTGCGCCTCTTCTTTGAGGCGAAAGTCTCGAAGACTGTCAATACCGCATTGTGGTATTCGGCGGGACGTTGGTCTGCTTTATTTACAAGAAGATCCTCGCCGCTTTTTGCTACCTGCCGAAGTATCCAACATGCTCTAAGGCTATGCGTTGGCTTAGTATCCGGCGTGCTATGAATTTTGCATGGCCCATTGAGCCATTCTTCCAATACGGTTCCACGTCCTGGAGTCGACTTTGGCTCTTTGGGAATTGGATCGGGTAACTTAGGAGAGTTTGCCCATTTAGCTCGGAGGGAGGGTTTAATGAGAGCCGAATTATCCCAAAAGTCTGTTTGGGTTTTCCAGGTACTTTCCATCACATAGTACTTTTGTACTATGGCTGCTAAGTCGGCAAAGTGTACTATGTCACGACGATTTATAGCATTAAGGATCCCTTTGCTCGTGCAGTTTTTGCAAAAAAAGTGAGATTGCGTCCTCCTCGCGACAGTCCTTGACCTTGTTTATCACAAGGAGGAATCTAGCCCAATAGCGATGTACTGTCTCATGTGGATCTTGTCTGATATGGGAGAGACAGCTTAAGTCTGGGTGGGTGGGCGTAGTTAAATCTGGATTCTGTTCCGATCTAGCGCCTAGGGGTAGAGGAGCTTCCGGGCTTGACGGCTCGGGCTCCGGGATGTTGCCCGATTTTTCCGGCCCGTTGCCCGATTCTAAGTTCAGGGTCTGGGTCGTGTCCTCCCGCGAACGGGTATCCGGCTCAGAGAGCTCGGTGATCCGGACATAGTTAGTCCTCAGAATAGAGGGATAATCCATATGAGGCTCTTCCACTACCGTTATCTCGTGGGTGGCAGGTGGGGATTTAATATCCCTTTGGTCGGGTTTAAGCCCAATCCGATCATAGTCTGTAGCAACTCCCAAAGCGGCGATGTGATCCAAGAGCTCATTAAGGGAGGAGAGCTCCATTGGATCCATCTATTCAGCGAGTTCCGAATTGATGTGGAGGCTATTTGTGATGACCCGAGAGGTCATCGTCGGCGCGGCAGCCGATTGGGCGACCATGACGAAGCCGCCTAGTCGGAGAGTTTGGCCTACAGCCAGCGCTCCCCCAGAGGTGATGTTGTCCTTGACAACGAGACGGGCCATCGAGTCTTGCAGCAATGACACAGAGGAACTCTCAATGAAAGCACCAATGTCGGTGTCAAAACCGGCGGATCTCGGGTAGGGGGTCCCAATCTGTGTGTCTAAGGCTAATGGCAACAGGAGGCAAGGGACACGATGTTTTACCCAGGTTCGGGCCCTCTTGATGGAGGTAA
This sequence comes from Triticum dicoccoides, assembly GCF_002162155.2. Taxonomy (NCBI): domain Eukaryota; kingdom Viridiplantae; phylum Streptophyta; class Magnoliopsida; order Poales; family Poaceae; genus Triticum; species Triticum dicoccoides. The sequence goes on along the minus strand of NC_041381.1, from coordinate 210,222,312 downwards.
AACCCTACTTTTTGCTTGATTTATATTGATGATATGAGTATTACAAGAGTTGATCTACCATGAGACCATAGAGGCTAAACCCTAGAAGCTAGCGTATGATGATTATGATTGTCCCTATACGGATTAGAGCCTCCAGTTTATATAGACACCGGAGGGGGCTAGGGTTTACATAGAGTCGGTTACAAAGAAGGAAATGTATTATCCGGATTGCCAAGCTTGTCTTCCACGCAAAGGAGAGTCCCATCCGGACACGGGACGAAGTCTTGAGTCTTGTATCTTCACGGTCCAACAGTCCGGCCAAAGTATATAGTCCGGCAGTCCGGATACCCCCTAATCTAGGACTCCCTCATGCACCTCATTGCCGGATGCCCCACATATCAGCGAAAGGAATAGAAAGGCAGGAGTAACTAGTTACACATAAATATATTTTTGACAGAGAGATGCTCCCTCTGTAAAGAAATATAAAAAATATTTTATATCGCAACTTTATACATAAGAAAAATCAAGGGGAATATATATATAACATAATATTGGGGTTCAGCTGAGAATATAATACTCAGACAGGCTCACGGTTCTGGACTTTGGGCCACAGGATGGTGGGCCTGCATGTTTGGGGGCCCATGTGTTCTAATTCATTGCATTTCAAATTACAAGCAATCAGTACACCGCTGGTTTTAGATGTTGTCACAAGGAGAATACAGAAAATTAAATAAATCACGATAGATGTTAGAATGAAATCGAAGGACAGTTCCTAACCAACAATCAAAGTTGCATTCTTTCACGATATCTACGTGATAAATAATACTGTCGTACTACTTATACACACATGACACTTGTTTCACCATGCCATATTATTACATCAAAAGCTCTCAGAGGATAGATTAGTTCGACAGCTGAGTGCTGCTACTGAAGAATTTCAAAGTTGATTTTGACAAGCTCTCCTTGCTAAGAAAGTTCAATTTTGACATCATCCCCTACCACAAATTTGATTTAGTTTTGAACCTTGACCATCCTTTAGCATCAATCATCATGCGACCATCCTTTGTACTTATGGTATATTGAGCTGGTTCATTCACACCAAGGCAGCGTATGGTAAGAGAAACTTGGCCATGGTCACCCAGATTATTGAACGACAACCTCGCTGGTCTAGGAATTCTCTGTTTGCAAACAAGAAGACATACACAAACATTTAGATCAACACAATGAATCATGTGAAACAACATGGAAAGAAAAAAGAACGAAGCACTTGGGCTGCCAATGCTTACCAAGAAGGTGGAGATGTCGGTTTTTGTAAGGACTTTGGTATATGCAATGTGAACTGCAGCCCAGTCTGTTGCCGGTGCAACTGCCGGTTCCGTTGCCGCTACACGGGCCGGAGCAGATGCAAGTGCAACTTCAAGTGTTGGTGCAGGTGCCGGAGCCATTGCTGGTGCCCGTGCCTGTGCGAATGGTAGTGCCACTACTGCTGCCAGAGATGGTGCTCCTTGTGGAGCTGGTGCCGGTGCCGGATTAGGTGCCTGTGTCGATGCTCGATCCTCCGGTAGATCAGCCTGATCCGCTGACGCGATCGGTGCCCAATCCTTAGGTGGATCAGGCTGAGCCGCTACCGCTGTTAGTGCTTGAGCCAGTGCCGTTGGAGAAGGTGTCGGTGCTCGATCAGATGTTGAAGGTGGTACCGATGTGCGAGACATCAACGATCGTGTCTGGTCTGCTATGATTTCATAGTTCAGCTTTCTAACTTGACTAGGCTCCGTGGCCTTGATCCAATCTTTTTCTTCATTTCTTTTAAACGCGAGAAGGACTAATTTTGGCGTGTTTGTTAAACCAAACTGCAGTTCATCATAGGGCTTCAGATTATACTCAGACAACAGACTGATCCAATTGTGTCCGGTAATATAAGTGATGGACGATACCTTCGTTACTGACAAGACATAAGAAGTGAAACCTGCAAAGATAACAATCCTGGAGCAAACCAAACGGTTTATTCTGTAACGAATGTCACATGGTAAAACCTGCATCATAAAATTGCAGCAGAAGTAAGAAAACATGACATTAAATCCATAAGATTTAGACAGTAAATCAATAACATTTACTTGATGTGACATGAGTGAATCCTTACCAGGAAATCACTATGTTCAAGTTGTAAACAGAAGGTTGATCGTCCAATTACGGGTGTCATGCAGGGCCCCCGCTTGCTCCCACAAGCAGGACAGTCCAAAGTTCATGAAAAATCGTATGGACCGAATATCCATGGGACTGGAAATCCCGGTGGGTGCGATAAACCCTGCAAGGCATACATATATTGGAGTGTAACCATAATTGATAAAATGTCCTCACAAGAAAGATGATTGGAATACTTCAAAATATACAGACTAAATTGAGTGGACAGACATTAACATAGACTATTCTCAGGACTCAACACACAACAAAAGCGGCAGTACTAAACAATACAGGGTTAACACACACAAATCAAGTACTGAATAGTCGTACTTACTACAGACAAGCAAAGTTGCACTAATTAAACTCTGTAGATTATTTCTTGCCACCGACCTACGGGATGTACCCCGCATAACTGATTAGGCCATGGACTTCATGAGAGATGTCTACCAGCACCATTGCCATCTCATCAACCTTGGAGAACGTAATAGAGTGGTCTTTCCACTCATAAACATGACGATGAAGATAGTCCGCATCAGATTTTTTTGAAGCTTTACAAGAACCACACCCTTTGTAATCAAAGACACAACTAGGAAATTGTTGTGGTGAAGTACATCCTCGAGAACACGCCTGACAACAATGCTACAAGAAAACACTAGTTCATGACACGTGCTAACAAGGACAAATCAGCTAGATAGTTTTGTAGCAGAACTCATCCTCGGGTCTTCCAGTTCACAGGGCATGACTTTGAGAACTTCATCTCCACCACGGACCTGGTTCTAATTCAAATAGAAAGCAACTATTTTATTACTACCCCCGTTCAGAAATATAAGATGATTTTCGATATTTTACTCCATACAAGACTACATATACGCACACAAATGAGTGAACAAAGACACTAGAACATGTCTTCAAAGCCATGAGAGTAGAGGCATTACTTGCAATATCCATAACACAAGTTACTAAGGCTAATATACTCTCTTCAAAGGCATGAGAGCTAAAATCTTGCATTTCCTACAACTAGCATTGATGTTCATAAAGTAGAAAGTAATCTATAGAAAATCAGTGTTATGTGCAATAATCATATGTATGTCAACCTCTTGCATGTTTTGGTCAAAAGAGCTATTTAGAACCCTCATTTGGCACACAAAAATCACATGCAAGATCACCCCGAAAGTTGTACTACTAGTATTGCGTGTTAGATGAAAAAACACGATCAAGATCACCAAAAAGATTGTCAAGAAGATGTATTACCTGGGCTTGCTTAATGAGGGATCCCGGAGAGGGGGGCTTGGATAGGGCGATGGCCTTGAGCTTGTCTGCGGTAGTCTCGGCGGGGTGCTTGCGCTTCTTCGTACCCTGAGCCTCGACGGTTTTGGCTAGAGCCATAGACATCACTTCGGCCGGTGCTCCAGGGTCCATCAAGAAACTATCAAATAGAAATAAAAGAAAAGAAACCATAATCACAAACCCAAAAGAAGAATAGATAGGGAGTTATAGGATCAATCTCGGGTTGCAAGACCGGGCCTTGTCCAGAATCAACACCACTGATGCACTCACCTTTCCTTCTTTGGGAGAGAAGAACAATGGCAGAAGCAGGTCGGGGTTTTCTTGAAGAAATGAGGACCAGGATGAGGGAGAAGCGAGTTGGGGTTTTCTTCAAGAGAGTAACCAGAGGGAGAAGAGTGAAATGATGGTAAAGTGGGCGAAACGACTAAAAGGCAATGCAATCTATGGGAAGGTGGAGGGAGCCAGCTGAGGAGTGGGGTGAATCTTTTGGTTTTCATCATGGGAAAACACCAGTTGACGAATTTTCACATCTGGGAGTAGTGAGTTTTACAGGCGGAGTCATCATGACTAATTGCTGTCGTGCCTTCTCCCGTCAATCAAAAAAATAAAAATCCTGCCGCACCTGCCGCACCCAAAGACCAGAGCAACGTCACGGTGGATATTTAAATTTACCTACTGGCAAGGAGAGAAAAAAGGGGTGAAAAAACAAATGTGGCGGCGGCCTAGCTAATCGGTCGCACTAGCCCAACTAGCTAGCCACCGTGCTTCATTGATGTACTCTGCGGGAAAGGTGGGCTTTTGTGATTTGCCGACTCGTTTACTTGCTTCGGCGCTACGACCTAGGAGGACCCAGAAAATGCGTGGTAGGGCGTCTCACATCTCGGCAAGGAAGAAAATATATGTGCACCACCCGAGTCCCGGGAGGACCCAGAAACCACGCGGTAGGGTGTGCCAAGTCTCGGCAGGAAGGAAAAATATGCATGTAAAAATATACTATATCAGATGTACTACCTATGGTTCGACCTCGGGAACCAGCCAGTCGGTCGAAAACACCCCACTAGCCATATAGCTTCACCATGCTAACCTCACACGGAGGATAGGTGTGGTTAGCTCCGTCTCGACCAGCGACAACGTCTCTTGTTCTAGGTGATTCTTCTATTTTCCAAGATTTTTTAGTTATAATAACACCACGGCAAGCTCGTGCCGCTCTTCATGTGTGCCCGTGCGTCTAAAGGAGACGATGGAGAGGGAGATCGCAGACATGGGACTCACCAGTAAGTGAGTCAGCGGTTAAGCACGTGTTGACGAGCCACTCCCTCTACTATACTCAACGTAATACTGTATAAAATCAAGTTATGGGACAAAGCCAACAACCGTTGTTGTTTCAGGCTATTGACTTATGCTTTGTAGTCCAGGTTGCCAGTTTGTATCTCGTCTTTCAGATTTGTTAGTTTTAGGTCCAAATTTGATCAATGACAAGTGGGACCCCCGTGTGTTGTTCTGATATTTCAGTGTAGGATGGTTTTTTTGCACAAACACTTTGCGTGGTTAGACAAGTAACGACATGAGTTACACTTATTTTGCAAGTTTAGGAACAAAAATGATAGCAGCATAGAATATCACATCCACCCTGCAGCTTAGATGCTATGGTGATACGAGTTTTTACGTTGTTGGAACTGAGATTCAATGGCTTGGGAGTAGTCTTTGTAATTATGCGCAATTTCCAAACTCTCCAAGTTTTTTTTGCAAATCAAACATGAAGGCCACATGTGTGCCGCTGCATCTTGGATCCAATGGCTCCCAGTTACTCATATGAGGCCCTCCGTAGCTTACTTAGCCACTATGGTGATACGAGCATCTAGGTTGTATGATCTGTGATCAGATGCCACATGCATAGTAATTGTACTTTCTGCGCAATTCCCAAACTCTTTGAGGCCTATATTGCAAAAACATTCAAACCTCCTATTGTGAGCTGTTAGATCTCCGGGAACTCGTATAACCATAGAACCTACTGTCTGGGAGCACCTCATATTCTCCCGTGCGATAAAACATCAGGTGCTCTCGCAGCTTGGATGCTATGATGATACGAGCTTTGAGGTCGTTCGATCTGAGATCCAATGGCATCTGAGCAGTGTTTGTGCTTGTAAGAAGTGGCCGAACTCTTTGGGAGATTTTTTGCAAAAAAACATTCGAACCACCAAGGAGTTGTTGGATCACAGATCCAACGGCTTCGAAGAGCTTGTATCACCAAAGCATCTAAGATGTGGTAGCACATGGTATTCTTACATACAGGAGAATATGAGGTCCTCCTTCATCTTAGATGCTATGGTGATATGAGCTTCGAGGTTGTTGGATATGGGATCCAAGGGCATATGAGTAGTTTTTGTACAAATTGTGTGCAATTCTCAAACTCATTAAGGTTTCCTATAAAAATATTAAGACATCATGTGAGCTGCTATATCTCAGATCTACAAGGTCCAAGCAACTTGTATCACCATATAGCATCTAAGGTGTGGGGGCACATGATATTCTCCCGTGAAGGGGGTGTACAACCAATCGGTGTTTGGGAGGGTGGGGGCAAATATAATGTTGAAAAAATATAATCTAAACAATCCTAAACAGAGGTTCACAATTTTATCTAAGGTGGAGGGGTTAACCCGTGACAATCTACATAGCTCCTCCTATGCAAGATGTGTAGTGTGGGCATCTATGTGTGAGAGATACGACGTGAAAAAGCGAGTTCAATCGATTCATTTATAGAGGGAGAGATCAAGGGAGTGTGCCCTAGCATACACTTGAATGTTAAAGACAATAGACGAGATATCGTGCGATGAAGCTATGGGGAGGGCTGGAGGGAGATAGTTACCGAGAGAGTGAGCTAGATAGACTTTGTGTGTGCACGCACAGTAAAGGTGTTTTACAAAGGCAACACATGTGGAGAGAGAGAGAGAGAGACGGAGGGAGCGTTTCTCATGGAGGGCACGACGAGGTTGTGTGTGAGAAATACATTTTGTTTTGAGTGTCAGGGCGGGAATGACATAAATGGAGATCGAAACGTGAAAAGCAATAACGAACGCGCGTGTGTCAGATACCAATAGCTCTATTATCAAAGAAATGAACATCAATCAATACATGAAGTATGTGTGTGGCGGGGGTGTCGATGGAGAGACCTAAACACAACATTTGCATGTATGTAGTACTAGACTTAATATTCATGTTTCAGTTTCCTGTTCATTTTAAATATTGAATTGAGGACCACACATGACTTACATTTTACTCCCTTCATTCCTAAATATTTGTCTTTTTAGAGATTTCAAATGGGCTGCCACATACAAATGTATATAGACATGTTTTAGAGTGTAGATTCACTCATTTTGATCTGTATGGTCACTTGTTGAAATATCTAAAAGACAAATATAGGAACAGAGGGAGTATTTTTGAATTCGTGTCATACATGCATGGTTTGGAAAAATAGATGCACTATACTTGCTGGATTGTTGTTGTATTCGTGTGTGTGTGTGTGGTCATATGCTTGATACATACAAAGTTTTCTCACCACCATACCGTTCATCTTTTAAATTTGAATTTCTAATGAAAAACTTACTAGGGATACCATGAAATGTGAAATCCACGTTGAGATGACTATATCACAAACTCACTCTAATTCAAGAACTCGTCATAAATCAATTACCGTGCATTTTGAAATGACCAGTAATTTGCAAGGAAAATATGGGCATTGTAATACATATAGATTCGTTCGGCAATTTAAAGAAACCTTTCGTATTCTCGAACGGTAGGACCCAACGTCGTACCAGCCAGACCCGGGCTCGTATTGATCCTCAAAAAAACCGGGCTCGTGTCCTTCTAGTGGCGTGCGTGGTACGCACATTAGCCAACCCCAACCACTCGAGCCTCCATGTTTCGAGTCGAAATATCTTGCGGCCAGAATTCCAGCCCTAGGAAATTCCCCTCATATCCTTGGTCCATAATGACTACCGATGAACAATGGAGGGATGCTTTAGTAACTAGACAATGTTACCTACCGTGCCGATCACGGTTCAGTTCCCTCGGTCGCCGCTACCTAAGGTCACCCGTCAACTCCATTGCCTAGTACTAATAGGAGTACTACACCAGGGCGAGCACATAATTGATCCCCATTTGTTCGTGCCTAGTACTTGAGTTAATATATGAGGCAATGCACTCGTACAGAGGGATTATCCTTTTACTCTACATATATAACTTGTCTGAAGTCTAACTAAGCAAAATGTTTGACCAAATCCTTTCTTATGAAATATTTACGTCTACAACCGTAAAGATGTATCGCTTGAAAATTTACTGCATGATGCAGGTTATGATATTATTTCGAATCCTGGATTTTAAATTTTAGAAAATCCAAAAGTGACCTGAAATTCATGAAACTGAGCATGGTCTCGTGATATGGCACAAATATGTTGTCGTAATTTTTTTGTTCAATTTGAGACAAGCTGCTTATGAAAAGTTGCACAAATGAAGAGCCAAGGTATTTTGGAACAAAGTCTTGTCACGTTAACACGAACGCTTTCACTATTCAAACCATGGGCATTTACGTGCCCCCACGAGTCCCACTTCTCATTGACTGGTGTCGTCCGAGCAAGTGTGTGAGTTGACGGGAGGCGTGCGAGCAGATCGCTGTGCCGGCTGACCGGGAGGCGTGCGAGCAGGCTTCCGCGTAGGCTCACCGGGAGGCGGGCCCTTTTGTCGGCGTTCTGGGAACGGGGGTCCCCAGACTTGCCTGCCTGCGGCCTGCGGCATGGCTCAAAGGAGGCCCAGCACAACCCATCTTCATCAACACAAGCTAAAGACCCTCGCGAGGGGCCAAGCCTCGCGGGGAGGATGACAAGGAGCTTCCTCAGGCACGGCCTCGTCAGGCTGGCTCATGAGGAGGCGGAGAGTTCAAGGCGGGGTACCTCGCGAGGTGCCCATGACGCAAGCCATGACGACCAAGGGCGCCAGTCAGGCGCCAGCCCGCGCAGTGTCCTCCTTTCCTCTTTGGTGCAAAGGGAGCAAGCGCAGGCGAGAGCATCAAGCAAATGCGTCCATTTCGGTGCAACAAGACCAAGACCAGCCCAACGGGCGGAAGAAAGTCATTGTGGAGCCCAAGCCGGCGTCACCACCAGAGCCTTTGACAGGCGAGGACCAACTTTAGTCAGGATAAGTGTACCCGCTGTTCCCCTTCAAAATGGCCAATTGTTGGCGCCCTTCCCGCTAAATATTTGGGAAGAGGCCCATGGCCTTTGCCTATAAATAGGACTAGCCACCCCTAGGGTAGGGAATCTGAAACCCTCACCAGAAAACCACTAGAGAGAGCAATTGAACTCCTCCCAGCAGTTCGTTGCACCAGCCAAGAACAGACCCTCGCGAGGCTGCTCTGCCTTGTACTGTTCATCATCAAGCCCAAGAGGCAATCCACCACACCACACACTGGAGTAGGGTATTACACCACAATGGTGGCCTGAACCAGTATAAATCTTGTTTCTCTTGTGCTGTTCTGTTTGGTAGTTTAGATCCTAGCGATTCGGCGAGGAGCGAGTCGGTAGAGGGTTGAATCTCCGCGCGTAGCCCAGTGTTCGAACCTCAAGGGTCTGCCGGAACCCGAAATCTGACATTTGGCGTGCCACGTAGGGGTGCGCCGGAATTTTCCTTCCGTCGTCTCGCTCTTCTCCGACCATCGCATCCATGTCTGACGCTCGTGGGGCTCGCGCCGGGCGCCGAGCCGCCCTCGCTTCCCTTGTCGTCCAGACGGCTCCCGTCGGCGGGCGCCCTCGTCGTTCCCCGTCGCCTGCCGTCAACACCGCCACCGGCCCGGTGGGGAACGGGCAGCAGACATCGTCCCTGCATTCCCCAGCGACCTCTAGGGAGGAGCCGCGCAGCTTCTTCCTCACCCACCCCGTCGCGCCGGCTCCTTTGGTCGTCGCGGCCCTCCTGGGCGGCTTGCAAGTGCCGCCCTCCAGCCCTGCTTCAAGCCATTCGTCCATCGGGTCGGCGCCGCCTCCACGCGGCAGGGGGCTCCCTCGGTCCGGACGGAGCCATCGGCCGGGCTGACCTTCGACTCCGAGGACCACCCCACCAACTCGGCCTGCTCGGGTGCGCTCTCCATGCTCTGCACACCCACCATCTGCCAGGTGGCCGTCACCAGGACCCTCATTAACGGTGGCACGGGCCTCAACATGCTCTCAGTTGAGGCCTTCAACCTCCTCAGCATACCCGGGAGCGGCTGCAACCCAGCCGGCCTTTCTCGGGCGTCGGAGGCGGGTCGTCCAGCTCCTTGGGGCAGATCCGACTTCCGGTGACTTTTGGCACCTACGACAATTTCCGCACAGGGCTAGTCGATTTTGACATCGCCCCATCGGCCTCCCCTACAATGCCATCCTCGGCTATCCAGCATTGGCCAAATTCATGGCCGCGACTCACCCGGGGTACAACCTCATGAAGATGCCCGGGAGCAACAGCGTCCTCACCGTGCCCAGGAACACCGAAGGTGTGCTACGAGTACTCAAGCTCGCCCTCAAGAGGGCGGCGGCGGCGCGGCCCGCCGACACCGAAACCCCCAAGCCCAAGGGGGCTGCGCCAACCAAGAAAAGCAGTTGTTCACCCAAGACAAGGCAGAGACCAAGCAAATACCTGTCTACGAGGACGGGTCCACTAACGCCACTTTCACCATAGGCGCCAACCTCGAGCCCGAGCAGGAGGAAGCCCTTGTCAAGTTCCTGCGTGCAAACAAGAAGGTGTTCTCCTGGGAGCCCGATCAGCTGCAGGGATCCCACGGGGTGTAATCGAGCACCACCTCAACGTGTGTCCCAATGTGCGTCCCGTGAAGCAGAAGGCGAGGAGGCAGTCCACTGAAAAGTAGGCCTTCATCATCCAAGAGACCCGCAAGCTAGAAGCCGCATGGGTTATTCGCGAGGTCCGATACCCGGATTGGTTGGCCAACCCCGTGGTTGTGCTAAAGAAGGGAGGAAAGGAACGCATGTGTGTCGACTTCACCAACCTCAACAAAGCATGCCTGCAAGATCCGTTCCCGCTCCCTCACATCGACCAGATCATCGATTCCACCGCTGAGTGTGACCTGTTATGCTTCTTGGATGCCTTCTCGGGGTATCACCAGATCAAGATGGCGGTGGAAGACGTGGAGAAGACGGCCTTCCTAACCCCGTGTGGGGTGTACTGCTATACATGCATGCCATTCAGACTGCGCAACATGGGGGTAACCTTCCAGCGGCTCATGCACATCACCTTGGGCCCGCAGCTCGGGAAGAATGTGGAGGCTTACGTCGACGACATCGTAGTGAAGTCTCACGAGGCCAAGACCCTGATACAAGACCTGGAGGAAACCTTCACGAGCCTCAACGCAGTGAGCCTGCGACTCAACCCGGAGAAGTGTGTGTTTGGAGTCCCCTCGGGCAAGCTCTTGGGTTTCCTCGTATCCCACTGAGGCATCGAGGCCAACCCAGAAAAGGTCAAGGCAGTTGAGGACATGAGCCCACCAAAGACCCTCAGGGAAATGCAGAAGCTCACGGGGCGCGTGACGGCGCTGGGGCACTTCATCTCCCGATTGGGGGAGCGGTCGCTGCCTTTCTTCTAGCTGATGAAGAAAAAGGGGCCCTTTGAATGGACTGAATAGGCTGACAAGGTGTTCCAAGATCTCAAGAGATACCTAACCAGCCCTCCAGTGATGGTGGCCCCGTGCCCTCAAAGGCCCTTGGTACTTTACCTCGCCGCCACTCCCTACTCCGCTAGCGCAGCCCTAGTGGCAGTTAGAGAGGAGCGTCGGGCCAAGACCACGGCGGCCACCCGAGCCAAGGCAAAGCTGGATCAAAAGGGACTTGCGGAAGTCACCACCGTGACGGAGGAAGATTAGCCGCCGCAGCGGAGCGCACCAGGGGCGAGAGAGGCCCTCCCTCCAGGCAACCAACTTCTGGAGGCTCCACCACCTCAGGAGGCACCACGGCTTCTGGAGGACGCCACCAGCACCGACGCCCCAAGCCTCATCGACCACCCGGTGTACTTCGTCAGCATGGTGTTACGGGATGCGACGGCACGGTACCCCATGCCGCAGAAGCTCCTCCTCACGCTGCTGGTGGCTTCGCGCAAGCTGCGGCACTACTTCCAGGGTCATCCAATCAAGGTTGTCTCTGCATACCCCTTGGAAAGGGTGCTCAGGAGCCCTAACTCAGCCGGAAGGGCCGCCGAGTGGAACATTGAACTGTAAGCATTCCAGCTCGAATTCAGCACGACCAGAGTCATCAAGGGGGCCGCGCTGGCAGATTTTGTGGCCGAATGGACAGAGGCACCGGGCCTCAGGGCCAGCGAGGATCGACCCCTCTCCGCAGGAAGCAAGGCGCCAGAAGGTTGGGTCATGTACTTCGACGGAGCGTTCTCCAGGCAGGGCGCTGGGGCTGGGGCGGTGCTCATATCTCCCGCTCAGGACAAGCTCTACTACGCCGTGCAGCTCTGTTTCGAGCAAGGCGAGAAGGTCTCCAACAATATATCAGAGTACGAGGGACTGATAGCGGTCCTGAAGGCCGCTGCTGCCCTGGGAGTGAAGCGTCTTACTATCAAGGGCAATTCGCAGCTCCTTGTCAATTTCTCCAACAAGGTATACGAGCCAAGAGATGAGCACATGGAGGCCTACCTTGCGGAGGTCCGCAGGATGGAGAAGCAGTTCTGGGGGTTGGAGCTGCAGCACGTGCCCCGCGGCACTAATCAAGAGGCCGACGACATCGCAAAACGAGCCTCCAGGCGGTTGCCCCAGGAGTCGGGCGTCTTTGAGGAACGACTCTTCAAGCCTTCGGCCCTGCCACCAGTCGAGCATAGCACAACCTCGGGTGGAGCTTCCTCAGCCACCTGCCTCGGGAGCCCCAGCCTGTGGCCCGGCCTCAGGAGCATGCCTGCTCCTGACGATGGAGCCTCAGGAGGGGTGCTGGATCACAGAGCTTAGGAGCTACTTAACGCAAGGGACCTTGCCGGAGAAGGAGGAGGAGGCAGAGCGTGTGTCGCGGCAAGCCACAGCGTACTGCATCATGGATGGAGAGCTCTACCGGAAACAACCGAACGATGTGTCCCTGCGCTGCATCACCAGGGAACAAGGGAAGGAACTGCTGGCAGATATACACGGTGGAGACTGTGGGCATCATTCGTCGTCACGGACCCTCGTCGGCAAGGCATTCCGCAGCGGTTTCTATTGGCCCACTGCGCTCAATGACGCTATTGAAATTGTGAAGGCTTGCGAGGCCTGCCAATTCCATGCCAAGCAGATCCATCAGCCGGCAGGAGGTCTGCAAACCATACCCCTCACATGGCCATTCGCGGTCTGGGGGCTGGGTATCCTGGGCCCTTTTCCTCGGGCGCTAGGGGGCTATCGCTACCTCTACGTCGCCGTGGACAAGTTCACCAAGTGGGCTGAAGTCGAGGCTGTCCGCACCATCCTGCTGGTTCTACGGTCAAGTTCATCAAGGGCATCGTGAGCCGGTTCGGAGTGCCGAACCGCATCATCACTGACAACGGTTCACAGTTCACCAGTAACCTTTTCAAAACATATTGTGCTAACCTTGGGACGCAGATATGCTACGCTTTGGTGGCGCACCCCCTAAGCAATGGTCAGGCCGAGCGGGCCAACGCAGAAGTCCTGAGGGGCCTCAAGACCAGGACATTCAAGAAGAAACTGGAGGCATGCGGCAGGGGCTAGTATGACGAGCTTCAGTCCGTGCTGTGGTCCATCCGCACAACCGCGACCAAGCCGACTGGAGAGACCCCCTTCTTCCTAGTCTACGGAGCCGAAGCGGTCCTCCCTCACAAGGTCAGGCGTCGATCCGCGCGGGTCCTGGCGTTTGATGAGATGCTGTAGGACGCCATGCGGGGGACGGACCTCGTGCTGGGGGAGGAGCGTCGTCGAGAAGCCGCACTGCGAGCGGCAAGGTACCAGCAGGCACTCCGGCGATACCACTGCCGCAACATCCGCCCCAGAACTCTCGAGGTAGGGGACCTCGTGCTCCGGCGGGTCCTCTCCAGGGAGGGACTGCATAAGCTCTCTCCTATCTGGGAGGGCCCGTTCAAGGTTGTTCATGTTTCCAGGCCCGGCTCCGTGCACTTGGAGACGCAGGAGGGAGTACCTGTACAGAACGCGTGGAACATCCAGCACCTCCGGAGGTTTTACCCGTGAAAAGGCCCAGAGCCTGTGAAGAAGGCGAATGCCTGTGAAGCTCATCTTTTTGGAAAAGTCCCAGAGCTTGTGAAGAAGGCGAATGCCTGTGAAGCTCATCTTTTTGGAAAAGGCGCAGAGCCTGTGAAGAAGGCGAATGCCTGTGAAGCTCATCTTTTTGGAAAAGGCCCAGAGCCTGTGAAGAAGGCGAATGCCTGTGAATCTCATTTTTTTGGAAAAGGCCCAGAGCCTGTGAAGAAGGCGAATGCCTGTGAAGCTCATCTTTTTGGAAAAGGCCCAGAGCCTGTGAAGAAGGCAAATGCCTGTGAAGCTGTCGCGTTTTGGAAAGGGCCCGGAGCCTGTGAAGAGGGCCAACGCCCGTGAAGCTTGCTTCCCCGAAGAAAGGCCCAGAGCCTGTGAAGAAGGCCAACGCCTGTGAAGCTCACCGCCCGTGACACTCTCACGTAATAATGAGTTGGGGCTGTACACACCCCGGAGTCTCAGGGGTGCCGGCCTCAGGCACTGGGGCTCCCTCCCACGCCCAGTGGCAGCACTTAGCTCCGCGCTGGTGAGAAGACGTCGAAGACTAGACTAGGTGCCGGACGCGGCTTTTTCATTTGCTTTCTGTAGTTGGCTAGTTCATTCTCATTTGGAGTTTTTATCGAAATTGTCGCCGCCTTTTGACCTGTGGTTCTTCAACTTTTTTCGCTCTCCAGCCGCGATTTCTCTTGCACGGGGGCTCGCGAGGCGGAAGCCCCGGGAGCCCTCGCGAGCATTCCCGCCCCTATCGCTCAAGTTTCACGGCCCGGGTCGACTACCAGAGCACCCCTCCGGACCATGCCTCACGGGCACCACGACGCGAATACAGGCCCTGGGTCGGTCGCCCCCGCGGCTGAGGCTAGGGATTACTTGCGAATGGGCATACAACAGAAAGGAACAATACCGGGATAACAAAAAACAGTACAATGATTGACGACGTTAACCCAAACGCGCCCCCACGGGGCCACACATTGCTGTCCTTTTTGTGCAGGAGAAAATAAAGGAAAGAACAAAAGAAGATGAAGCACGTCTCGCGCCGGCCCTCCTGGAAGACTCGACCGCCTCGGGAGCTCAGGCGGACTCCTTCTCGCGCTTCACCGGGGCACGACGGCGAGCGGACCCGCTGCCGCCCTCCAAGCAGGCGCGACGGCGTGGAGGCTGGCCGCGGCCGCTGCTAGAAGAGTCGCTACCCGAGGAAGAGCTGGTAAAGCTTGAGGAGTCGCGGGCGTCGCCAACTGCCCGCGCGCTGCCCTCTCCATCCTCGCCGGGGCTGAGCCCCCGGCCGCGGTCGTCGTCTTCAGGGCAGCACCCCGCATGGCGACCATCTTCCCCGAACACCCTCATGTAGAGGGTGGCGTCGCCGTCGAACTTGAAGTGCAGACAGCACCGGCGGCGAAGACCACGCGCGCGAGCAAACGTCTGCCAGCCGCGGGTCAGGGCCAGGTTCCCTGCAGCGGAGACCTCCAGCGAAGCCCACGAAGTCCGGCTGCAGCAGCCATCCGCCTGGAGCCAGAGGCCACCCAAGGCGCCAGCTGGGAGCTCACCCAGGAGGAAGTGAGGGAGCTGAAGCCGGGCGCTGGACGGCTCTACCACCCACACCATGAACTCCGGTAGCACCTCCGCAGTGTGGAGGCGCGGCCTCGGGGGTCGCACGGCCGGAGCACGCCCGCCGACCATGGCCAGCCGCTCATCGCCACGCTGAGAGCCACCTCCCCGACCACGGGGGACCGCCGTGGAGGCCACAGGGTGCTTGCGAGGGCGACCTCGACCGTGCTTGGGTGGGGGAGAGGAAGACTCGACCTGGCGGGCCTTTCCTTTCTCTGCGGCTGAAAACTTCCTTGGTGGAGCCATGGAGAAGAAGGAGAAGCAAGAGGGGATAGGCTGGAAGGGCGCATGCCGTTCCATACTTATAGCCGGTGAAGGCCAACCATCGACCTCCACGATCGCAGGTAATCATGACCCGCTTTGCATGCAGAGACTTGTCGAATCCGTGAAGTTACCAAGGCGTCGTGGGGAAGCGGAGTCGCCCTCAACCAATCAACTGCCATGCAGCGCCCAAGGCCGCAGGCTGTTAGGGCCCGCGACGCTTCGCACTTGCCCTTTCGCCTCACTGCTCAACCAAGTTCAGGCGCGCCGAGGGCCCGGGGGCTACTGTCGGCGTTCTGGGAACGGGGGTCCCCAGACTTGCCTGCCTGCGGCCTGCGGCGTGGCTCAAAGGAGGCCCAGCACAGCCCATCTTCGTCAACACAAGCTCATGACCCTCGCGAGGGGCCAAGCCTCACGAGGCGGACGACAAGGAGCTTCCTTAGGCACGGCCTCGTCAGGCTGGCTCATGAGGAGGCGGAGAGTTCAAGGCGAGGTACCTCGTGAGGTGCCCATGACGCAAGCCATGACGACCAAGGGCGCCAGTCGGGCGCCAGCCCGCGCAGTGTCCTCCTTTCCTCTTTGGTGCAAAGGGAGCAAGCGTAGGCGAGAGCATCAAGCAAAGGCATCCATTTTGGTGCAACAAGACCAAGACCAGCCCAACGGCTAGAAGGAAGTCATTGTGGAGCCCAAGCCGGCGTCACCACCAGAGCCTTTGACAAGCGAGGACCAACTTTAGTCAGGATAAGTGTACCCGCTGTTCCCCTTCAAAATGGCCAATTGTTGGCGCCCTTCCCGCTCAATATTTGGGAAGAGGCCCAGGGCCTTTCCCTATAAATAGGACTAGCCACCCCCAGGGTAGGGCATCTGAAACCCTCACCAGAAAACCAGTAGAGAGAGCGATTGAACTCCTCCCAGCAGTTCGTTGCACCAGCCAAGAACAGACCCTCGCGAGGCTGTTCTGCCTTGTACTGTTCATCATCAAGCCCAAGAGGCAATCCACCACACCACACACTGGACTAGGGTATTACACCACAATGGTGGCCTAAACCAGTATAAATCTTGTGTCTCTTGTGCTATTCTGTTTGGTAGTTTAGATCCTAGCAATTCGGCGAGGAGCGAGTCGGTAGAGGGTTGAATCTCCACGCGCACCCCAGTGTTGGAACCTCAAGGGTCTACCGGAACCCGAAATCCGACACCTTTGACCAGGCTCCACCGGCCACCTTCGTTCCAACTGCCCCATATTAATGGCTCTGGCGCCGCAGTTTAAAATCACCCAGGCACTACCCGACATTGCTACAATCTTCTCTCTTCCTATCCGATTCTCGTGTCATCTACCTCCAACCAGTCTGACCCAACCGTACGCCAAGCCGCATCACGATGATCTGCCCTTAGTCTTCCAGTTTCCTGAGGAAGACACCCAGTCGGAGTCTCAAGAACATAAGGTGCTTTGGGACAAGCTTGAACTGGCCTTGTGGGGAGATGCCATGCCTGTCCCCACTCCCGTTCCGGCTCCCGTCACCCGACTGCGCCAGCGCCCATCCCCATGGCATTGATGGGCTGGGAGCCACACATTGTCGCCGAGCTTGATGCCACGGGGTTCCACGAGGTCCCCGCCGACTTTCACGCGCCCGTGCATCTGCCCACGCAGGCGCCTGCGCATGCACTGACGCGCGCGCCCGTGCCGGAACTCGTGCACACGAATGTCTCCGCCACGCCGTTGCCAGCGCCTGTCCCCAGGCAGGTGCTAGTGCCCCCTCAGCGGCATGGATCACTGTTGTCGACCGCTTCCTTTCACCAACGCCAGTCGCCTCCTCCCGCCAGTTGACTCGCTCCTGGAGCCCGAAGTCCAGAACATTCTTGCCTTCCTTGAAGCTCGGGCCAATGTCCAGGAGTACACCAACAATGGCGCAAGACGCCACCGTCGCCGTCGCCGTCGGCCAGTGGCCTGATGACACACAAAGCACAGCAGAGGAGCCACTTCCCACCGCAAGACGCCCCCGCCGCCGCCACGTAATCTACATTTGCCATTAAAAACATTCGGATTGCCATGCTAAAATCCGAATGTTTGGGATTTTTCATTTCCGTTTATTTTAATTCGATCATCGTATGAATGTAAAATCAGAGTCAGACTGAATGAAATCTATGGTTTGAACGATTGAATGTTCTGCTAGAGCCGTATCAAATTGAATATAAAACGTCCACATGTATTCCTCGTCATCGCAAACATTTCATATTAAATACCACGTCAATTCCAGATATTCTTTTAGGGAAGTCAATTCCAAATACTTGTAGGGTGCAACTAGTCCCCTTGTTCGAGCACTAGGTGATACATCTATTAATCCACGCATTTAATTATTGCGGAGTAGTAGATAAATAGTAGTACAACTAGCCTAACTTGTCTGTCACGATCACTTTTGTTCCTCAACTTGTTACATGTATAATACTACTAGTACGTGGAATTGGTGTCGTAACTTGTGGACGCGTCCAGATATGGTCAACGGCAACATCGCCCTCGTGTTCTTCATGTTTGCCCGTGCGTCTAAATGTAGAAGGGGAGGAGAGAGAGAGCAGACATGGAACCCACTAGTAAGTGAAGGCGAATAATACGTGCTAACGAGATGGTCCCACTAATGTACTATTATCCATTGAATAGCACTACAAAATAAGACACATCCGTGACATTTTGGGCCGAACAAATTCTTTTCCTGTCATCCTTATGACACTTCTATGACGATGACAAAACCCGGTATCATCATAGATGTGGTGGAATCCTACTTCTATGACAAAAAACATGATAGAAAATGGGCTTTCCATCCTGGGCGAGCCGGAGACGTAGCTGCATGACATTCTTTGGGCCATCCATGATGGAAAAAACCGTGGTAGAAGCGAGGGCGAGGAAAATATCTGGGAGTTCCTGGTTACGGTGGGTGGTCGGAGCCGAGCGATGCATGAAGGGATTGCACGTTTCTCTCATACACGTACGTGCGTGGGTGCGAGGCGTTGGGCTCTAACTGAACCCGAGCGAGGTGTTCGTCTACTGAACCCGAGTAATTGCACTGGCTATGCGTTACTAAACTCGAGCGATCGATCGATCCCTGGCTATTAACTGAACCCGATCGAGCGATTCCTTCGCTACTGTTGCTAACTGAAGCCGATCGAACCTGCTGCCTCTTGATGAACAGAGAGCGTTGTTGGGGGTTGGATGAACAGCTCCCGGTGGGGGTTGGATGAACAGGAACCCGTGGTAGTAGAGGCCGTTGCCGCTGGATGAACAGGACCCCGATCGAGCCGGTTGGGGGTGGATGAACAGGACCCTGTGTAGGGCTGGTTGAACACTAGCTGGTGGAGGGCTGGATGAACAGTAGCCTATGGAGGGGTGCTTGAACAGTAGAAGGTGGAGGCTTGATGAACAGGAGCCCGTGGATGAACAGTAGCTGGTGTAGGCAGGAGGGAGACGCCATGGATGAACAGTCGCAGGTGGAGGCTGGAGGAGGTCGATGGTGGATGAACAGTAGCCCGTGGAGGCTGGAGAGAGGCAGTAGACGATGGATGAACAGTAGCCCGTGGAGTCCCGTTTTGTGGTACGCCACACCCCTCCCGATGAACAGGACCCCCGTTTCGACCGTAGGAGGTCAAAGAGAAGTCTATTTCATCCGTTTTGCGGTACGCCACACCTTTCCCGATCAATAGGACCCTGTTTCGACCGTAGAAGGTCGAAGAGAAGTCCGTTTCCTCCGTTTTGCGGTACGCCACACTCCTCCCAGTGAACAGGATCCCGTTTTGACCGTAGGCCGTCGAACAGACGACCGCTTCCTCCATTCTGCGGTATGCCAGGCCTCGAATCGACTGTTCCTTCCAAGCCGGTTGGCTCCCGATTAACAGGACGGCGTTGTTGCCCTCCACTGCCTCTCCATGTACAGGAGCCCTGGCCGTACGTATGCGCGAGTAGGCGTTCGAGACCCTGCCCGTATGTATGTACGTACGTGTACACGATATAGACGGGACTGCCTGAACAGCTACCGCTCCTTACTGGGCCACGGTTCATCATGGCAGAAAGACTGATGGAACAGTATGTACGTACACATTTGCGACCAGAATGACAATGCTACGTAGCTTCAACCAGGTGGGTCCCGACTGTCAGGGAGGATAAGGAAGCACTTCCTTGCGTGCCAAGATGTAGCTGGTGGGTCCGAGCTGACAGGGGGAGGATCCTTTTTTTGCACTTAATAAGGAGGCACTTCCTTGCGTGCGAAGATGTAGCTGGTGGGTCCGAGCTGACAGGGGAAGGATTTTTTTTGCACGTAATAAGGAGGCACTTCCTTGCGTGCGAAGATGTAGCTGATGGATCCATCTGTCCGCCTCACTGCATACAGTCCTCTTCTGATGGCTGTCGTTCGTTGACCATGTTGACCACGCCGTGCGGACAGCACCAGGCAGTGGACGACAGTGAGGCAGGGAACAACGCGGAGCCTGGGAACATGCAGAGGGTAGTACAAGGGTTAAATGGTTCGACTGCGGTGTGAGGCTACCGTCGCCTCAGAATAACAGGGTGTGTCAGTGAGTAGAGGGATGGCCTGGCCAGCGGTGGGAGTAGTAGGGGGCGGTGAGGCCTCCGCGACAGCACAGCCGGCCAGGGATGCAGGAGCACGCGGTAGTTTGGACAGCTGGAGCAAGAAAATCAGAGGTTGAAGAAGCAGGACGACTGTTGGATGTTAACAATCCAACGGTCACTGGTGATAGAATCGTTTGTTGACTAAGTTGACAAAGCCCTCCGTACGCGTCAACTTAGTAGGGCCACAAGTCAGCCTCCAAAACTGGTGGGCCCCGACTGTCATGGGGAGCACTCGTTATTTTTTGTTTAATAAGGAGGCACTTCCTTCCATGCCAATATATAGCTGGTAGGTCCCAGATGTCATTGAGAGTATTCATTCTTTTTGGCGGAATAAGGAGATACTTGCTTGCGTGAGGCCTTGGACCATGTGGGTCCCAACTGTCAGCCTCTCCATGTACATCCCTCTTCCGATGTTGTCTTTTGTTGACAACGTTGACCATGTCGTGCCGAGAACACCAGCGCGATGGACGACGACGAGACCCAGGAAGGGAATGACCCGGAGACGGCGAAGCCACAACAGTGGAGGGATGTGGGTGAGTAGAGGGATGGTCTGACCAGCGGTTGGAGTAGTACGGCCAGTGAGCCCTGCGCGGCAGCACAACCGGCCATGGGAGGCGGGAGCAGGCGGTCCCGCCGGCACTGGATTTGGCGGCTGGAGCAAGAAGATAAGAGATTGGAGAAGCACGACTGCCATTGGATTGACATCTAACAGTTACGTCTGCTAGAATTGTTTGTTGATGTATATAATAAGTAAAAAAATCTTGCATACGCGTCAACTTAATAGGCCCACAAGTCAGACCATTCCCTATTTTTTTAATAATTTACAGCTCATTGCAACTTCTTATGCAATTTATTACATTCCATTTTTATGTTGGACAGAGCCAGGGTTAAAAATTTAAACAAAATTTTGCATATTTCGGTGGGGTCCAAACTATTTTGAATACCGAAATGTCGAGCCAGATTTAAACTACTTTGAAGATATATTTAAATTAGGTTAAAGCCCACTGAAATTGGAATCTGAAAATGTGATTTTTTTTAAAAGATTATAAAGTAATTGCCAATTTGTCGTCTGTTTTTTATATTTACAGCCCATTTCATATTACTTTCAAGATTTGCAGCTGTCTTGAAAGAGTTGCAGCCCATCAGGGCGTAGAAAAAAGTAGGCTTGGATTGGGTAGTCTTCAAAAAATAAATAAACTGGGCTCATTTTCACAAAGAAAAAATAGCTGGGTTGGTCATGCGGTGAATGTAAAATATAAGCCTGCGCTAGAGGGGCCACAACCCAGTTGAAACCCTGCTCCATCTCAACAATGAAAAAAAATACTGCTTGAGCAGCTACATCCCAGTTCTAAGCCGATCTTGTGATGTTCTCTTGTCTATTGACTATATATACTGACAATGTCATGGGTCCCAGATGTCAGGAAACCACTAGGAGGAAGCATTTTCTTTTTCTATACGCTGACAATGGAGAATATAAAAAAATGAGTAACTTGCTTGCGTACGACCATGGACATGATGGGTACCTACTGTCATCCTCTCCACGTACAATCCTCTCCCGATTTCTCTTGTTTGTTGACCATGTTGACAACATGAGAGGGCAGCGCCACGACGAGCGCACCAAAGTGCGTGGAGGACGACGGCGAGTCCTCGAACGCCAGCATTAAGGATTTAGGAGATGGTGGGGCGGCGATGGGTGCGCTGAGGTGTAGCTAGCCGTGGGAGGCGGAAGCAGGCGGCCCCGCTGGCGCTGGTTTGGTTTTCGCGGCTGGAAGAAGATGATACTGAAGAAACACAAAAGACTGTAAAAGCAGCAGGAGTACTTTACAACCTTAATTGAAACCAGCAGGTGCACTTAACAACCATAGCTGAAAGCAGTATGAGTACTTATACAGGTTCAGCCGTACAAAGCACGCCTCGAACAGTGCTACTTTTCCTACAGTTAACCAAGGGTGAGGCCACCAAGCCCCAGGACAAGGCCCAGGCTCCACCCCACGCATCCACAACCTTCTGAAAGTGGCTTGATCTCGCAATGTGGTCAATAAATAGGATATTCACGTTAGAGCCATGGAAAAGCATGAGCATAACCTTTTGTCCTATTCTCCAAGATGGACGGGCTTTCATTATTTGAGACCACCCATGAATAAGTATCTTTTCTACTCCAAGGGGAATGGAGTAGGTCGACATAAATATCAAGTTGTGACCAAGCGCAAGTCTGACCCGACCATGGTCAGGCATCTGTATAGGAACAATAGAACTGGGCAGTTTCCGTTTCAAGAAGATCACAACTGTAAAACTGTGTATAAGGAAGAGTTTATGAACAACATATATAATAGAAAACAGCTCGTACCATAAGTTCCTCGACACAGTTGGACCTGTTCAACGTGTGCAGCAGTGGCACACATATCCCACGTGGCCTTCCACCATTGAAAGGCCCCACAAGGACCTCAAGGCGATCAATGAAGTGTAGGAACTTGTGGACGTCGTCCCAATCAACTTTAGTGCCATCAGGAACAGTCGAGTTCTTATAGAATAACAAACAAGTAGAGTGCTTAACTTTGAAATAACCTACACGTGTCACCAATTATAAGAAATATTAGTTAGAAGTAGCATCTTCATGAGAGAAGGGAATCACAAATCGTTGCTATTTCTAAAGTTAAACTGTGATTAGTTAAAAAGAATAGGTGGATTAAGAAGTAATCAAGGCAACAAGCAAGGACCAGCTACAAAACTAACATGTATGAACTACTGGAACAACGTCAGGGTGGAAGATCACAGTGAAGATGAGACCAGGTTCTGCTATTTCCATCAACATTCGTGCTTCAACTTTCAGTCTCTAACACTTGAGAAAATTTATCCAAGTTTGGCCATAAAAAAGCCGCGATCTTCTTGGTTCATGAACTCAACTCGGAACTTATATCAATGGCTTGTCTTCAATGTGACTATTAAACTGGTGTATTCAGTTATGGCAAGGCCGACCATCTTGAGTACATGTGTTCTGGAAAAGCAAGGAATGCACTACAGGAAAAATAATATGAGAACACAATGTATTCGCTATCCAAATTTAGAAATAATTTCCTCCTTCACATCAGTGTTGACTATGGTACTAGTACCTTTTATCCAAATATTGCAATCCAAATATCCAAATTAGTCGACAACATGTTCAAAAAACCCCACCCTCACGGATAGAAAAGGTTGTTTTTTTTGTGATTTGATTGTTCATTGGGAATTACTGCGGCGCCACGACCAGAGTAAGTCTACCGTGCAGTTGTGCACTTTAATTTGGTGCGTGGTACGTGGACCCCATTGCCAGATGCCCCACATATCAGCGAAAGGAAGTAGAAAGGCAGGAGTAACTAGTTACACATAAATATATTTTTGACAGAGAGATACTCCCTCTGTACAGAAATATAAAAATCTTTTATATCAGAACTTTATAAATAAGAAAAATCAAGGGGAATATATATAACATAATATGGGGGTTCAGCTGAGAATATAATACTCATACATGCTCAAGGTTCTGGACTTTGGGCCACAGGTCGGTGGGCCTGCATATTTGGCGGCCCATGTGTTCTACCTCAGCGCATTTCATATTGCAAGCGACCGGTATGGCATAGGTTTTAGATGGTGTCGCAAGGCGAATACAAAAAATTGAACAAAGCATGACAGCTGTTAGAAAGAAATCGAATGACAGTTCCTAACCAGCAATCAGAGTTGCAATTCTATCAACGATATCCTACGTGATAAATAATACCGTAGTACTACTTATACGCACATGACACTTGTTTCACCATGCCATATTATTACATCAAAATCTCTCAGAGGATAGATCAGTTCAGTAGTTGCATGCTGCTACTGAAGAATTTCAAAGTTGATTTGGACCAGCTTTCCTTGCCGAGAAAGTTTGATTTTGACATCATCCCCTACCGCAAGATTTGGTTTAGATTTCAACCTTGACCATCCTTTAGCATCAATCATCATGCGACCATCCTATGTACTCATGGTATATTGAGAAGATCCATTCACACCAAGGTTGTGCATGGTAAGAGAAACTTTGCCACAGCCGCTCGGATTGTTGAACGACTCCCTTGTTGCTCTAGGAATTCTTTGTTTGCAAACAAGAAGAAATACACAATAAGTTAAATCAACATAGTGAATCATGTGAAACAACATGGAAAGAAAAAAGAACGAAGCACTTGGGCGGCCAATGCTTACCAAGAAGGTGGAGATGTCGGTTTTTGTAAGGACTTTGGTATATGCAGTGCAAACTACAGCTCAGTCTATTGCCGGTGCAACAGCTGGTTCCGTTGCTGAAAGTGTAACTAATCCCCAGGTGGTTTTGGTAATGCATAACAACATATAGCTCATTAAACTAATACTCTTTCAAGATCAATGTTTTACAAGGTTCAATGATTGGTATCGCATGGACTAGAGATGTGGACCCCTCAAAATGCTAAGGACACATATTGGCAAAAGCTCAAGACTTTACGTTTTTCATTTTAGTGATCCAAGATTGCATTGAGTCTATAGGAAAGATAATACTATTAAAAGGGGGTGAGGTGTTGCTTAATGGCTTGCTTGGTCAAAATGCTTCGTGATATGCTCCAGAATCCCTCAACCATGTTCACATTTCCACATATGTCCTAATCCTAAAGTCAAACTCGGCCCCACTGATTTGATCTATCCGGCGCCACCGAGTTCACTTGACATAGCCATATCCTCAAACCCTAATCAGTTCAGTCTCACTGATAGGGATCTCGGTCTCACCGAGATGGGGATGCGAACTCTCTGTTTCCCTTCGTAACGTTCCGGTCTAATCGAAGTGAGCGATCGGTCCCACCAAGTTGGCATTGCAAACTCTCCGTTTCCTTTTCTTAAAGTTTTGGTCTAACCGAGATGAGCGAGTGGTCCCGCCGAGTTTGTCTGACCAAGACTCTGTCTACTTATTACTGAAATCGAGCTCACTGAGTTCATGTGATCGGTCTCATCAAGATGAGATCTTGCCCTAACCCTAGCACATCGGTCTCACCGAGTTGATGTTGTCGGTCCCACCAAAATGCTAGAGACTTGTGTGTGTAATAGTTAGATTTTGTGTGGAGGCTATATATACCCCTCCACCCCCTCCATATGTGAGAGAGTCATCAGAACGTGCCTACACTTCCACTACTCATTTTCTAAGAGAGAACCACCTACTCATGTGTTGACACCAAGACATTCCAATCCAACGGCAAGAATCTTGATCTCTAGCCTTCCCCAAGTTGCTTTCCACTCAAATCATCTTTCCACCATAGCCAAATATGTGAGAGAGAGTTGAGTGTTGGGGAGACTATCATTTGAAGCACAAGAGCAAGGAGTTCATCATCAACACACCATCTATTACCTTTTGGAGAGTGGTGTCTCCTAGATTGGTTAGGTGTCACTTGTGACCCTCCGTCAAAATTGTGGAGTTGAACCAAGGAGTTTGCAAGGGCAAGGAGATCGCCTACTTCGTGAAGATCTACCCTAGTGAGGCAAGTCCTTCGTGGGCGATGGACATGGTGGGGTAGACAAGGTTGCTTCTTCGTGGACCCTTCGTGGGTGGAGCCCTCTATGGACTCGCGCAGCCGTTACCCTTCGTGGGTTGAAGTCTCCATCAATGTGGATGTACGATAGCACCACCTACCACGCCAAAAATCTCCGTGTCTACATTGCGTTTTCTACCTCCAAACTCCTCCCCTTTACCTTCATATGCAATGATTTACATTCCATTGCTATACTCTTAGAATTTCATGTGTTGGTTGTTTGCTTGACTAGTGCTAAGTTGTTAAAATCTACCAAAACTTAAAATTGGGAAAAGGCTAGATTTTTATTTGGGCAAGTAGTCTAATCACCCCCTCTAGACATAATTTTGATCCTACAAGTGGTACCAGAGCCTCGGTCTCCATTTTCCTTGATTTCCATAGCTTTGGCGATCATAGCCTTGGTTTCACAACCTAGGAGAGTATGGCGTCTAGCGAGGGAAATTACCACTTTAGAGGTCCTTACTTTGATGGTACTAATTTTGCTAGTTGGAAGCATAAGATGAAAATGCATATTCTTGGACATAACCCCACCGTTTGGGCTATTGTGTGCATTGGTTTGCAAGGTGAATTCTTCAATGCTAGAGAACCAAATCATGAAGCAACTGCGGAAGAATTGAATATGCTGCAATACAACGCTCAAGCTTGCGATATCCTCTTCAATGGACTGTGCCCTGTAGATTTCAAGAAAATCAGCCGTCTTGATAATGCAAAGGAAATTTGCGATACTTTGATTTATATGCACGAAGGTACCGAGTGTCGGTGCCAAAACTGGCAGATCTCGAGTAGGGGGGCCCAAGCTATATGTCTGAGGACCACTGGTAACTATGGACAAAGGACACAGTGTTTACCCAGGTTCGGGCCCTCTTAATGGAGGTAAAACCCTACTCCTGCTTGATTATATTCGAAGGGTATAGGGGTTACAAGAGTTGATCTACCACGAGATCGTGTTGGCTAACCCTAGATTGGCTAGCCTAGCAATGTTGTGTTCCTGCCTCCGATTTAACACTCCGATTTACATAGACATCGGAGGGGCTTAGGGTTGTACAAAGTCGGTTTAACAGAAAGGAAATAACATATCCGGACACCTAAACTTGCCATCCACGCATACGGGAGTCCCTACCGAACACGAGAGGTGATCTTCTGTCTTGTATCTTGATGGACCATCAGTCCAACCTATATCCAATAGACCGGACGCCCGAGGAAGCCCTAGTCTAGGACTCCCACACCGAGTCCGTCAAGGAATCCAAGTTGGATGTGCTTCAAAGTCAACTTGACAAGTTCAAAATTAAGGATGGTGAAGGTGTCGCTGAAATGTACTCTAGGCTAGCTCTCATCACCAATGAGATTGCCGGCTTAGGAAGTGAAGAGATGACTGACAGATTCATCATCAAGAAGATCCTAAGAGCCTTGGATGGAAAATATGATACCGTATGCACATTGATCCAAATGATGCCCAACTACAAAGATCTCAAGCCAACGGAAGTCATTGGAAGAATTGTTGCTCATGAGATGTCACTCAAGGATAGAGAAGAGCTTCACAACAAGTCTAGTGGTGCATATAAAGCCTCATGTGATGGTCCTGCAACTGTCGGCATTCTGGATACGGGGGTACCCAGACTTGCCTACCTACGACCCATGGCGTGGCTCCATCGACGGCCTGGTACGGCCTAGCTTCAGCATCAACAACTCAATACCCTCGCGAGGGGGCCAAGCCTCCTGAGGCGGACAACACCAAGACCTCCAAGGGGATCGACCTCCTCAGGCTGGCTCCCGAGGAGTGGAGGTTTCTATGCAAGGTGCATCTCGCGAGGCTCAGCTGACGTGAGCCATGACAACCAAGGCCAGGTGGGCACCAGCGGGCGTAGAGTACCAATTTCGTGTTCGGTGCAAAGGAGGCAAACAGCAGGCGTGGAGTCCTGAGGAATCAACCAAACCTTTCCATTCTGGTGCACTAGGACCAAGACTGCCAAGATGGCAGGACGGAGGTTATCGCCGGGCCCACCGCAGCGTCACGACCAGAGGCTTTTGCAGGTGAAGACCACTTTAGTCAGGATAGGGTGTACTCGTTGTCTCCCTTTAGATCTGGCCGTTGTGGGATCCCTTCCCGCCTACATTTGGGAAGAGGACCAAGGCCATTATAAATAGGACCTAGCCACCACCATTGAGGGGGATCGAATCCATTCCACCCTCACCACCTCACCAGCTCACTTGAGCTCAAGAACACGCCTCCTGAGGTCGTTCTCCACTGTACTAGTTCTTCCTCAGCCCCTCGAGGCAAATCCACCACAAAGTAGGAGTAGGGTTTTACACCACAAGGTGGCCCAAACCTGGGTAAACTGTCGTGTCTTTCTTTCCCTTCAAGCTCAACACACTAGGCTATGAGGTTTCACGAGTTGGCAGGCTGGGTAGGTTGAGATCTCTGCACGCACCATAGAGTTCGATCCTCTCAAGGGTTTGCGGAACCCGAAATCTTAGAGCAACATCAAGTGAAAAACAACTCTTCAATGAGGAATTGAGCTTAATGGTGAAGAACTTCAAAAAATTCTATAAGAGTAGAAGAAAAGAAAGAAGCTCCAAGTCAAGATCCTACCATGACAAAAGATCTTCTAGTCCTGAATGAAATTGCTACAATTGTGGAAGACCTGGACACTACTCCAATGAGTGTACGCCCCCCTACAAAAGAAGAGAAGACTCACCTAAAAGAAGAAGTAGAAGAGAAGAATCACGTCCCACGGAGAGAAGGAGTACAGATGATCATTATGAACGAAGAACCTCTCGCAAAAGCAAGGATTCGGCAAGGAAGGACAAGTCATCAAAGAGCTACACAAAACAAAGACATCAAGCTGGGTATCCGGTTCTGACTCCGACCACCACTCCGAGAGAAGTTATCACTCCGACTCCGAATATAGTCAAGATGAAGGTGTTGTCGGTCTTGCACTTGTGTCAACCAACTCCTATGACATATTTGAGTCACCAAATGAAGGAACTGGAAGATGCTTCATCGCTAAAGGCCCCAAGGTATCACACCCCGAGTATTTTGATTTCAATAGTGATGAAGATGACTTGCTAGGTGATGATGATTTAATTGTTGACAATGCTAGTGATGAAAACTATGATGAAATTGCTATTAATCATGTGAAACAAGATGAAATGAATGACAATGATAAGAAGGAGATTGAGCGTGTAACTAAAGAACTAAACACTCTTAAGTTAGCTCATGAAACTACTTTAGAAGATCATCGGGAACTTTTAAAAACTCATGAGAAGCTACGCTTCGAGAAGCTCAATCTAGAGCAAGAACATGGGTTCTTAAAAGCCATCAATGAAGATTTTCGGAAGAACAGTTCTTCTTACATTGCCCAACATTTACTCTTGTCTACTTACATGACACAAGTAAAATCTAGCAACAAGAGTAAGAAACTAAGAAAGATTCTTCTTCTAGTAGTAACAATAATCATGCTAAATCCAATATTATTGCTTCTAGTAGTTATCATGATTCTACTAATGATTCTCTTAGCCAAGTTACACTTGAGCAAGAAAATAGCTTATTGAAGGGAATTATAGAGAAAGGTGTTTACAAGAGCCTTGCCGGAAGTAAGCCATTTGAGGAAATTGTACGCAAGCAGGGAAGGCACCGAAAGAATCAAGGTGTTGGTTTTGAACGAAAGTTCAATGCCAATGGAGTTGAGTGGGAAGAAGATCAATACCCCAAGACGAAGTTTGTTCCTCAACAAGAGAAGTATGATCCTACTTCCTTCAAGGGGACACAAGCTCAAGATGATCTTCCACCACAAGACCACAAGCTAAAAGGCAAGGACAAGCTTCAAGAGGAGATTTATGCATTTGAAGATGCTCCAAAGGCCTTGGTCAAGTGGGTTCCCAAGTCTACCTCAATTTCTACTTCATCAAGTACATCTACAACCCCAAGGATTCCCATCAAGATGATGTGGATCCCGAAGAAGAAGAACTATAGAGTTCTTGAGGGTGACTCCGCCAACATACTTCACTCTTATTCATATTGGCAAGAACAAGTGCAATCAACTTCCACATCTTGCACTAGTTCAAGGAGTCACAAACCCTCTTGATAGTAAGTCAAGGGACAAGGTAACCTAATGCTTCCATGGACATCATCATGTGTGTGTACTTCACTCTATGTCTATGGATGTCCTTGTTTATTCCTTGTGGGACTAACCCATGTAGGTATTGAAAGTGCAACTCACTCCAATGGATTGCTCCAAATGATCTACATTAACTTTGAGCATCCACATCTTCAACATCTACATGAAGTCATCATCGACAAAACCCAAGGTCAGTTCATCCCTCTAACAGGGGATATCACATCTAGGGGGAGCTTTACTCTAAGAATTGAGCTAAAGCAACTCTAATGATGTGAACACAACAATGCTTTATGTAAAAGTGGTAACCCAACTTGTGCTTAAATCATGAGCATGACCTATGATCAGATGTTCTCATTTGACTCCTAAGTCAATATACTCATATATAGATGACCTAGTCATCGCCAATTGCTTGATAGATGCTAGAGTGTTTGTGCATGCTTTGCCACATATTTCATTTTCTATCTTATTGTGTGAGCATGTTGGTTGCATAATTTTCTCCATTCGTGGACATCCATTTGTTGTTTTGATTGTTTGGTCTCTTATTTTGCCAAATGGATGGACAAGAATGCCTAAGTACTCCCTGTATCGATCTATGCTTTTCTCGTCTCAAACTCTATTCATGCTACATCACAAAGTTTGATCTAAGTCAGATTTGAACCATGTGGGTCAAGAGCACTCGGAGCCACCGATTCGTCATAGACTTAAACTTCCAAGACCTCTTGATGCATCTCGGTCTGACCGATTCATTCCTTTCGGTCACACCGAGTTTATTAAGTTGATCTAGGTTTCAATCTTGGTTTAACCAATTTGAACACTTCGGTCTCACCGAGTTGCAGTAACCTCTTGCAATTCTGCATCTCGGTGCCACCGAGTTGTTCCACTTGGTCTCACCGACAGGGTCTGGGTATATATACTCACGGGTTGAATTTTTGGAAATTTCTCCAAAAACCCTTCGCTCGTGCTGTCCAACTCTGTCGACTTCAGGTCTCCAGATCATCGCCTCCGTCACCAGGGTCTTCCTGCTGCTGGTCTCCGCCGCCGTCAATGGGATCTCCTCCGTCGTTGTTTCTGTAGCGAACTCACCGCCAAGTTAGGGTATGAGTTCGATTCTTTGTGCTTTCTCAGTCCGATTCTTAGCACAAAGATAATGCCATGATTCTTGCCATGATTGAAACTATTCTATTCAGCAAAAACTCCCTTTAGATTAGATTGGATTCAAAAATTTATGGTTAGGTTTCCGCCGATCTCATCTCGGACCGACCGAGTTGTAGAAATCGGTCCCACCAATTTGGCCTAGGCCATTGCACTGTGATTTTTGGTCTGACCGAAACTCGCAAATCGGTGTGACCAAGTTCAGAACTTTGTGAAACCCTAACAATATCAGTGTCACTGAACTGTGCCTCGGTCCGACCGAGTTCACTAGTTTAGACACTGAATGTTGCTTCGGTGTCACCGAGTTCAGCAAATCTGTAGCTCTGAAATGACTTCTGTAGAAAACTAAAACTAAGTTTTTGGATCATTTGTTTTGCAAAACCTCTGCACTTTGTGATGCTCATCTACTCTATCTCATCTATATCTATTCACAGGGTTAGCTTTCAGCTTGTAGCATGTCTGACAACAGTGTTAACTAGAATGTGTTAGAGGAACAGGTTCAGATGAGTGAGGGCACTAATCCCTCTGAGAGCAGTCAAGATGATGGGAGCAGAAGCACTCGCAACAACCTGCCAAAAGTTGCAACTAGGCAGAGGAAGAAGACACCAGATTCTGAGGATGAGGATTTTGTGATTTATGAGGATGTCTCTTCCAAGAGGAAAGGAGACAAGAAGAAAACTGTCACTGTTGCAAATCTCAAGCCGGGATCAAAGACAAAAGCTCCAGCAAGAAGAGTTCCCATGTACAAAGCCAGATCCTCAACCCCAGAGACCATGGTGTTCACTCTTGAACCCAAAGAGGCGTGTGGGCAAGACGAGTAAGTAGAGGGTCAAGAAGACAATGGCGAGAGTCATTGGGAGACCTTCAATGATCAGAGACCTAGCTGAAGATGAAGAGCAAGAGGCACCTCCTGCCAAGTCTCAGAAGCTGATTGGGGATGCAATCAGATCAGGGGCTGCTCCTTCAAAGCCCAAATATGCCCCTAAGGCTGCTGCTCAAGCCCCAAAGAGATCCGCTAGAAACATATCAGCTGCTGAAAAGAACAAAGCCCCAATGCCTAAAATGGAAGAAGAAGAAGATGAGCAAGTGCTCCGAAAGTTGAAGCCCAAGATTTCTGATCACGATGACATTCACCCTGTTGCTGAAAACATGAAGCTCAGGAAGGATGCAGGTCTTAGGCTATGGAGGAACAATGACCCATATGCCATTAGAAGGAGAACAACTGTTGACTACAGGTTCCACACAAAGGAACAACAAGACTTCT
Organism: Triticum dicoccoides; assembly: GCF_002162155.2. Taxonomy (NCBI): domain Eukaryota; kingdom Viridiplantae; phylum Streptophyta; class Magnoliopsida; order Poales; family Poaceae; genus Triticum; species Triticum dicoccoides. The sequence goes on along the minus strand of NC_041381.1, from coordinate 210,190,079 downwards.
ATGAGACTCTGCTGCTTGACAAGAAGCCAATAGTCAGTGACATGAGATGGGTCGACTGTGAATACATTGACAGCAATGAAGATCACTTCCCAGAAGTCCATGAGTGCTTCAGGTTAATAGGAGTTGATGCATTTGTTGGCCAGAAGTTAAAAAATGGAATGATGAGTTGATCATGCAGTTCTACTCCACAGGACATTTTTACCCTGATGGTAAAATTTTGTGGATGACAGAGGGTACCATGTACCAATCAACTGTGGCCGAGTGGGCTAAACTGATAAATGACACAGAAGAGCTTGATGATGATGTGGATGTGTATGCCAAGCCAAGGAAGGGACATGACTCCATGGCACATATGTACAAGGAAATCCCAGTTGCTGCCGTGGACACCCACAAGTTTGGATCTGTTTATTATCTGCTGTTAGGTCTACCACCCATCAACACAATTCTCAGACACACCTTGCTGCCCAAGTCTGGAGATGATAGGATGATTGGAGGGCACTTAATAAATCTGTTGCTTATGTTTGATGTGCCTGAAAAGTTCAAGGTGATGACATTGATTGTTGAGACAATCAGGAGGACTGCTGCAGACTAGAAGAGATCATGTGGCTATGCTCCACAAATTCAGATGCTAATCAACTCCAAGATGGGAAAGAGCATGTATCTTCTGGACAAGGAACATATTCCCCTGTTGCCAGAGTTTGAACATAATGTGGGTTTCATGGATCTATCACATCCCACATCTGTGTAGGCTTAGGAGAAGAAAGCGAAAGCTAGAGCTGAGAAGGCTGCCAAGATTCCAAGTGCAGAAGAAGTTTCTCAAGTATTCTTGAAATCCAGGCAACACCAACTGGGCTATCTCATTCAAGCTACTTTGAGTATTGAGAAAGGGTTGGGAACCCTGAATCGGAACCAAGAGAGTCTAGAGAGGATCATTGAGACTAAATTCTATGATCTCGACTTGAAGGTTACAGAGATTCAGACTGCAGCAGAGAAACTCTTGGATGAAGAAGAAGAGAGAAGAGGGAGAGCTACTACAGATGGCTTTCAGAGAGTTCCAAGGGGACAGGTCTGAAGTTGTGCCAGCCATCAACACCAGGGCAACTACATCAGCACCAGCAGCTACAACCTCTGTTCCTCCCCTAGTTGCAACTCCAGTAGTTCCTCAGACCTCTTTGGATGCATTCATCGCAGGACTCCTCTCCATGCCACCTTCGCACTCCAGAGTTCTCGGAGATCGTGACTAGAGCCGCATAGCACTATGCATTTTCAAGCTTTTTGGTAAGTTTTTGCCAAAGGGGAAGAAAGTATATAGATCATAGGCTTCGAGAGAGAGAGAGAGAGAGTGCTTGCTTCTTTTGCCTCTTTTTGTTACTCCATTTGCTTTGCTTGTTTGGGTGAAACAATATTTTGTGCTTGTGTGTGAGATACTCTTATCATCAAATGTTTCATCATATCATACTTTAATATCATATCATACTTTAATGCTTGTGCTTAATGATGATATTCTTATCTTATGTATGATCATTCATGTCTTATTTTGGTGATGAGTGCATATTCCGTATTCTATCGTTTTGAGCGCTCCACCAAGATGTATGTGACATGTAAGAGTGACCCATAATCCTAATTGATTGTGCATTTACATTCAAAAGCAAATTTAAATAATGCACAAATTTAGGGGGAGCTCTTACTTATCACATACTTCTCAAGGCAACGATGTACTTCATTTATATTATCTTTTGTCGAAGCTTTGATCTATATGTTGTCATCAGTTACCAAAAAGGGGGAGCTTGAAAGTGCAACTAATGCTCGGGTGGTTTTGGTAATTCATAACAACATATATCTCATTGAACTAATACTCTTTCAAGATCAATGTTTCAGAAAGTTCAATGACTGCTATGGCATGGACTAGAGATGTGGACCCCTCAAAATGGTAAGGACACATATTGGCAAAAGCTCAAGACTCTACCTTTTTCATTTTAGTGATCCAAGATGACATTGAGTCTATAAGAAAGCCAATACTATTAAAAGGGGATGAGGTGTTGCTCAATGGCTTGCTTGCTCAAAATGCTTAGTGATATGTTGTAGAATCCCTCAACCAGTTTCTCATTTCCACATATGTCCTAATCCTAGAGTCAAACTTGGACCGACCGATTTCATCTATCTGGCGCCACCGAGTTCACTTGACATAGCCACATCCACAAACCCTAATCAGTTCGGTCTCACCGATAGGGATCTCGGTCTCACCAAGATGGAAATGCAAACTCTCTGTTTCCCTTTGTAACATTCCGGTCTCACCGAAGTGAGCGATCGGTCCCATCGAGTTGGCATTGCAAACTCTTTGTTTCCCTTTTTGTAACGTTTCGATCTAACCGAGATGAGCGATCGGTCCCACCGAGTTTGCCTGACCAAGTCTCTATCTGCTTATTACTGAAATCGGTCTCACCGAGTTGATGTGATTGGTCTCACCGAGATGAGGTTTTGCCCTAACCCTAGCGCATCGATCTCATCGAGTTGATGTTGTCGGTCCCACCGAAATGCCTAACGTTCACATTTTGAACCAAGTCGGTCTGACCATGTTTAACCATTCGGTCCCACCGAATTTGGGAATTTGTGTGTAATGGTTAGATTTTGTGTGGAGGCTATATATACCCCTCCACCCCCCTCCATATGTGAGAGAGTCATCAGAACGTGCCTACACTTCCACTACTCATTTTCTGAGAGCAAACCACCTACTCATGTGTTGAGACCAAGACATTCCAATCTAACCACAAGAATCTTGGTCTCTAGCGTTCCCCAAGTTGCTTTCCACTCAAATCATCTTTCCACCATAGCCAAATCTGGGAGAGAGAGTTGAGTGTTGGGGAGACTATCATTTGAAGCACAAGAGCAAGGAGTTCATCATCAACACACCATCTATTACCTTTTGGAGAGTGGTGTCTCCTAGATTGGTTAGGTGTTACTCAGGAGCCTCCGTCAAGATTGTGGAGTTGAACCAAGGAGTTTGTAAGGGCAAGGAGATCGCCTACTTCATGAAGATCTACCCTGGTGAGGCAAGTCCTCATGGGTGATGGCCATGGTGGGATAAACAAGGTTGCTTCTTCGTGGACCCTTCGTGGGTGGAGCCCTCCATGGACTCGTGCAGCCGTTACCCTTCGTGGGTTGAAGTCTCCATCAACGTGGATGTACGATAGAACCACCTATTGGAACCACGCCAAAAATCTCTATGTCTACATTGCGTTTGCTCCCTCCAAACTCCTCCCCTTTACCTTCATATGCAATGATTTACACTCTGCTGCTAAACTCTTAGAATTGCATGTGTAGGTTGTTTGCTTGACTAGTGCTAAGTTGCTAAAATCTGCCAAAACTTAAAATTGGGAAAAGGCTAGATTTTTATTTGGTCAAGTAGTCTAATCACCCCCCCTCTAGACATACTTTCGATGCTATAGTTGCCGCTGCACGGGCCGGAGCAGATGCAAGTGCAACTTCAAGTGTTAGTGCAGGTGTCGAAGCCGTTACTGGTGCCCGTGCTGGTGCGATTGGTAGTGCCGCTGCTACTGCTGGAGATGGTGCTCCTTGTGGATCTGGTGCCGGTGTCGGAGCAGGTGCCGGTGTCGATGCCCGATCTTCCAGTAGATCAGCCTGATCCGCTAACGCGGTCGGTGCCCAATCCTTAGGTGGATCAGACTAAGCTACTGCCGCTGTCAGTGCTAGAGCAAGTGTCGTCGAAGAAGGTGCCTGTGCTCGATCCTTTGCTGAAGGTGGTACCGATGTGCGAGACAACAGCGATTGTCTCTGGTCTACTATGATCAGCTTTCTAAATTGACTAGGCTCCGTGACCTTGATCCAATCTTTTTCTTCATTTCTTTTAATCGCGATAAGGACTAATTGTGGCGTGTTTGTTAAACCAAACTGCAGTTCATCATAGGGCTTCAGATTGTACTCAGACAACAGACTAATCCAATTGTGTCCAGTAATATAAGTGATGGGCTGTGCCTTCGTTACTGACACGACATAAGAAGTGAAACCTACAAAAATAACCATCATAGAGCAAACCAAACGGTTCATTCTGTGATGAATGTCACATGGCAAAACCTGCATCGTAAAATTGCAGCAAAAGTAAGAAAACTTGACATTAAATCAATAAGATTTAGACAGTAAATCAATAAGATTTACTTGATGTGCACGAGTGCATCCTTACCAGGAAATCACTATGTTCAAGTTGTAAACAGAAGATTGATCATCCAATTACACGTGGCATGCAGGCCCCCACTTACTCCCACAAGCAGGATAGTCCAAAGGTCATGACAAATCATATGGACCGAAGATCCATGTGACTGGAAATCCTGGTGGGTGCGATAAGCCCTGCAATGCATAGAGATATTGGAGTGTAACCATAATTGATAAACCTTCCTCACAAAAAAAGATGATTTGGATACTTCAAAATATACAGAGTGAATTGAGTTGACAGACATTAACATAGACTGTTCTCAGGACTCACCACACAACAAAAGCGTCAGTCCTAAACAATACAGGGTTCACACACACAAATCAAGTACTGAACAATAGTACTTACTATAGACAAGCAAAGTTGCACTAATTGAACTCTAGAGACTATTTCTAGCCACCGACCTACGGGATGTGCCACACATAACTGACTAGGCCAAAGACTTTGTGTGAGATTTCTACCAGCACCATCACCATCTCGTCAACCTTGGAGAACCTAATAGAGCAATATTTCCACTCATGAACATGACGATGAAGACAGTACGCATTAGATTTTTCAGGAAGCTTTGCAAGGACCACACCCTTCGTAATCGAAGGCACAAACAGAAAATTGTTGTGGTGAAGTACACCCTCGAGAACACGCCTGACAACAATGCTACTGAAAAACACTAGTTCACGACACGTGGCGACAAGGACACAACAACTAGATAGTTTAGTAGTGGAACGCATCCTCAGGTCTTCCAGTTCACACGGCGTGAGTTTGAGAACTTCATATCCACCATGGACGTGGTTCTAATTCAAACAGAAACCAAATATTTTATTACCACCTCCGATCAGAAATATAAGATGATTTTCAATATTTTACTCCATATAAGACTACATATACGAACAGAAATGAGTGAACAAAGACACTAGAACATGTCTTCAAAGGCATGAGAGCAGAGGGATTATTTGCAATATCCATAACACAAGTTACTGAGGCTAATATACTCTCTTCAAAGGTAGCATTGATGTTCATAAAGTAGTTGAAAGTAATCAATAAGAAATTAGTGTCAACCTCTCGCATGTTTTGGTCAAAAGAGGAATTTAGAACCGTCATTTGGCACACAAAAATCACATGCAAGATCACCCAGAAAGTTATACTACCAGTACTAGTACTGCATGTTAAATGAAAAAACAAGATCAAGATCAAGAAAAAGATCATCAAGAAAAGATATTACCTGGACTTGCTTAATGAGGGATCCTGGAGAGATTGAGGGGACCTTGAACAGGGCGATGGCCTTGAGCTTGTCTGCGTAGTCTCGGCGGGGTGCTTGCGCTTCTTCGTACCCTGAGCCTCGACGGTTTTGGCCGGAGCCACGGTTTTGGCCAGAGCCACAGAAATCACTTCGGTTGGTGCTCCAGGGTCCATCAAGAAACTGTCAAATAGAAATAAAAGAAAAGAAACCATAATCACAAACCCAAAAGAAGAACAAAGAGGGAGTTATAGGATCAGTCTCGAGGTTGCAAGACCGGGCCTTGGCCAGAATCAACACCATTGATGCGCTCACCTTTCCTTCTTTGGGAGAGAAGAAAAATGGCAGAAGGAGGTCAGGGTTTTCTTGAAGAAATGATGAACAAGATGAGGGAGAAGCAAGTTGGGTTTTTTTTCAAGAGAGGAAGCTGAGGGAGAAGAGTGAAATGATGGTTTCTTTGTCCGTCCAACTTACTGCTGGAAAGATGGGGGTTTTGTGATTTGACAGGTCATTGGGCATTACTGCGGCGCTTCGACCAGGGTAGTCTATCGTGCAGTTGGGCACTGTAGTACAAAGTAATTTAGTGCATGCCTAGTGGACCCCGATGTTGGTTGTCCCACACATCAGTGAAAGTGAGTAGCAAAGTTCCCGACGACCGTCGAGGAGGATCTGCACGGTAGAGCATGTCCACCATTTCTGAAAAAATGATTACAACAAGTGTTTCAACTCTTATGACGGAGGAGTGCGAAACACGACAACCACTTGAACTTACACAGTGCTCCTACTACTAGGCATGTGCAGTGGTTCATATGTCAGTACTATATAATATTGTTGCTAGTGTAGTAAGATATGACGACAACAAATGATGTTGTTCGCATGTAAACTATATGAACAGTGATGTAACATAGTACCCCCTTTTTTGACTGTCCGGTCGAGAATGAACGGTGAGATCAATGTTAACAGAACTAGGTCTATAGCGCATGGACAGTATGATGCCATGGTACTCCACGGAACATGAACCATATGAAGCACGAATCAGTGTTAGGCAGGGTGTATGAAGGGTGCACGGGATGGGAGTAAAAGTTCCCTTCTCGACCCACTTTTGGGTGTTTGGCAGAGCGCATGAAGGGTGCACGAGTCCACACTAGTAGGTTAACACAAACACACTAGGAGCATGCATGAAGAGGGGTGCTGAGATGAGTATGCACGAAGAGGGAACAACTATATTGAGATGAGAATGCAACCAAACACACCCACACGCTTTGTGTTACAATGACTGCTCTGCACCCTCTGAGTTTGATCCAACAGTCATGTTGCGTCAAGACATGGACATGCCCATGCAGAGGATGCCTAAACACCACCGAAGTCACTCTGCTTCTCGAGGCACACGACGTTGGTGATGGAGGGTGCCACCGCCCGCAGTGCCCGCTCCTGGTCGACGGGAGCCAGCTCGTCAAAGACGGCGGCCAATGGCACGAACAAATTCCGATTACGGAGCCTTGAGAGTACTCTCCCGGCAACGGCGATGGCAGCCCGTAACCCCTCCTTGTCCAGCTCCGCCCCCACTATTGCGTGGAGACGGCTCAACTCCTCGGAGATATAGGTGAAGAAGGAGACCAGGTCAGCAAGCCACAACTCGTTGAAGTCAACACGGTGGTTGAACGTGTTTAGCCTGATGACCGGCATGGTCCCGCTGGCACGAGAGTAGCCATCATGCAGCCGCAACACGTGCGTGGCAACATGGTCCACCAAGTGCTTGAGGCGATCCTGGACCTCATCACGATCGGCCCGCTCGCGCTCTAGCCGGCTCGCCTGACCGCCTGTCGTATCTCCTGCTTTCTGCAGCAACGCCGCTGATGCCTCGTGCATCCTTGTGGTGGACGCCTGCCGCTTTTGAAGCTCCATGAACTCCTGCACATAAAGGAGGAGCATGCCACTCCTCTCCTCCTTGAGCTCACGGAGCTCGACGTCCTTGGCCCTGAGCACCGCATCCTTGGCCTAGAGCTCCTGTGTCAGGCGCCTCACCTCAGACTCCGTGATTTGGTGCGCCGTGATGGAACCAGGTGGAAGCAATGGGGAGAGGAAACAACGGAGGCGAAACAGCTGAAAGGGAATGCAATATACAGGAAGGCAGAGGGAGACAGCTGAGGAGCAGGGTGAATCTTTTGGTTTTCACCATGGGAAAACACCAGTTGACGACTTTTCACATCAGGGGTTTTACAGGTGGAGTCATCGTGACTGATAGCTGCCGCGCCTGGTCCCTACAATCAAAAAAATAAAAATCCTGCAATGCCTGCCGCACCCAAAGACCAGAGCAACACCGTGATGGATATTTAAATTTACCTGCTAGCAAGGAGATAAAAAAAGGGGTGAAAAAACAAATGTGGCGGCGGCCTAGCTAATCAGTCACACTAGCCCAACTAGCTAGCCACCGTGCTTCACTGATGTACTCGACGAGAAAGGTGGTATTTTGTGATTTGACGACTCATTTACTTGCTTCGGTGCTATGACCGAGGAGGAGCCAGAAAATGCGCGGTAGGGCGTCCCACATCTCGGCAAGGAAGAAAATATGCGTGCACCATCCGGGAGGACCCCAAAACCAGCGGTAGGGTGTGCCCCACGTCTCAGCATGGACGAAAAATGTGAGTGTAAAAATATACCGTATTAGACATACTAACTATGGTTTGAGCTCAGGAACCAGCCAGTCGGATAAAACACCCCACTAGCCACAGAGCTTCATCATGCTAACGTGGCACGGAGTATAGGTGTGGTTAGCTCCATGTCGACCAGCCACAACGTCACTTGTTCTAGGCGATTCTTCTATTTTCCAAGCTTTTTTTAGTTATAATAACACCACGGCGAGCTCGCGTCGCTCTTCGTGTGTGCCCATTGCGTCTAAAGGAGACGATGGAGAGGAGAGAGAGATTGCAAACATGGGACACACCAGAAAGTGAGTCAACGGTCAAGCACGTGTTGACGAGCCACTCCCTCTACTCGACTCAATGTAATATTATATAAAATCAAGTTATGGGACAAAGCTAACAACCATTGTTGTTGTAAGCTATCAAATTATGCTTTGTAGTCCAGTTTGCCAGTTCGAATCTCGTCTTTTAGATTTGTTAGTTTTAGGTCCAAATTTGATCAATGAGAACTTTGACCCCCGTGTGTTGTTTCGATATTTCAGTGTAGGATGGTTTTTTTGCACAAATACTCTACGCGGTTAGACAAGTAACGGCACGAGTTGCACTTATTTTGCAAGTTTAGGAACAAAAATGATAGCGGCATAGAATATCACATCCACCCCGCAGCTTAGATGCTATGGTGATACGAGTTTTTACGTCGTTGGAACTGAGATCCAATGGCTTGGGAGTAGTCTTTGTAATTATGCGCAATTTCCAAACTCTCCAAGGTTTTTTTGCAAATAAAACATGCAGGCCTCATGTGAGCCGCTACATCTTGGATCCAACGGCTCCCAGTTGCTCAAATTAGGTGCTCCCTGTAGCTTAATTAGCCGCTATGGTGATACGAGCATCTAGGTCGTATGATCTGTGATCAGATGCCACATGGGTAGTACCCTGACCTTTCTGCGCAATTCCCAAACTCTCTCAGGCGTATATTGCAAAAACATTCAAACCTCCTACTGTGGGCCGTTAGATCTCCGGGAACTCGTATGACCATAGAATCTACGGTGCGGGAGCACCTCATATTCTCCCATGCAAGAAAACATCAGGTGTTCTTGCAGCTTGGATGCTACGGTGATACGAGCTTCGAGGTCGTTCGATGAGATCCAATGGCATCTAAGTAGTCTTTGTGCTTGTAAGTAGTGGATGAACTCTTTGGGGGATTTTCTGCAAAAAAAACTTTTGAACCACCAAGGAGTTGTTGGATCATAGATCGAACGGCTCCAAAGAGCTTGTATCACCAAAGCATCTAAGGTGTGGTAGCACATGATATTCTTACATACATGAGAATATGAAGTACTCCTTCATCTTAGATGCTACGGTGATACAAGCTTCGAGGTTGTTGGATATGGGATCCAAGGGCATCTGAGTAGTTTTTGTACAAATTGTGTGAAATCCTCAAACTCATTAAGGTTTCCTGTAAAAATGTTATGACATCCTGTGAGCTGCTATATCTCAGATCTACAAGCTCCAAGCAACTCGTATCATCATATAACATCTAAGGTGTGGGGGCACATGATATTCTCCCAGGGAGGGGGGGTGCACAACCAATCGGTGTTTGGGAGGGTGGGGACAAATATAATGTTCAAAAAATATAATCTAAACAATCCTAAATAGAGCTTCACAATTTTATCTAAGGTCGAGGGATTAACCCCCGACAATCTACATAGCTCCGCCTAAACACAATATTTACATATATGTAGTACTAGACTTAATATTCATGTTTCAGTATCTTGTTCGTTTTAAATATTAAATTGAAGACCATGCATGTCTTACATTTTACTCCCTTCGTTCCTAAATATTAGTCTTTTTAGATATTTCAAATGGACTGCCACATACGGATGTATATAGACATGTTTGAGTGTAGATTCACTCATTTTGCTCAGTATGTAGTCACTTATTGAAATCTCTAAAAGATAGATATTTAGGAACAAAGGGAGTATTTTTGAGTTTGTGTCATACATGCATGGTTTGGAAAAATAGATGCACTATACTTACTAGATTGTTGTTGTATTCGTGTGTGTGTGTGCCGTCATATGCTTGATACATACAGAGTTTTCACCACCATACCGTTCATCTTTTAAATTTGAATTTCCAATGAAAAACTTACTAGGGATACCATGAAATGTGAAATCCACGTTGAGATCACTATATCACAAAGTCACTCTAATTCAAGAACTTTCCAGAAATCAATTACCATGTTGAGATTACTATTTGCAAGGAAAATATGGGCATTGTAATACATATAGGTTCGTTCGGCAATTTAAAAGATTCCTTTCGTATTCTCGAATGGTAGTAGTAGCACCCAGCCGCGTACAAGCTAGACCTGGGCTCGTGTTCATCCTTAAAAGAATACCCGGGCTCGTGTCCTTCTGGTGGCGTGCGTGGTATGCACATTAGCCAACCCCAACCAGTCAAGCCTCCGCGTTTCGAGTCGAAATATCTGGCGACCAGAATTCCAGCCCTAGGAAATTCCCCTCATGTCCCTGGTCCACAATGACTACCAATGAACAATTGAGGGATTCTTTAGTAACTAGACAACGTTACCTACAGTGCCAAGCACGGTTAAATTCCCTCGATCGCCAGTACCCAAGGTCACCCATCACCTCCATTGCCTAGTACTAATAGGAGTACTACACCAGTATGAGTACAGAATTGAGCCCCGTTTGTTCATGCCTAGTACTTGAGTTAATATATCAGGCAATGCACTGATACAGAGGGATTATCCTTTTACTCTGCATAACTTGTCTAAAGTCTAAATAAGCAAATTTTTTGATCAAATCCTTTCTTAAGAAATATTAACATCTACAACTGTAAAGATGTATCGCTTGAAAATTTATTGCATGATGCAGGTTCTGATATTGTTTCGAATCCTGGATTTTAAATTTCAGAAAATCCAAAAGTGACCAAAAATTCATGAAACTGAGCATGGTCTCGTGATATGGCACAAATATGTTGTCGTGTTTGTTTGTTCAATTTGAGACAAGCTGCTTATGAGAAGTTGCAAAAATGAAGAGCCAAGGTATTTTGTAACAAAGACCTGTCACGTTAAGGCAAACGCTTTCACTATTCAAACTGTGGGCATTTATGTGCCGCCACGAGTCCTGCTTCTCATTGGCAGGTGCCGTCCGAGCAAGCATGTGATTTGACAGGAGGCGTGCGAGTAGACTGTTGCGCCGGCTGACCAGGAGGCGTGTGAGCAGACCGCTACGCAGGCTCACCGGGAGGTGAGCCCTTTAACCAGGCTCCGCCGCCCACCTTTGTCTCAACTGCCCCCACTTTTAATAGCATCGGTGCCGCAGTTTAAAAGCACTCCCACACTACCCGGGATCGCTGCAATCTTCTCTCTTCCTCTCCGATTCTCCTGTCGTCTACCTCCAACCAGCCTGACCTAACCGTACGCCATGCCGCATCACGATGGTCTTCCCTTAGTCTTCCAGTTTCCTGAGGAAGACACCGTGCTTTGGGACGAGCTTGAACTGGCCTTGCGGAAGACGCCGCGCCTATCCCCATTCTCGTTGCCCCGACTGCGCTAGTGCCCATCCCCATGGCATTGATGGGCTCGGAGCCGAACATTGTCGCCGAGCTTGATGCCACGGGGTTCCACGAGGTCCCCGCCGGCTTTCACGCACCCATGCACCTGCCAGCGCATGCGCTTGCACATGCACTAACACGTGTGCCCGTGCCGGTTCCCATGCACACGAATGTCTCCACCCCATCGTTGCCACCACCTGTCCCCGCGTGGGTGCCAATGCCCCCCTTAGCGGCATGGATGGCCACCATCGACCGCTTCCTTGCACCAATGCCAGTCGCCTCCTCCCGCCAGTTGACTCGCTCCTAGAGACAGAAGTCCATAACATTCTGGCCTTCCTTGAAGCTAGGGCCATCCTCCAGGAGTACACCAACAACGGCACAAGACACCGCCGTCGCTGTCGCTGTTGGTCAGTGGCCCGACGACACACAGAGCACGACAGAGGAGCCGCTTCCCACTGCAAGATGCCCCCGCCTCCTCCGCGTAATCTAAATTTGCCATGAAAAATGTTCGGATTGCCATGCTTAAGATCCAAACGTTTATCATTTCCATTTATTTTAGATCGATCATCGTATGAATGTAAAGTCGGAGTCAGACTGAATGAAATATATGGTTTGATCGATTGAATGTTCTGCTAGATCTATATCAAGTTAAATATAAAACGTCATCAAGCCACATGTATTCCTTCTCATCGCAATTTCATATTAAATACCACGTCAATTCCAAATATTTTCTTAGGGAAGTCAATTCCAAATACTTGTAGGGCGTGACCAGTCCCTTTGTTCGAGCACTAGGCGATACATCTATTTATCAACACACTTAAATATTACGAAGTAGTAGACAAATATACTATACTAGATAACTTGTCTGTCACAGTCACTTTTGTTCCTAAACTTGTTACATGTATAATCTATATGTATACCATCTATACCAAATGGGAAGATCCAATTAATCTCAGCCATCAAATCATGTCAATCTAACGACCTAGACTTCTTCAATGTCGAGCGCTCAATACGTTTAGCGTGCAGTTAATTTCATGCCAAAAATAGTGCTAATCACATAGTAACACGCAAATAAACCTACTTAATCTCCGCATGCACTTAATATACTTCCAAATAAACGTGCATTGCACGTACACATTGACTAGTACTACTAGTACTTGAAACTGGTGCTGTAACTTGTGAACGCGTCCAAATATGGTCAATGGCAGCATCGGCCGCGAGTTCTTCATGTTTTCCCATGCGTCTAAACGTAGAAGGGGACGAGAGAGAGAGAGAGAGAGAGAGAGAGAGAGAGAGAGCAGACATGGAACCCACCAGTAAGTGAAGGCGAATAGTACGTGCTAACAAGCCGCTCACACTAATGTACTAAAAAAATATTAAAACATGTTATCCATTAAATAGGTTGTGGTAATATAAAAACATTATATCAATAGAGGGGTGGGTACAACAAACGTTGTTGTAATATGTTGCCTATTGACGTGCGGCTTGAAGGCCTTGGTCGCATGTTCGATCCTCGTCCTTTTTAATTTTTAATTTATATATGGGTCCAAATTTGTTCCATGACAGGTGGGCCCCTCGGTGTGTAGTTTGTAGCACTTTAATTTGTGGGTCGAAATTTGTTCCATTACAGGTGGACTATCAGTGTGTAGTTTTGTAGCTTATTTGTAATTAAAGAGAACAACAGAGTTTTTTGCAAAAATACAATGGTGCGACATTGAAGGTGAGAAAGGACGTGCGATAGAGCGATGACCGAGGCAGAGGGAAATCAATTGGGGGAGGTGTGGGGGTTGCAATGGTGTTTGGAGTAGTTGTGGGCCGAATGCTACGAAAATATAAGCTAAACCCACCGGAATAAATACCTTCACAAATTAATCCAAGGTTGGAGTCCCCCTCGCAATGTAAATAGCTCCAGCCCTGCGAGGGATGGAGAGGTAGCTTCAATGTGTGGAAGATACGACGTGAGAAAGCGAGGTCAACCGAGACATGTATAGATAGAGATACAAAGTGAGTGTGGTCTGGCATTCGTTGAAAAGATATATATGCTCTGGAGAGATATTGTATGATTGATCTTTTGGGAAGGGTGACGGCTGTAAGATAGAGCTTGAGAGATGATCCAGTCACAAACATGTAGATATATTTTGTGTGTGGGAGGAAGCAAGGTCAATCGATCACATATATAAAGGAGAGAGATTGAGCGAGTGTGGGTCATCGTGCGATCGAAAGTGTGAGACGGGTTGGAGAGAGTGACCTAGATAGACAATGTGCATGAGAGAGTATACAATATGAATATGTCGAATTGGGCTCAAACATAGAGATATATAGTTTGTGTCCGAGAAAGAGCGAGGTCAATCGAGACATACATACAGAGAGAGAGAGAGAGAGAGAGAGAGAGAGAGATTTAGCGAGTGATACGTCTCCAACGTATCTATAATTTTTGATTGTTGGAAGCTATTATATTATCTGTTTTGGATGTTTAATGGGCTTTATTATATACTTTTATACTATTTTTGGGACTAACCTATTAACCGAAGGCCTAGTCCAAATTGTTGTTTTTTTTGCCTATTTCAGTGTTCTCGCAGAAAAGGAATATCAAACGGAGTCCAAATGGAATGTAACCTTCGGGAGAGTCGTTTTTGGAACAAACGCAATCCAGGAGACTTGGAGTCGACGCCAAGGAATCAACGAGGCGGCCACGAGGCAGGGAGGCATGCCCAGGGGGGTAGGCGCGCCCCCACCCTCGTGGGCCCCTCATGGCTCCCCTGACCAACTTCTTTTGCCTTATACACTATATACCCTGAAAACATCCGATAGCACCACGAAACCCTATTTCCACCGCCGCATCCTTCTGTACCCGTGAGATCCCATCTTGGGGCCTTTTCCGGTGCTCTGCCGGAGGGGGAATCAATCACGGAGGGCTTCTACATCAACACCATAGCCTCTCCGATGAAGTGTGAGTAGTTTACCTCAGACCTTCGGGTCCATAGTTATTAGCTAGATGGCTTCTTCTGTCTCATTGGATCTCAATACAAAGTTCTCCTCGATCTTCTTGGAGATCTATTCGATGTAATTCTTTTTGCGGTGTGTTTGTCGAGATCCGGTGAATTGTGGGTTTATGATCAATATTATCTATGAACAATATTTGAATCTCCTCTGAATTCTTTTATGTATGATTTGTTATCTTGGCAAGTCTCTTTGAATTATCAGTTTGGTTTGGCCTACTAGATTGATCTTTCTTGCAATGGGAGAAGTGCTTAGCTTTGGGTTCAATCTTGCAGTGTCCTTTCCTAGTGACAGCAGGGGCAGCAATGCACGTATTGTATTATTGCCATCAAGGATAAAAAGATGGGGTTTATATCATATTGCTTGAGTTTATCCATCTACATCATGTCATCTTGCCTAATGCGTTACTCTGTTCTTATGAACTTAATACTCTAGATGCATGCTGGATAGCGGTCGATGTGTGGAGTAATAGTAGTAGATGCAGAATCGTTTCGATCTACTTGTCGCGGACGTGATGCCTATATACATGATCATGCCTAGATATTCTCATAACTATGCTCTTTTCTATCAGTTGCTCGACAGTAATTTGTTCACCCACCGTAATACTTATGCTATCTTGAGAGAAGCCACTAGTGCCCATGGCCCCCGGGTCTATTTTCCATCATATAAGTTTCTGATCTATTTTATTTTGCAATCTTTACTTTCCAATCTATATCATAAAAATACCAAAAATATTTATCTTATTATCTTTATGAGATCTCACTTTTGCAAGTGGCCGTCAAGGGTTTGACAACCCCTTTATCGCGTTGGTTGCAAGGTTCTTATTTGTTTGTGCAGGTACGAGGGATTTGAGTGTAGCCTCCTACTGGATTGATACATTGGTTCTCAAAAACTGAGGGAAATAATTACGCTACTTTGCTGCATCACCCTTTCCTATTCAAGGGAAAACCAACGCATGCTCAAGAGGTAGCAAGAAGGATTTATGGCGCCGTTGCCAGGGAGTCTACGCACAAGTCAAGAGATACCAAGTACCCGTCACAAACTCTTATCCCTCGCATTACATTATTTGCCATGGGCCTCTCGTTTTCCTCTCCCCCACTTCACCCTTGCTGTTTTATTCGCCCTCTTTTTCCCGTTCGCCTCTTTTTCGCTTGCCTCTTGTGTGCTTGTGTGTTGGATTGTTTGTCACGATGGCTCAAGATAATACTAAATTGTGTGATTTTTCCAATACCAACAACAATGATTTTCTTAGCACTCTGGTTGCTCCTCCTACCGATGCTGAATCTTGTGAAATTAATGTTGCTTTGTTGAATCTTGTCATGAAAGATCAATTCTCTAGCCTTCCTAGTGAATATGCCACTACTCATCTAAATAACTTTGTTGATTTGTGTGATATGCAAAAGAATAAAGACATGGATAATGATATTGTTAAATTGAAGCTATTTCTGTTTTCGCTTAGAGATCGTGCTAAAACTTGGTTTTCATCTTCGCCTAGAAATAGTATTGATTCATGGAATAAGTGCAAAGATGCTTTTATCTCTAAGTATTTTCCTCCCGCTAAGATCATCTCTCTTAGAAACGATATTATGAATTTTAAGCAACTTGATCATGAACATATTGCACAAGCTTGGGAGAGAATGAAATTAATCATTCGCAATTGCCCTACACATGGATTAAATTTATGGATGATCACACAATTTTTTTATGCCGGATTGAATTTGCTTCTAGAAATCTTTTAGATTCAGCCGCGAGAGGCACTTTTATGGAAATCACTTTAGGAGAAGCTACTGAGCTCCTAGATAATATTATGGTTAATTATTCTCAATGGCACACCGAAAGATCTACTAGTAAAAAGGTTCATGCAATAGAAGAGATTAATGTTTTGAGTGGAAAGATGGATGAAGTTATGAAATTGTTTGCTAATAGAAGTGCTCCTCTTGATCCTAATGATATGCCTTTGTCTACTTTGATTGAGAATAATAATGAATCTATGGATGTAAATTTTGTTGGTAGGAATAATTTTGGTAACAACGCGTATAGAGGAAACTTTAATCCTAGGCCGTTTCCTAGTAATTCCTCTAATAATTATGATAATTCCTACAACAACTCTTATGGAAATTTTAAGATTTTATGATTTCTCAAAAGAATTTCAATGCTTTGCTTGAAGAAAAATTGCGTAAGATTGATGAGTTGGCTAGGAATGTGGATAGAATTTCTCTTGAAGTTGATTCTTTGAAACTTAGATTTATTCCACCTAAGCATGATATCAATGAGACTCTCAAAGCCATGAGAATTTCCATTGATGAGTGCAAAGAAAGAACCGCTAGGATGCGTGCTAAAAAGGATTGGTTTGTGAAAGCGTGTTCTTCTAGTTTTCATGATAATAAGGATGAAGATCTGAAAGTGATTGATGTGTCTCCTATTAAATCTTTGTTTTCCAATATGAATCTTGACAAATATGGGACTAGAGATGAGTCAACTTTAGCTAAAAGGCGTCCCAATGATGCGGAGTTTTTAGATCTTGATGCAAAAATTGGTAAAAGTGGGATTGAAGAGGTCAAAACTTTACATAGCAATGAACCCACTATTTTAGATTTCAAGGAATTTAATTATGATAATTGTTCTTTAATAGATTGTATTTCCTTGTTGCAATCCGTGTTAAATTCTCCTCATGCTTATAGTCAAAATAAAGCTTTTAATAAACATATTGTTGATGCTCTAATGCAATCTTATGAAGAAAAGCTTGAATTAGAAGTTTCTATCCCTAGAAAACTTTATGATGAGTGGGAACCTACTATTAAAATTAAAATTAAAGATCATTAATGCTATGTTTTGTGTGATTTGGGTGCTAGTGTTTCCACGATTCTAAAAACTTTGTGTGATGTGTTAGGTTTCCGTGAATTTGATGATTGCTCTTTAAAATTGCACCTTGCAGATTCCACCATTAAGAAACCTATGGGGAGGATTAATGATGTTCTTATTGTTGCAAATAGGAATTATGTTCCCGTAGATTTTATTGTTCTTGATATAGATTGCAATCCTTCAAGTTCCATTATTCTTGGTAGACCTTTCCTTAGAACGATTGGTGCAATTATTGATATGAAAGAAGGAAATATTATATTCCAATTTCCATTAAGGAAAGACATGGAACACTTTCCTAGGAAGAAAATAAAATTACCTTATGAATCTATTATTAGATTCACTTATGAATTGAATATCAAAGATGGCAATGCCTAGATCTATTCTCGCTTTTATGCCTAGCTAGGGGCGTTAAACGATAGCGCTTGTTGGGAGATAACCCAATTCTATTTTTGTTCTTTGCTTTTTGTTCTTGTTTAGTAATAAATAATTCATCTAGCATCTGGTTAGATGTGGTTTTATGTTTTAATTAGTGTTTGTGCCAAGTAAAACCTACAGGATCTTCTTGGGTGATAGTTAATTTGATCTTGATGAAAAACAGAAACTTTTGCACGCACGAGAATAATTTTCATTAATCACAGAAACGTGATTTCAATTTATTCTTTTTGAATAATATTAATAGACAAATTATATAGGACTTCCTATTTTTGTAGAAGTTTTGGGGTTCCAGAAGTATTCGGAGGTTACAGATTATTACAGATTGTTCTGTTTTTGACAGATTCTATTTTTCATGTGTTGTTTGCTTATTTTGATGAATCTATGGCTAGTATAGGGGGGTATGAACCATAGAGAACTTGGAATACAGTAGGTTTAACACCAATATAAATAAAGAATGAGTTCATTACAGTACCTTAAAGTGGTGGTTTGTTTTATTTCGCTAACGGAGCTCATGAGATTTTCTGTTGAGTTTTGTGTTGTGAAGTTTTCAAGTTTTTGGGTAAAGATTTGATGGATTATGGAATAAGGAGTGGCAAGAGCCTAAGCTTGGGGATGCCCAAGGAACCCCAAGGTAAAATTCAAGGAAAACCAAAATCCTAAGCTTGGGGATGCCCCGGAAGGCATCCCCTCTTTTGTCTTCGTCCATCGGTAACTTTACTTGATGCTATATTTTTATTCACCACATGATATGTGTTTTGATTGGAGCGTCTTGTATGATATGAGCCTTTGCTTTTTAGTTTACCACAATCATCCTTTCTGTACACACCTTTTGGGAGAGACACACATGAATCGGAATTTATTAGAATACTCTATGTGCTTCACTTATATCTTTTGAGCTAGATAATTTTGCTCTAGTACTTCACTCATATCTTTTTAGAGCACGGTGGTGGTTTTATTTTATAGAAATTATTGATCTCTCATGCTTCACTTATATTATTTTGAGAGTCCTTTAGAACAACATGGTAATTGCTTTGGTTAAAATTTTAGTCCTAAAATGATGAGCAGCCGAGATAGGTATAATAAAAACTATCATATAAAGTGCATTGAATACTATGAGAAGTTTGATACTTGATGATTGTTTTGAGATATGAGGATGGTAATATTAGGGTCATGCTAGTTGAGTAGTTGGGAATTTGAGGAATACTTGTGTTAAAAGTTTGTGATTCCCTTATCATGCACGTATGGTGAACTGTTATGTGATGAAGTTGGAGCATGATTTATTTATTGATTGTCTACCTTATGTGTGGAGGTCGGGACCGCGCGATGGTTAACTCCTACCAACCCTTCCCTAGGAGCATGCGTGTAGTACTTTGTTTTGATAACTTGTAGATTTTTGCAATAAATATGTGAGTTCTTCATGACTAATGTTGAGTCCATGGATTATACGCACTCTCACCCTTCCAGCTTTGCTAGCCTCTCTTGTGCCGCGCAACTTTCGCCGGTACCATACACCCACCATATACCTTCCTCAAAACAGCCACCATAGCTACCTATTATGGCATTTCCATAGCCATTCCGAGATATATTGCCATGCAACTTTCTACCGTTACGTTTATTATGACACGCTCCACCATTGTCATATTGCTTTGCATGATCATGTAGTTGACATCGTATTTGTGGCAAAGCCACCATTCATAATTCTTTCATACATGTCACTCTTGATTCATTATCCCGGTACACCGCCGGAGGCATCCACATAGAGTCATATTTTGTTCTAAGATTCTTGAGTTGTAAGTAGATAAAAGTGTGATGATCTTCATTATTAGAGCATTGTCCCATGTGAGGAAAGGATGATGGAAACAATGATTCCTTCACAAGTTGTGATGAGTCTCCGGACTTTATGAAAAATAAAAGAGGCCAAAGAAGCCCAAATAAAAAAAAGAGGCCAAAGAAGCCCACCAAAAAAATGAGAGAACAAGAGAGAAGGGACAATGTTACTATCCTTTTACCACACTTGTGCTTCAAAGTAGCACCATGATCTTCATGATAGAGAGTCTCCTATGTTGTCACCTTCATATGCTAGTGGGAATTTTTCATTATAGAAATTGGCTTGTATATTCCAATGTTGGGCTTCCTCAAATTTCCCTAGGTCTTCGTGAGCAAGCAAGTTGGATGCACACCCACTTAGTTTCTTTTGATGAACTTTTATACACTTATATCTCTAGTGCATCCGTTGCATGGCAATCCCTACTAACTCACATTGATATCTATTAATGGGCATATCCATAGCCCGCTGATACGCCTAGTTGATGTGAGACTATCTTCTCCTTTTATGTCTTCTCCACAACCGCCATCCTATTCCACCTATAGTGCTATGTCCATGGCTCACGCTCATGTATTGCTGAAGATTGAAAAAGTTTGAAAATACTAAAGTATGAAACAATTGCTTGGCTAAAACCGGGGTTGTGCATGATTTAAATATTTTGTGTGATGAATATAGAGCATAGCCAGACTATATGATTTTGTAGGGATAACTTTCTTTGGCATGTTATTTTGAGAAGACATAATTACTTTGTTAGTATGCTTGAAGTATTATTACTCTTATGTCAATATTAAACTTTTGTCTTGAATCTTTCGGATCTGAACATTCATGCCATAATAAAGGAAGTTACATTGAGAATTATGCTAGGTAGCATTCCACATCAAAAATTTATTTTTATCATTTACCTACTCGAGGACGAGCAGGAATTAAGCTTGGGGATGCTTGATACGTCTCCAACGTATCTATAATTTTTGATTGTTCCATGCTATTATATTATCTGTTTTGGATGTTTAATGGGCTTTATTATATACTTTTATACTATTTTTTGGGACTAACCTATTAACCGGAGGCCCAGTCCAAATTGCTATTTTTTGCCTATTTCAGTGTTTCGCAGAAAAGGAATATCAAACGGAGTCCAAACGGAATGAAACCTTCGGGAGGGTCGTTTTTGGAACAAACGCAATCAGGAGACTTGGAGTGGACACCAAGAAAGTAACAAGGCGGCCATGAGGCAGAGAGGCGTGCCCAGGGGGTAGGCGCGCCCCCGACCCTCGTGGGCCCCTCGTGGCTCCCATGACCAACTTCTTTCGCCTATATATACTCATATACCTTGAAAACATCCGAGAGCACCACAAAACCCTATTTCCACCGGCGTAACCTTCTATACCCGTGAGATCCTATCTTGGGGCCTTTTCCGGCGCTCCGCCGAAGGGGGAATCGATCATGGAGGGCTTCTACATCAACACCATAGCCTCTCCGATGAAGTGTGAGTAGTTTACCTTAGACCTTCGGGTCCATAGTTATTGTCTTGATGGCTTCTTCTCTCTCTTTGGATCTCAATACAAAGTTCTCCTTGATCTTCTTGGAGATCTATTCGATGTAATTCTTTTTGCGGTGTGTTTGTCGAGATCCGATGAATTGTGGGTTTATGATCAAGATTATCTATGAACAATATTAGAATCTCCTCTGAGTTCTTTTATGTATGATTTGTTATCTTTGCAAGTCTCTTTGAATTATCAGTTTGGTTTGGCCTACTAGATTGATCTTTCTTGCAATGGGAGAAGTGCTTAGCTTTGGATTCAATCTTGCGGTGTCCTTTCCCAGTGACAGTAGGGGCAGCAAGGCACGTATTGTATTGTTGCCATCAAGGATAAAAATATGGGGTTTATATCATATTGCTTGAGTTTATCCCTCTACATCATGTCATCTTGCCTAATGCGTTACTCTGTTCTTATGAACTTAATACTCTAGATGCATGCTGGATAGCGGTCGATGTGTGGAGTAATAGTAGTAGATGCGGAATCGCTTCGATCCACTTGTCGCGGACATGATGCCTATATACATGATCATGCCTAGATATTCTCATAACTATGCACTTTTCTATCATTTGCATGACAGTAATTTGTTCACCCACCGTAATACTTATGCTATCTTGAGAGAAGCCATTAGTGAAACATATGGCCCCGGGTCTATTTTCCATCATATAAGTTTCCGATCTATTTTATTTTGCAATCTTAACTTTCCAATCTATATCATAAAAATACCAAAAGTATTTATCTTATTATCTTTATCAGATCTCACTTTTGCAAGTGGCCGTGAAGGGATTGACAACCCCTTTATCGCGTTGGTTGCAAGGTTCTTATTTGTTTGTGCAGGTACGAGGGATTTGAGTGTAGCCTCCTACTGGATTAATACCTTGGTTCTCAAATACTGAGGGAAATACTTACGCTACTTTGCTGCATCACCCTTTCCTCTTCAAGGGAAAACCAATGCATGCTCAAGAGGTAGCAGCGAGCGTGGCCCACCATGAGGTCGAAATAGTGGGAGCGGCTTGGATGGACTGACCTAGATAGACAATCTGCGTGAGAGAGTATAGGGTGTGTCGATCGAGGCCCGAACATGGAGATATACTAGTCGTGTGTGAAAGAAAGCGAGGTTAATCGAGGCTTAGATAAAGAGAGCGAGATTGAGAGAGTGTGGCCCGCCATGCGGAAGAAAGAGTGAGACAGTCCCGAGAGAGTGACCTAGATAGACAACATGCATGTGTGTGCATGAGAGGGGGCGTCTACATAGGCAATGCATCTATCTTGCAGGAGAGGGTGGGAGGAGAGAGAGAGAGAGAGAGACAGCTCAGCATGGAGTGCAATGGCGGGTGGGTTAGGTAGA
>NC_041381.1:210166597-210167254 GCF_002162155.2 Triticum dicoccoides | reverse complement strand
TTGATAGAGTTAGAGATCGAAACTTGGAGAGAAAGAATGAACGTGTGTCGGAAACTGATAGCTTCCTAAGGTGGTTAGGAGAGGAAGATTGATCGATACAGGAAGTATGTAGAGTGTGTGCCGAGGGGGGGGGGAGCTAAAAACAACATTTGAATGTAGATAGTACGAGACTTAATGTCAACATTTCAATTTAGTGTATATTGTAAGATTTGAATTGAGGACCATGCATATGGCTTCCGTAACTATTTCGAATTCGTGCCATACTAGGTTTGGAAAAGTTAACATTGACTCGATTGTTGTGCTATTTTGTAGGTCATATGTTTGAATCCATCCAAAGTTTTCTCACTACCATGGTGTTCATCATATACATATGAAATTGTATTAAAACAGTAGTGTGGACACCATGAAATGCGACATCCACATTAGAATTGGAGATCACTATGTCACACACTCTAATTCAAATAACTCCTCATTAATTAATTTATAGTATCTCGTTTTGAATGACTAATTATTTGCAAGGAAAACACGGGCATGGTAATACATACAAATTCGTTCGCAAAGTAAGAATATTCGTTTGCCTTCTCAAATGTAGGCGCACCAGGTAGACCAGGGTCATGTCATGGTGGTCGCGTGTGTCCTACGGACGCTAGCACCCAG
>NC_041381.1:210126460-210166242 GCF_002162155.2 Triticum dicoccoides | reverse complement strand
ACAAAATAAGTTCATGCTTCCACATTTCGGATTGAAATATATGGCGGCCCCAATTCCAGCCCTGCAAAATCTGCCTTCTCCACCGTCCCCTTCCGCGCCCAGAGCGCTCAAATCCCTAATTCGCCGTCAACCCAAGCAAAGTTCGAATCGCCCCTCGTATCGTCTCTTTCCCCACCTTTGTGCCGGACGACGACAACGAAGACGATGGTCGCGCTTCACCACCGCACCGGAGCTACCTCACCTACGCCCTCGTCCACCGCACCGGGTGGTCCACTGAGAACGTTGGCCTCCGCAACCGACGTGCCTCATAGAAACCGACTTCCATCGCATCAGGTGCGCTTCACCGACGTCGTCTCCCACCTCACCGGGGCTACTTCACCGAGCACATCATCGCACCTCCGCCCCCCGAGGTTGTTGGCGCTTCACCAACGGTTTCGTCTACTGCATCGTAGCGCTCTGCTGCCACTCAAGATCTGCATCCGTGCACGGCCAACCAATGCCAACGCATCACCCTCAACGGCTTTGAAGTGACACGCGCTCTCGCTAGGCGAGCATGCCCAAACGCCGACCTAAACTAGGTATGCACATATCACTCCCTTGTGCACTATTATGATGATGTCTAGATATCCTTTCACTGCTCTATTAACTTACACGCCTATGCAACTCTGACTATAACTCTTATTTCTTTTGGAGATGTCATCTGAAACAAGCAAAACCAATTTTTAGCGAAGCATGACAGCGCTACGGGATCTTGTACACATCCTGCACACCAGTATAACCTTGTAAGTACCTGTCCTCCGGTACAACAGCAAGGTTGATTCCTATTATTTGATCAACCATTCGCCGTGTCAAAAATGCAGAGGGGGATGCAAGGAGCACAAGTCCTACACATCCAAGCAAGTGGTAACATGGACTTGTGCAAGGAACATCCCAAGCGCAAGCAGAGCTGCAGTGAGCCTGTACAACAAGCTAGCGTAAGTCCATGTATTTCATTTAATTTGTACTGGCCTGCGTGTATGATTTGTGTGTAATGGCGGATCCACAAATTCAAGTTACCAGGAGCGAAAATTTAACTTAAAAAATATGAAGGCACTTACACTCCGGAAATCAACATAACTTGAGAAATGTGAAGCTACATGCACTTTGAAAACTATCTTATGATCCAAAGTAGTTCCAGATTATAAAACACTAAATGATGTAAGCACCAAAAAACACAAAATGGAACATGGTGTGCAAGGACTACTAACATGGTCTGTGCCTGCTTGAATTATTCGTTCTCAGGCTGAAAATATCGAAGTGTAATTGCACCTATAACCAGTGTGCAAACTGCATATCAATATATCTATACCGCACAAGTATGTCAATAGTTTCAAACAACAGATTAGAAAAGTATTTATGCTACGTTGTCATGATACGGGGATTTTCTGGTAGATGGCCTCGATGTTTCCTCAATCCATGAAAATGTACTATAATTTTCTTGTCATCAATGCCTCCAAATCTCTATGTCTCTATCAATATAGCAGATCATCATTAGACACTAAATCCTTCAATGAGAGCTTGCAAAATGCTTGCATTAGATCCCTCAGTAGACACTATATGTTCATCACTAGGAGCATGTAAAATGTTTGCATCAAATCCTTCATTAGCAGCCTGTTCGGTAGACACTTAAGGCCCAAGAACAACATGAGCTTGTATGTTTGCACCGGAAACATGATTAGATACATCAGGTTCGGTCAGTTCAGTACTGATTGGGGGAGCTATAAAATAAGCAGAAATTGGTTTCATTTTCTCATAGATTCCCTACATACAAGAAGTTGTACAACACCATCAGGTTTAACTATTGGCCAAAAATGGAACAGCTGAATTAGATATAATCACGGATGTGATGTACCTGCTTGTTGCGCATGCTGCTCTTGCAAGCTATGACTGTCCGTTTGCGCAAGCTTGATGCCATGCCTGTGTGCCGCTGGTGCCTCCCACGCAGGCTACACCCAGGGTTCGATCTTCATCTTCTTTTCCTTCCATTCGCTTGAAGCCCGGCGACCGGCGTCCAACGAGGGCGCGAGGAAGTCCTGTGTCAGTCTATCCACCGGCGCCTAGGTTAGCAGCGAACCAAACTAGAGGATGGAGCAAACGAATTGGGATTTTTCCTGCTGTCGATCTATGTGGGAGGCGCTCGTTTGTGCCGCCAGCCTGCTATAGGGCCTGCCTTGCACTTACGTTATTGGCCCATCCGAATTGAAATGTTTTTCTTCATTTTTTACATTGCCTGCTCGTGTGTTGGGATGAACAAAACTAGCCTGGGCCAACCTGGATGACTCAAACTAGGTGCACACTTTCTAGCCACCCGAGGTGGCCGCCCTATGATAGCCTGATTTTTGGCCCTTTCTTTTTCTTTTGTTTTTCCGAGGTTTTTGCGTGAGTTTTTCTTTTTCGTGGTTTTGTGGTCTGGAAACTGAAGAAGATTCCCTCTTATTTGCTTCCAGAGTGGCTTGCCATTCCCAAATCTTTCCCTAGACCCTGTCATTTCCATCCTAGCCTAAATCCCAATATTCTTTTGTTGGGAATATTCCTTTTCTATTAAAGGAATAACTCAAATTGCCCTAGGTTGTGACGCAACCTATATTTCCCTCACTCCTAAAATTCCCAAATAATTCTCATAATTTTTTTGGGCCATATCTTGATCAAATATGGCAAACCGTTTCATTGCCATGTTCAAAAATAATCCCCCAATATTCCTTTTTCTATTCTGCCCTAAATGGCACTTTGTGAAGGAAGTGTCAATTATATTTTTCCTAGTGGCTCCCAACCTTTTTGGGCATGTTTATATGTCCAAATAATTTCCCCATGCACAAGGTCAAATTTATTTGCCTAGCCAATCTTCCTCAGTGATTTTTCAAAGTTTCTATCAAACAGAAAGCTTTGTGAAGGAAGTACTATCTAGGAGTATCCAAATGAGATGAACTTTTGCACACTCCTTAATGTGCTCATATTAACCCCCTCCACCCAATTGCAGCCCCATCCAATCATCTATGTGAGCACAGGACCAAATCTTTGATTCTGGCATTATTTTCAGGTTGTGAAGCAAGTGTATTTTATATAGCTTCAAAAATCCTGATAAATTACCAGATCATTCTTATACCCATGAAACATCTCTCCACCCAATTTGGAATCATTCCATTGATCCATTTGATCACCATAATTATTCCAAGTTTTTGGACAGAAATGATGTTTGTGAAGCAAGTGCCATTTTGGCTTGTCCATTTGGCTTGAGCTTTTTACAGTATCTTTATATGTTCATATCATGAAGATTTGCCAAGTTGAATCCCATTCCACCACTCCATGTGAGTGCACCATCATGATCTAGTTTCTGGACCATTTTGGTCAATTGTGAAGCAACTGCAGTAAATATTGGTCCATTTCTTCCCAAACTCTCCAGGACTGTAGTCCTTCCTAGCATAAACACCCCAGACATAACACTTGACACGTAGAAGCTCCCTTTTGATCACACTGAGCTGATAAAGTTTACTGCAGAAAACTTCAGAGCTCACTAACCTTTTAACCATAGCCGTTTTCACCAACCTACCACCTCAGTTGAAGCCAACCTTCGAAGAACTTACCACTAGACAACGTTTGGCAACCCTTGGCCTCTTCTTCATGCCAGTGCACGCGGTGACCACGACAATGGCATGCCTATGCACGCACTCTGTGTGCAGTGGCCGCGTCCAGTGGCTGTTTGTGCTGGACCCCCTCCCCCTCTCGTTGTCTTCACGGTCGTGAGCATGTCCCTTGGCTTCCTCTCATCATCGTCGTTCCCCTGGACCCCTCTCCCCCTCTGTCCTCCTCCTCATCGATGCTCGCTGCCGAACACCCACGGGCACACTGTGGCTGACAGAGCTTTAATGGCGCTCAGCTTCTTCCTCTGCCCCTCCGTTGGCCGTCTCTTCCCCGTGAGCTCTCCCCTGTGCCCTCCCCGTCGTTTGCCCCCGAGTTCATGCGCACGAGCACGCGTCCGTGGCACCGGACACGCGTCCACGGCGGTGCCAGCTCGGCCACTCCCCCCGCAGCTATTTAAGCCCTCCCCGAGCCTCTCCGAGCTCACCACTCGCCTTCCCTCACCCCTCTGGTCCCTCCTAGCTACTCACCTGAGCCGGAGAAGCTCTCTTGCCCCCCCCCTTTGCCGCCATGGCCGCCGCCTTGGCCTGGCTAGATTAGCCCGAAGCCAAGCTTCCCCCTCCTCTTCTCCACCTCCAGTAGGCCTCACCCACTCCGGCGGTCCGCCCCACCTCTTCTCCCTCTCACCGGAGTGCCCGAGTGGCCGTGCCCCCAAGTCAACCGCCGCTGGAGCCGGTTCTGTCCCATCTTCGTCGTGGCCACCCTGCTCCTCTCCAGCATCTCCTCTGCGCAGGGACGGACACGGCAGGTCACACTGAGCCCGTCGGTGGCCTCCCTTTGGTCGGAGGTGGCCTATGGCGCCGGAGCCCATCGCCGGAGCTCGCCCCGTCCTCTGTTCTGCGGGCGGGCGAGCGGTTGAAGACGACGACCACGCCCAGGGACCCCACCTGCCCGCGGGCCCCACGTGTCAGCCTCATAGCGTTGACCCCGCTCGATGCCCACGTGGATAAGTGGAGGCGTATTTCCCAGAATATGCTTTCCTTTTTTTGTTTTGGCCCAGTCTGTAAATAGTTTCTTTGCAGATAGGTCCCTGGTAGAAAAACATCCACAACTTTAACTCCAAATGAGGTGATTCCAAAGCCTACTTCTTCATTTCGTCGAGCCCTTTCTGTTGGTGTCACTTTCACTATGGTTTGACACTGTGAAAATGACCATTATGCCCTTGCCCTTATTCAGCCCTCTCCGAGAGAGAACGTTTTTCGGCGATTTGTTCCGCGAGTTTCTCGCACTTTCTCCCGGTGATTTCTTCCACCCCAGGCAAGCCACAATACCCACTTGCATGATAGTCATGCAGTAGCCATGGTTTTCAACTTGAATCTTTATTAAATGTTTGCTTATTGAAAACATGGTTATCGTTGTTCCGGTGATATTTAGATTTGCATGTTCACTTTTGTGCTATGTTGTCTTGTACTCTGTTATCATGTTATACCTGCTAGTATTTCCTTTCATATGTTTATGCTTGCTAGTAGTACTTGTTGATGTTGGTGATAGTCATGCTAGTCAGTATGCCATGCTTAGTGGATATGATTTATTGTTGATATGGTGGATAGTTATGTGATACCCTCATGATTATGTTGATATCATGTTCATGCATTTTATCATGGCTCAACATATTTGCATTCAAGTTAATTGGATTAAATTGAACTTGAACAACTGTTGGCCGAGTCATGGTGCCGCTGAATCGATGCTGACCAGTGCAACCACGCTTACCGGTATGGGACGGTCCTAACTGGGTCTATTGTTGTGCCTCTCACCGGTGCCTCCGACGAGGGAAGGTTATGGGCGCGCGCTACCCTAATCAGGTAGGCGGACATAAGCCTAGTGTGCCCGTTGTTGTTGTTATGTACACATGTCCCCGTTTGGGACGGTTTATTGTTTTGGACCACGACGGTGGCCGTTGTGTCTTGAGGTAGACACGGGGCCACCCATGACTTAACCCTGTGGGGAGTGAGTCGGAGTGGCCGGGAGAGTGTCATGGCAGTAGATCGGTTTTGTCGGAACGCCGTTGGTCCACCCGAATGGGAGTGCGAGGCCATGGGTTCCGTAGTGTGGGTACAGTATACTAACCTCTGCAGAGTGTATATTAAATCTATCGATAGCCGCGCCCGCAAATAAGGGCCCATTTCGAAAGTAGGGTACACCATGAGTCAACAGTAATAAGAATAACTTGATTAATGAAAACTCGTGGTTGTGATCGCCGTAAGGATCACGGTTTGGGACCAAGTGTTGGTCGTGGTTGTGATCGCCGTAAGGATCACGGTGGTATCAAGGATACCGAGTCGTTGTATATTTGTCATGTTGTGTGAGAATCGTGGGTAAAGATCAA
Source organism: Triticum dicoccoides (assembly GCF_002162155.2). Lineage (NCBI taxonomy): Eukaryota > Viridiplantae > Streptophyta > Magnoliopsida > Poales > Poaceae > Triticum > Triticum dicoccoides. The sequence goes on along the minus strand of NC_041381.1, from coordinate 210,160,241 downwards.
GCTCCTTGTGGTCATTTACTGATTGCTATGGTATTGTTTATACCAAGCTTGATTTGATCCTGAGATGATCGTGTGATGTCCGAGGTTGGTAAGTGATGCATGTGACGGTTACCAAGTAACCCGAGCAGGATAAGTAGTGCATGATAGTGTCATCATGTTGCATGCTAGTATTGTCAGATTAATATGTTCATGCCATGTTCATGTTGTGTTAGTCGTATCATGTTCATCTTGTTCATGCTATATTGTTCTGATGATATCATGATAATTCCTATTTAAGTTGTAATTGTCATGCTCTTGTTTGTCTTGAATGCTTCTGGTTATTGTGAGCTTGCAAGTACATTCAATGTACTGACCTGGCGTGTCATGCCAGTTTGCAGGTCATGCCAGATTTGATTGCTTGCTTGTCATGGTTTCCATTCGTGCGAGCTAGGATAAGCGTTCCAGCCAGAGTCCCTGCGGAGTGGAGTTCACTGATACGTCTCCATCGTATCTACTTTTCCAAACACTTTTGTCCTTGTTTTGGACTCTCACTTGTATGATTTGAATGGAACTAACCCGGACTGACGCTGTTTTCAGCAGAATTGCCATGATGTTGTTTTATGTGCAGAAAACAAAAGTTCTCGGAATGAACTGAAACTCCACGGAACATCTTAGAAAAAATTATAAAAAATCCTCGCCAAAGATGAAGACCAGGGGGCCCACACCCTGTCCGCGAGGGTGGGGGCACCCCCCCCCCTCCTGGGCGTGCCCCCTACCTCGTGGGCCCCCTGGTGGCCCTCCGATGCCAACTCCAACTCCATATATTGGCTTTCAGGGAGAAGAAAATAAGAGAGAAGAAATAATCGCATTTTACGATACGGAGCCGCCGCCAAGCCCTAATCTCTCTCGGGAGGGCTGATCTGGAGTCCGTTCGGGGCTCCAGAGAGGGGGATTCGCCGCCATCGTCATCATCAACCATCCTCCATCACCAATTTCATGATGCTCACCGCCGTGCGTTAGTAATTCCATCGTAGGCTTGCTGGACAGTGATGGGTTGGATGAGATTTATCATGTAATCGAGTTAGTTTTGTTAGGGTTTGATCCCTAGTATCCACTATGTTCTGAGATTGATGTTGCTATGACTTTGCTATGCTTAATGCTTGTCACTAGGGCCCAAGTGCCATGATTTCAGATCTGAACCTATTATGTTTTCATGAATATATGTGAGTTCTTGATCCTATCTTGCAAGTCTATAGTCACCTACTATGTGTTATGATCCGGCAACCCCAAAGTGACAATAATCGGGACCACTCCCGGTGATGACCATAGTTTGAGGAGTTCATTTATTCACTATGTGCTAATGCTTTGTTCCAGTTCTCTATTAAAAGGAGACATTAATATCCCTTAGTTTCCAATAGGACCCCGCTACCACGGGAGGGTAGGACAAAAGATGTCATGCAAGTTCTTTTCCATAAGCACGTATGACTATATACGGAATACATGCCTACATTACATTGATGAATTGGAGCTAGTTCTATGTCACCCTATGTTATGACTGTTACATGATGAACCACATCCGGCATAATTATCCATCACTAATCCGGTGCCTACGAGTTTTCCATATACTGGTTCTCGCTTATTTACTTTTCCGTTGTTACTGTTACAATCACTACAAAATACCAAAAACATTACTTTTGTTACCATTACTGAGGGAGTCCTGGACTTGGGGGTGTCCGGATAGCCGAACTATCATCATTGGCCGGACTCCAAAACTATGAAGATACAAGATTGAAGACTTCGTCCCGTGTCCGGATGGGACTTTCCTTGGCGTGGAAGGCAAGCTTGGCGATACGGATATGTAGATCTCCTACCATTGTAACCGACTCTGTGTAACCCTAGCCCTCTCAAGTGTCTATATAAACCGTAGGGTTTTAGTCCGTAGGACACATAACAATCATACCATAGGCTAGCTTCTAGGGTTTAGCCTCCTTGATCTCATGGTAGATCTACTCTTGTACTACCCATATCATCAATATTAATTAAGCAGGAGTAGGGTTTTACCTCCATCGAGAGGGCCCGAACCTGGGTAAAAACATCGTGTCCCTTGTCTCCTGTTACCATCCGCCTAGACGCACAGTTCGGGACCCCCTACCCGAGATCCGCCGGTTTTGACACCGACATTGGTGCTTTCATTGAGAGTTCCTCTGTGTCGTCACCTATAGGCCCGATGGCTCCTTCGATCATCAACAACAACGCGGTCCAGGGTGAGACTTTTCTCCCCGGACAGATCTTCGTATTCGGCGGCTTCGCACTGCGGGCCAATTTACTTGGCCATTTGGAGCAGATCGAAAGCTACGCCCTGGCCATCAGGTCAGATTCGGAAGTTTGAACTATACGGCCGACATCCGCGGAGACTTGATCTTCGATGGATTTGAGCCACAGCCAGGCGTGCCGCACTGTCTCGATGGGCATGATTTAGCTCTGCTGCCGGACAGTGCCCTGGAGGCCGCACAAGAGTCCGCTCCGACCCTTGGTTCGGAGCAGACGGCACCAATCGAGGATGGGTGGTTGGACACCGCCTCGGGGGCTGCTACCTCTACGGTGATAGAGCCGAATACCGACCCTGTCCCTCATGAAGCTCGTGACTCCAAGGTGCCGGACTCCTCTCCGGACCCCGAACCTTCCGCGCCCCTGCCAATCGAATTCGATTGGGCGCCGATCATGGAGTTCACTACTATGGACATCTTCCAGCACTCGCCTTTCGGCGACATCCTGAATTCGCTAAAGTGTCTCTCTTTATCAGGAGAGCCTTGGCCGGATTATGGCCAGGACGGTTGGGATGTGGACGACGAAGAAATTCAAAGCCCACCCACCACCCACTTCGTATCCACTATCGATGACTTAACCGACATGCTAGACTTCGACTCCGAAGATATTGACGGTATGGACGACGATGCCGGAGACGACCAAGAACCAGCGCCTACTGGCCACTGGAAAGCCACCTCGTCATACGACATATACATGGTGGACATCCCAAAGGATGGGAATGGCGATGGAATAGCGGAGGATGACCCCTCCAAAAAGCAGCCGAAGCGCCGGTGTCAGCGGCGCCGCTCCAAATGCCGCCACAGCAAGAATGGAGATTCCGGCACTGGAGATAATAACACCCCGGATAGTGCCGAAGACAACCCCCTCCAGCAAGATTCAGCAAAGGAGGACGGAGAAGCCAGCCCTCACGAGAGAGCGGCAGACGAAGAGGTAGAGGACGATAATTACATGCCTCCCTCCGGAGACGAGGCAAGCCTCGGCGACGACCAATTTGCCGTGCCTGAGGATCCCGTCGAACAACAGCATTTCAAACGCAGGCTTATGGCCACGGAAAGCAGCCTCAAGAAAAAGCAGCAACAGCTTAGAGCTGATCAAGATTTGCTAGCCGACAAATGGACTGAAGTCCTTGCAGCCGAAGAGTACGAACTCGAACGCCCGTCCAAAAGCTTCCCCAAACGCAAGTTGCTACCCCGATTAGAGGAGGAAGCATATAAACCTACATCACCAGCGCACAATACGGTCGACCAGCCACCTCGTGGCCGTGACAGAGAGGCCTCTAGGCCCTCCACTAAAGCCGCACCCCGACATCGCTCGAAAAGTTCAAAGCCACGGGGGAATGCGCCGGACTTGCGAGAAATATTGGAGGATAAGGCAAGACAATCAAGATCGATCTACGGATCGCGTGGGCGCCCCACGATACGCGACGACAACCGTCGTGCCGGATACAACAATTCCAGCCGGGCCGCACACAGTAGACAAAGCTCGCTTGAGCTACGTCGTGATATAGCCCAATACAAAGGCGCCACACACCCACTATGCTTCACAGATGAAGTAATGGATCATAAAATCCCCGAAGGGTTCAAACCCGTGAACATTGAATCCTATGATGGCACAACAAACCCCGCGGTTTGGATCGAAGACTATCTACTTCATATCCACATGGCCCGCGATGATGATCTTCACGCCATCAAATACCTCCCACTCAAGCTTAAAGGACCAGCTCGGCATTGGCTCAACAGTTTGCCAGCAGAATCAATTGGGTGTTGGGAGGACCTGGAAGCCGCATTCCTTGATAACTTCCAGGGCACATATGTGCGACCACCAGACGCTAATGACCTAAGCCACATAATTCAGCAGCCAGACGAGTCGGCCAGACAATTCTGGACACGGTTCTTAACCAAGAAAAATCAAATCATCGACTGTCCGGATGCAGAGGCTCTTGCAGCCTTCAAACATAACATTCGTAACGAGTGGCTTGCCCAGCACCTAGGACAAGAAAAGCCGAAATCCATGGCAGCCCTCACATCACTCATGACCCGCTTCTGTGCGGGAGAGGACAGCTGGCTAGCCCGCAGTAACAACCTCACCAAAAATTCTGGTAGTCCGGATACCAAGGACAACAATGGCAGGTCGCGTCGCAATAAGCACAAACGCCACATTAATGGCGATAATACTGAAGAAACGGCAGTCAACACCAGATTCAGAGGCTCTAAACCCAGTCAGCGGAAAAAGCCATTCAAAAGAACTACTCCGGGCCCGTCCAATTTGGACAGGATACTCGATTGCTCGTGCCAGATACACCGCACCCCCGAAAAGCCAGCTAATCACACCAACAGGGATTGTTGGGTATTCAAGCAGGCAGGCAAGTTAATCGCCAAAAACAATGACAAGGGGCTACATAGCGATGACAAGGAAGAAACCCGGCCACCGAACAACAGAGGACAGAAGGGTTTCCCCCCACAAGTGCGGACGGTGAACATGATATACGCAACCCACATACCCAAAAGGGAGCGGAAGCATGCGCTCAGGGACGTATACGCGATGGAGCCAGTCGCCCCAAAGTTCAATCCATGGTCCTCCTGCCCGATCACTTTTGATTGAAGAGACCACCCCACCAGCATCCGCCACGGCAGATTCGCCGCATTGGTTCCAGACCCAATCGTCGACGGATTTCACCTCACTAGAGTCCTGATGGACGGCGGCAGCAGCCTGAACCTGCTTTATCAGGGTACAATGCGCAAGATGGGCATAGACCCCTCAAGGATTAAACCCACAAAGACGACCTTCAAAGGCGTCATACCAGGTGTAGAGGCCAATCGTACAGGCTCAGTTACACTTGAAGTGGTCTTCGGATCCCCGGATAACTTCCGAAGCGAGGAGTTAATCTTCGACATAGTACCGTTCCGTAGCGGCTATCATGCACTTCTCGGATGAACCGCGTTTGTAAAGTTCAATGCGGTGCCGCACTACGCATACCTCAAGATCAAGATGCCAGGCCCTCGAGGAGTCATCATGGTCAACGGAAACACTGAACGCTCTCTCCGAACGGAGGAGCATACAGCGGCTCTCGCGGCGGAAGTTTAGAGTAGCCTCTTAAGGCAATTCTCGAGTCCGGCTGTTAAGCGACCGGACACCGTCAAGCGTGCCCGGAGTAACCTACAACAAGACCACCTGGCACGTTCCGAGCACGCACAACAATGCGGCCCCAACCCCAGCCCTCGCAAAATCGTGAGACTAGTACCACGCGTACATCACTACGCTCTAGAGATACCATGGGCATAGGGGGAGGGGCACGACCACGGTAGGCCCAGAGTGCAGCTCAACCACACCAGGGGCTCCCAAATGTGTCATCCTTTTTCTTTCTTTTCTTCTTATCCTCAGGACAACGTTTCCCAGAAGCCATGTCCGGCAGTAGACCTGCCGAACTCACGATGCAACAGCCAGGGAAGCAGAAAAGCTACGACGAGTATCCAGGTGGTCTCCATTACGAGCATTATACTTGTTTTATGCACCATTCCGCAGCCTACCCCTGGCGGGGGACATGTTAAATAGTCCCACCCCTTGCTTATCGCACTATTTGTATTGTTCTGCATTCATGGCAGTATTCTTTGAATAAACAATGCATCACTTTTTGCCTATCATTGCATTCCTTTTTTCTACATATGTTCACTTATGACATGTTGCATCCGTACGCTTTGGTACGGCTAAGTACACCAGGGGCTTAAGTTCCCCAAACTATGGTGTGGTAAGCCCGAACATTTTCACAAGTGCGGCACGCCGAACTTATAGCATTATATGCATCGGCTCCGAATCATGTCTTGGGTTAATAGTTGGGTTTGCCCGGCTCCCATGTTTTGGTACCTTACGTTCCGTTATATCGGCTAAGGTAGCGCTGGGAGAACCACTGCGATTGTGCCCCAGTTGAGCTGGGCAAGCACCTCAGTGGAGAAAGCTAAAACTGACCGTCATGATGGGGCGAGAGTCGGTCGCTGTTCGAGAGGTTTTTTCGAGTCCCTAAAGACTTATGCCGCTTAGAGCGAGGAACTGGCTTTGTCCGGCCCATGCGTGGATAGCGCCCCGAATTCGGCCTTCCGAACACTAGGGGCTTCGCCAAAATTTAAAATTATAGAATTCTATGGCTAAGTGAGAGTGTTCAAGCATTATAAGTCCATTTGCCTCGTTCGTTGTGTTGAGCGCGTCCCTAGATGCACCCAAAAATGGGAACAAGAGCACTCAAGTTTATCCCGAACACCCCAGCACTCGCAGCAGGGGGCCGAAGCCAACGACTTGCCATCTCTCAGATTTGATAAACGGCCGCATAGAAGGTAATATTTTAAATTAACAAGCGTTGCTTAGCGCATATGAACAAAGTTTTCAGCGCACAGGATAACAAAATGCGAGTCTACTCAAAAATTACATCTTTGGAGCATTCACCCGCAATAATGCGGGCACCCTTCAGGACACCCTTATAATACATCTCGGGCGTGCGATACTCCTTGCCCGCTGGTGGCGCGTACGTCACAAGCTTCTCGACGTCCATCTTGCCCCAGTGCACCTTAACGCGGGCAAGGGCCCGACGGGCGCCTTCAATGCAGGCGGAGTGCTTGATGACATCAACCCACAGACAGGCGTCCACCAGCCGCCGCACCAGACCGAAGTAGCTCCCAGGCATGGCTTCCTTGGGCCATAGCCAAACTATGATGCCCTTCATGGCCTGTTTGGCCACCTTGTGGAGCTCGACCAGCTGCTTCAGCTGGTCGCTCAGGGGCACCGGATGTCCGGCCTCAGCATACTGAGACCAGAACACCTTCTCCGTCGAGCTCCCCTCCTCGGCTCTGTAGAATGTGGCAGCATCGGACATGCTGTGCGGCAGTTCTGCGAACACTCCTAGAGAGCTCCGAATTCGGGTAAGTAACAGGTAATTCACTTTTACATGCTTGCTTTGCATGAAGAATGCCTTACCCGCCGCTATCTTCTTCACCGCCTCGAGTCCCTAGAGGGCCTTTTGGGCTTCGGCCTTAGCGGCTTTGGCACTCTCAAGAGCGGACGCAAGCTCGGACTCTCGAGTCTTCGAGTCACGCTCCAAATCCTCATGTTTTTCCATGAGAGCCTGGAGCTCTTGCCGCACCTCCGCCACCCGCGCCTCCTGCTTCTCTCGCTCTGTGCGTTCCGCGGCCGCATTGCGCTCGGCCGCGGACACCGCCTCCTTCAGGGTTGCCACCTCGTTTGTGGCCCCTACAATACCCACGTTATCCTTGTCATTTTTTGCAACCAAATCCTTTTTTTATAAGGTACAACTTTAATAAGGTGCTACTTACCTTCCTTGTCCTCGTGCTGCTTCTTGGCACGGCCGAGCTCACTCTCGGACCGCTCGAGACTTTCCTTCAAAGCACCGAGCTCCGCAGTCAGTGCGGCAGAGGTCAGCAGTGCAGCCTGCATCCCCATATTGACATATTTGTGTTAGACTCCTGCGTATATCTTTTTAGATCCTCAGTTCGGCTTTTCTTTTCGAACACCGAACCGACCATCAGGGGCTACTGTCTATGCGGTACTATTTTTACATATCTTGAAACCCTTACCTCAAAGCCTGTTAGAAGGCTGGTGCAGGCTTCGGTCAGTCCGCTCTTAGCAGACTAAACTTTCTGAATCACCGCTCTCATAACAGTGCGGTGTTCCTCTTCAATGGAAGCGCAGTTAAGCGCCTCCAGCAAGTTATCCGGCGCCTCCGGTTGGACGGAGGTCACCGGCGTTGCCGTCTCGCCCTTCTTACGAAGGGGCCGCCCACCGGACTTCGGAACCACCAAAGGTTCCGGCGCGGAGTCCGGCCCGAAATCCGGGAGGTTGCCCAGTGGCACCTCCGGGGCCTCCTCCTCCTGACCGGTCCCCTTCTGGGACCCCACCTCGGTGTCGTCTACATCACGAGGGGAGGAGGCCATCGGAAGTGAAGCGCTATTCACATCCGATGAACCCAGGGACCCGCTCGACGAAGCGGGGAGATCGTCCTTGGGCGGGTTGTATGGTCGTGTTCGGCATTAGTAGACACTATGCGGCAAAAGGAAAAACATAAGTTATTCTGGGATCCGGACACTTACGAGCTTGCCAGGGGCTTGGCCCTCGAAGGCCACTCCTCCTCGCCGTCGCCGGCGTTGGTGGAACAGTCCGGAGGAAGGGTCCTTCCCTTCTTGGACCCTTCGGCCTCCCCCGTTGGGGAAGCCTTCCTTTTCTTCTCTCCCCCCGCTGGGGGAGAGGCATCTTTCTTCTCCTCCTCGTCCTCGTGGGAGGAGTCCGCCTCGGAGTCATCAAACGATGAGTCCGATAACACCTGGCGCCGGGAACTCCTCCGAGTTCCCGTGGCCTTCTTCTTGGCCTTCTTCTCCGGCACCACGTAGGGCGTTGGGACCAGCAGCCCTGTCAAACGGGCATCCGTTGGGTCTTCTGGAAGGGGCGCCGGACAGTTAACCTATCTGGACGTCTTCTGCCAGGCCTGTTAAAGGTATTGGGAGTTTAGATCCCACATAGAGTCAAACTATGGAAAGCAAGTGTCCCGTAAAGGATAATATAGCTTACCTCACCAGCTGGACGCTGCGAGCTGAATCCGCGATCTTCGGTAGCGGATGCGGGTGCCTCGGCGCCCTTGAACAGCACCCTCCAGGCCTCTTCGTACGTAGTGTCGAAGAGCCTGCTCAAGGTCTGGTGCTGCGCCGGATCGAACTCCCACAGGTTGAAACCCGCTGTTGGCACGGGAGAATCCGGCGGATGAGCATGACCTGGACCACGTTGACAAGCTTGAGCTTCTTGTTCACCAGGTTTTGGAGACAGGATTGGAGTTTGGTCAGCTCCTCCGAATCGCCCCACAACAGGCCCTTCTCTTTCTAGGAGGTGAGGTGCGTGGGGATGCCAGATCTGAATTCGGGGGCCGCTGCCCATTCAGGGTCACGCGGTTTGGTGATGTAGAACCACCCCGATTGCCACCCTTTGATGGTTTCCACAAAGGCGCCCTCAAGCCAGGTGACGTTGGGCATCTTGCCCACCATGGCGCCTCCGCACTCCGCTTGGCTGCCGCCCACTACCTTCGGCTTGACATTAAAGGTCTTTAGCCATAAGCCGAAGTGGGGCTGGATGCAGAGGAAGGCCTCGCACACAACGATAAATGCCGAGATGTTGAGGATAAAATTCGGGGCCAGATCATGGAAATCCAGGCCATAGTAGAACATGAGCCCTCGGACAAAGGGGTGGAATGGGAAGCCCAGTCCGTGGAGGAAATGGGGAAGGAATACCACCCTCTCATGGGGCCCGGGGGTGGGGACAAGCTGCCCCTCGTCGGGGAGCCGGTGCGCGATATCGTTGGAAAAATATCCGGCCTTGCGCAGCTTCTTGATGTGCCCCTCCATGACGGAGGAGGCCATCCACTTGCGTCCCGCTCCGGACATGGTTGGAGAAGGTTGAGGTGAGATGTGCGGACTTGGGCGTTGGAGCTCGAGTGCACGGAGATGGATAAGCAAAGGAGGAAGTAGGCGTAGGTGAAAAGGTGGATCCTTATCCCCTATATATGAGCGGACGAAACTATGCGTCCCCACCAGCCCAGTAAAACTCGCTTATCTCCCAAGCGCCGCAATCAATGGCGTGGTTGGGTTACCCACATACGTATTGATGAGAATCCCGGAATAAGGGGACACGATCTCTGCTTTGACAAGACGTGCCAAGGAAACCGCTTCGCTAAACGCGCTGAGGTGGAGCAATAAAATTAATTCGAATAAAGGCTTGGCCGTGGCGTGATGTCATGCCACGAAATATGTCAGCAGATTGAACTTGTGTACATATTATTCTCAGTATGTGGAATTTATTTTGCAGAGTCGGACACTATCCTGGTGTTCAAAATCTTCTATGAATTATTTGGAGGAGGAACCCGCCTTGCAATGCCGAAGACAATATGCACGCCGGACTCATCGTCATTGAAGCCTGGTTCAGGGGCTACTGAGGGAGTCCTGGACTAGGGGGTGTCCGGATAGCCAAACTATCATCATTGGCCGGACTCCAAAACTATGAAGATACAAGATTGAAGACTTCGTCCCGTGTCCGGATGGGACTTTCCTTGGCGTGGAAGGCAAGCTTGGCGATACGGATATGTAGATCTCCTACCATTGTAACCGACTCTGTGTAACCCTAGCCCTCTCCGGTGTCTATATAAACTAGAGGGTTTTAGTCCGTAGGACACATAACAATCATACCATAGGCTAGCTTCTAGGGTTTAGCCTCCTTGATCTCGTGGTAGATCTACTCTTGTACTACCCATATCATCAATATTAATCAAGTAGGAGCAGGGTTTTACCTCCATCAAGAGGGCCCAAACCTGGGTAAAAACATCGTGTCCCTTGTCTCCTGTTACCATCCGCCTAGACGCACAGTTCGGGACCCCCTACCCGAGATCCGCCGGTTTTGACACCGACAATTACCATTACTGTCATATTACTTTGCTACTAAACACTTTGCTGCAGATACTAAGTTTCAAGGTGTGGTTGAATTGACAACTCATCTGCTAATACTTGAGAATATTCTTTGGCTCCCCTTGTGTCGAATCAATAAATTTGGGTTGAATACTCTACCCTCGAAAACTGTTGCGATCCCCTATACTTGTGGGTTATCAAGACCTTTTTCTGGCGCCGTTTCCGAGGAGCATAGCTCTATTCTTTGAGTCACTTGGGATTTATATCTGGTGGACACTATGAAGAACTTGAAAGACGATCGAACTACTATTTTGCCCTCAACTACGAGGGGAGGTAAGAAACTGCCATCTAGCTCTGCACTTGATTCACCTTCTGTTATGAGTAAGCTTGCGACACCTAAACCTGCTACTGCTATGAATTCTGATATGTCGCATGTTATTGATGATGCCACTTCTGCTATGCATGATACTTATGATGAAGCTACTTCTATGCTTGATAATACTATGCCCCTTGGTAAATTTCTTGATGAACAAATTGCTAGGTCTAGAGAAAGAGAAATTATTGAATCTGAATACGATGATGAGAGTGATGATGAAAATATGCCTGCTATTCCTGAGGGTTATCTTTTTGATGTGGAATCTTCTGCAGCTATTTTTGCTTGCCAGGATAGATACGAACTTAAGAGGTTGCTAGTTAAATGGAGTAAAGAATCTCTTAGAGATAGAATGAGACCCGACCCTGCTTTTGCTACTTCACCTATCTGTGTTCTCGATAAGGATTATTATGAATTTTCTGTTGATCCAGATGTAATTACTTTGGTTGAATCTGATCCTTTCTATGGCTATAAATCTGAAACTGTTGTGGCACATCTTACTAAGTTAAATGATATAGCCGCCCTTTTTACTAATGATGAGAGATCGCGCTACCTTTATTTACTCAAAATATTTCCGTTCTCATTAAAGGGTGATGCTAAGATATGGTTTAATTCTCTTGATCTTGGTTGTGTGAGTAGTCCCCAGGATATGATTTATTACTTTTCTGCTAAATATTTCCCTGCTCATAAGAAACAAGCTGCTTTGAGGGAAATGTACAACTTCGTGCAAATTTAAGAAGAGAGTCTCCCACAAGCTTGGGGAGGCTTCTCAAGTTACTTAATGCTTTGCCTGATCATCCTCTTAAGAAACCTGAAATACTTGATATCTTTTATAATGGACTAACTGATGCTTTCAGAGATTACCTGGATAGTTGTGCTGGTTCTCTTTTCAGGGAAAGAACACCGGATGAAGCTGAAATTATATTGAATAATATGTTGACAAATGAAAATAATTGGGCACCTCCTGAGCCAACTCCCGAGCCAGCTCCTGAGCCGATTACTGAGCCTATTCCTAAACCAACTCCAAAGAAGAGAGGTGTTCTATTTCTCAGTCCCGAAGGTATGCAAGAGGCAAAGAAATCTATGAAAGAAAAAGGTATTAAAGCTGAAGATGTTAAGAATTTACCTCCTATTGAAGAAATACACAGTCTTAATTTACCGCCTGCTGAAGAAGTATATGATCTCAATTCCTTATTCACTGAAGAACCTCCAGATCCCGATATCCCAACACAGGTAATAAAGGTAAATTCTCTCTATAGATATGATAAAGCTGAAGTCCCTCCTACTAAAATTGCTAGTCAGTGCTTGGATGAGTTTGATGACTTTATGTTTAAGCAAGATGACTTTAATGCTTATTTTGCTAGACAATTAAAACAGAATACCTTTATGATTAAACGCTTGGGTGATTATATGGCTGATATTAGAGTTGAACTTAAACTTGTTAGCAAACATGCTTCTATGGTTACCACTCAAGTAGAACAAGTACTTAAGGCTCAAAAAGAAGTGCTTGGTGAAATGAATAGTAAGAAAAATGATTATGCTGTTAGAGTGGCTACTAGAACTGGTAGAATGACTCAGGAACCTTTGTATCCTGAAGGCCACCCTAAGAGAATCGAGCAAGATTTTGAGAGAAATAATATTGATGTACCTAGTTCTTCTAAAAGGAAGAAAAAGAAAAATGATAGGACTTTGCAAACTTCTAGTGAACCTATTGCTGAACCACCTGAGAATCAAAATGATATCTCTATGTCTGATGCTGAAACACAATCTGGTAATGAACATGAACCTAGTGAAAATGTTAATGATGAGGTTCATGATGATGCTCAACCTAGTAATGATAATGATGTAGAGATTGAACCTGCTGTTGATCTTGATAACCCACAATCAAAGAATCAACAATATGATAAAAGAGACTTCGTTGCTAGGAAACATGGTAAAGAAAGGGAACCATGGGTTTAGAAACCCATGCCTTTTCCTCCGAAACCATCCAAGAAAAAAGATGATGAGGATTTTGAGCGCTTTGCTGAAATGATTAGACCCATTTTTTTGCATATGCGATTAACTGATGTGTTCAAAACAAATCCTTATGCTAAGTATATGAAGGATATCATTACTAATAAAAGAAAGATACCGGAAGCTGAAATTTCCACCATGCTTGCTAATTATACTTTTAAGGGTGGAATACCAAAGAAACTTGGAGATCTAGGAGTCCCTACTATACCATGCTCCATTAAGAGAAATTATGTTAAAACTGCTTTATGTGATCTTGGAGCCGGTGTTAGTGTTATGCCTCTCTCTTTATATCGTAGACTTGACTTGAATAAGTTGACACCTACAGAAATATCTTTGCAAATGGCTGATAAATCAACTAATATACCTGTCGGTATTTGTGAGGATGTGCCTGCTGTAGTTGCAAACGTTACTATTTTAACGGACTTTGTTATTCTTGATGTTCCCGAGGATGATAGTATGTCTATTATTCTTCGAAGACCTTTCCTTAATACTGCAGGGGTTGTTATTGATTGCAACAAAGGCAATGTCACTTTTCATGTTAATGGTAACGAGCATACGGTACATTTTCCGAGGAAGCAACCTCAAGCTTATAGTATCAACTCTATTGGAAAAATTCCATCGATTATATTTGGAGGTTTTGAATTTCCTCTCCCTACTGTCAAGAAAAAGTATGATATTCTTATTGTTGGGGATTTTCATATCCCCATTGAGTTAACTTAGTGTCATTCGAAATTTCTCCGGTTCCGTGTTATTCGGAATGAGTTTGTTAACAAGACTTGATCAACCTTGTTAGTGGGTTCATTTTGATGATCATGAGATGGATGAAACTAGAAGCACAACCTTCTGTACCCTCTTTATATTTTCTATTATTTAGTAGAAATAAAGTAAAATAGTATTTTTTTTGTCTGTCTCCTGACTTATCCGTGCAATATAAAAACATCCCGAAAATAAAAGTCCTCAGAATGCCATGCCAATTTAATATAATTTTTTCGGGAATATTTGAGGATTTATTGTGCAAAAATTACCGGGGGGGGAGCTGCCACCTGGCCACGAGGGTGGAGGGCGCGCCCCCTGCCTCCTGGGCCCATGGTGGCCCTCCTCCACTTATCTCTGCACCCATCTTCTTCCTCTGCCTCACACAAACACGAAAAACCAACTCAAGCACGAGTTCCAGCCCCTGTTGCTGTGATTTTCGATCTCCTTGCTCAAAGCACCCCTCGCAAAACTGCTTGGGGAGATTGTTCCTTGGTATGTGACTCCTCCATTGGTCAAATTAGTTTTTGTTCTAGTGCTTTATTCATTGCAAATTTGTGCTGCATAGGTGACCATGTTCTTGAGCTTGCATGTCAAACTTATATGGTTCCAAGTAGTTCTAATGCTTGATATAGGCTCTAGGCACTTGTAGGAGTTGTTGCTATCAATTTTATTGAAGTTGGTTCACTTTTATTTGAAGTTACTAAAAATTTCAGATTATTTCAGAAAATAATGAAGAGACTTTTGAGGGGCTCGTCGAGCCGAAGCTCGAAGGAAAAACAAAAGGAAGAAGAGCAGAAGCCCAAATTTAATTTGCCTCGCACCGCGGAGGTCCGGCCGTGTGAATGGCCTTCCGATGACTTCTTGAGGAGAGCCGGGATTTATGAGGATTTCTATTTATTGATTGAGAATGCTGGCCTCACCGACTTCCTCCGCGACCAACGTCATCAGTATCTCTTACTCACAAATACTTTTGTGCAAAACTTCTACTTTTTCCCTAAGAAATCACCTCCAACAGTAGAGTTTCATTTATATGACATTGTTAAAGAGATGACATTAGCTGAATTTTGCGAGGTTTGCAAAATAACCTTTGAGGGCACCTTGGATGAACCACACTGTAACGAAGTAGAAGCTTTTATTAACACTATCACTGTGGGAGAAACCAGGAAGGTTTCTGATGCAAGGATTACTAGCATACATTTTCCTGTTTTACGCTACTTTGCCTTATTGGCTAGTCGTTGCTTGATTGGACGTGGGAACTGTGGAAACCTTAGTGTTCCTGATATTATTATTTTGTTCCATGGTTTACACCGCAATAACTCTGTTAGTATGGGTGGAATTGTAGCTAGACGTTTAAGTCTGAACCGTACTAAGGGCCCCATCTTTGGAGGCATTTACGCTTCACGCCTAGCTGAATATTTTGAAATACCTATTAGGCATGAGGAGAAAGAAGAAACATCGTTGCCCCATTCTTATTTAGATTATAAGAGTATGCTAGCGCATGACTTTCTTGTTAAGAGTCGTGAAGGGGAGCTCAAATATAAATTATACTTTGATAAACATCACCCAGAGACTATTACTTTGCCTGCTCCCTCTTTGTTTAACTTGTCTGCAGGTCCTCACATCGTTCCGTGGGCGGCCGTTCAAACCTATAGGAATCCTACACCAGCCCCGGAACCGGAACCACAAGATGAGCTTCCACGATAGTCTGTTTATTCTTGGGATCCAGAGGTGGTTGCCAGCCAGTGGCAGTCAGAGTCTTCTTCATTGCAGTATGACCCCAGCTTCACCTAGGGTATCCGCCAGGCTATCCCTGGCAATAGACGAACTTAGGCCAAAAGCCTAAGCTTGGGGGAGTACGTATTTCCCACCGACATTACATTCATGTTCACACACACTCATTGCTGGATGTCGGTGCTCATACTCTTTCACTGTAATATCCATGCTAGTTTATTTTCTTTTTCCTGCTTTCTTCTTGTGTGTTTAATAAACCTTAAGAAAAAACCAAAAAATTAGTTGTAGTTTATCTCTTTGTTGTAGTAATTAAACAGAAAACCCAAAAATATTTCCAGTTCTTCTTTTGCTTGTTGGGAGCTTTCCCATGTAAACAGTTTTATTTTCTTTCCTTTGGGGTCGAGAAGACTATATTGAAAATGCTTAGTGGATCTTATATGCATCATTGTTTATTTAACTTAGAGCCCATATTACTTGTCTTCTCTCTTGAGTTGAATGCTTGCAGATTCCAGCTTAGTCCAATGCACGTGCACTCTTATTATTATACACATCGTTCGGTCGTGCAAGTGAAAGGCAATAATAATGATATATGATGGACTTATTGGGATATGAAAAGCTGGTATGAACTCGACCTCTCTTGTTTTTGTAAATATGATGATTCATCGTTCCTGAGTCAGCTATTATGAAGTAAACATATTTGCAATGACATTTAGAGATTATAGTTGCTTGTGCCTTGCTTGATTAGCTATGAGTTATAATGGTTTAACTTGCGTGCCAACATGCTATTAGAGTGATTATGATGTGGTATGATGGGATGGTATCCTCCTTTGAATGTATTAAGTGACTCGACTTGGCACATGTTCACGCATGTAGTTGAATCAAATCAACATAGCCTTCATGATATTTATGTTCATGGTAGATTATATCCTACTCATGCTTGTATTCGGTGTAAATTAATTTTAATGCATGTTTACGACTGTTGTCGTTCTCTCAGTTGGTCGCTTCCCAGTCTTTTGCTAGCCTTCACCTGTACTAAGCGGGAATACTGCTTGTGCATCCAAACTCCTTAAACCCCAAAGTTATTCCATATGAGTCCACTATACCTTCCTATATGCGGTATCTACCTGCCGTTCCAAGTAAATTTGTATGTGCCAAACTCTAAACCTTCAAATAAACATTCTGTTTTGCATGCTCGAATAGCTCATATGTCAACTAGAGCTGCCCTTATCTTCCGTGTTAGGCGGGTTATTCTCTAGAGGAGTGGACTCTGCTCCTCATTCAAGAGAAAATGGCTGGTAACCGGGATGCCCAGTCCCATGCTTTATGCAAACAAAATCAAAAAAATTGCAAACAAAACTCCCCCTAGGACCCGTTGAATGTTGGAGGCACTCGTTTTTTCGAGCAAGCCATGGATTGATGCTTGTGGAGAAGGGGGAGTATAAACTTTACCATTTTGTTTGGGAACCGCCTATAATTTGTTTAGCATGGAAGATATCGTCATCTCTTAGTTGTCATGTTGACAATGAAAGTATGCCGCTCAAAATATAATTTATCTCTATTTCAAAACCGAGCTCTGGCACCTCTACAAATCCCTGCTTCCCACTACGAAGGGCCTATCTATTTACTTTCATGTTGAGTCATCACCCTTCTTATTAGAAAGCACCCGCTGGAGAGCACATTGTCGTTTGCATTCATTATAATTGGTTTATATTGGGTATGACTTGACTGGATCTCTTTTACCATGAATTACAATATTTAGTCAGTCCTTGATCTTAAAAGGTGCTCTGCATTTATGTTTTGCGGTCTCAGAAAGGGCTAGCGAGATACCATTTTGTTATATCATGTTATGATTATTTTGAGAAAGTGTTGTCATCCGAGTTTTGTTATTATAGCTCGCTAGCTGATTATGCTATTGATATGAGTAATTGCGAGACCTATGTGTTATTGTTAGTATGGTTAGTTCAT
Organism: Triticum dicoccoides; assembly: GCF_002162155.2. Taxonomy (NCBI): domain Eukaryota; kingdom Viridiplantae; phylum Streptophyta; class Magnoliopsida; order Poales; family Poaceae; genus Triticum; species Triticum dicoccoides. Next base: position 210,142,652 of record NC_041381.1, on the reverse strand, counting down.
AATATTTGCTGAAACTTGAATGCTGGCTTTTCATGTTTACAACAACAAGAGCAAACAGAGTTTGTAAAAGTTTTTCTTTTTCTCTTTCAGTTTCTCAACTGAATTGATTGAGGACAAGCAAGGGCTTAAGCTTGGGGGAGTTGATACGTCTCCGTCGTATCTACTTTTCCAAACACTTTTGCCCTTGTTTTGGACTCTAACTTGTATGATTTGAATGGAACTAACCCGGACTGACGCTGTTTTCAGCAGAATTGCCATGATGTTGTTTTATGTGCAGAAAACAAAATATCTCGGATTGACCTGAAACTCCACGGAACATCTTAGAAAAAATAATAAAAAATCCTCGCCAAAGATGAAGACCAGGGGGGCACACCCTGTCCACGAGGGTGGGGGCGCTCCCCCTCCTGGGCGCGCCCTCCTACCTCGTGGGCCCCCTGGTGGCCCTCCGACGCCAACTCCAACTCCATATATTGTCTTTCGGGGAGAAAAAATAAGAGAGAAGAAATAATCGCGTTTTACGATACGGAGCCACCGCCAAGCCCTAATCTCTCTCGGGAGGGCTGATCTGGAGTCCGTTCGGGGCTCCGGAGAGGGGGATTCGTCGCCATCGTCATCATCAAACATCCTCCATCACCAATTTCATGATGCTCACCGCCATGCGTGAGTAATTCCATCGTAGGCTTGCTGGACGGTGATGGGTTGGATGAGATTTATCATGTAATCGAGTTAGTTTTGTTAGGGTTTGATCCCTAGTATCCACTATGTTCTGAGATTGATGTTGCTATGACTTTGCTATGCTTAATGCTTGTCACTAGGGCCCGAGTGCCATGATTTCAGATCTGAACCTATTATATTTTCATGAATGTATGTGATTTCTTGATTCTATCTTGCAAGTCTATAGTCACCTACTATGTGTTATGATCCGGCAACCCCGAGACAATAATCGGGACCACTCTCGATCATGACCATAGTTTGAGGATTTCATTTATTCACTATGTGCTAATGCTTTGTTCTGGTTCTCTATTAAAAGGAGGCCTTAATATCCCTCAGTTTCCAATAGGACCGCGCTGCCACGGGAGGGTAGGACAAAAGATGTCATGCAAGTTCTTTTCCATAAGCAAGTATGACTATATACGGAATACATGCCTACATTACATTGATGAATTGGAGCTAGTTCTGTGTCACGCTATGTTATGAATGTTACATGACGAACCACATCCGGCATAATTATCCATCACTAATCCGGTGCCTACGAGTTTTCCATATACTGGTTCTCGCTTATTTACTTTTCCGTTGTTACTGTTACAATCACTACAAAATACAAAAAACATTACTTTTGCTGTCTTTACTTTTGTTACCATTACCAGTACTATCATATTACTTTTCTACAAACACTTTGCTGCAGATACTAAGTTTCCAGGTGTGGTTGAATTGACAACTCAGCTGCTAATACTTGAGAATATTCTTTGTCTCCCCTTGTGTCGAATCAATAAATTTGGGTTGAATACTCTACCCTCGAAAATTGTTGCGATCCCCTATACTTGTGGGTTATCATTCACCACCGTCGTCATTGTTCCGCTGCTAGAGTTCTTCCGCTGCATCGTGTTGTTCTGCTGCTTGCATAGAGCAATAGTGGTAGGCATAGTATCGCCATGCCGATGTAACCTATGTACCCAAATAGATTTTAATAAAGAGCTGGTTTGTTCTATGCCGAGCAGTGTCGTATTCCAGAAGACTTGATCTCGATCTCTGGGCTGGAATACGGGGCGTTCCGGTTTTCTCTGAGCCGGGGTCCCACAGGCTTCGTATCAAAGCAGGCCTGGCTGTAGGACACCCTAGACCGCGCGAACGTTAGATATCGGTAGTATAGAGTCTGGCTTGTTTATTGCATTTGGTTGCTGCATTTGTTTGTTGCATTGCATGCATATAGCCTTAGTTGTGATAACGATTTATCTGGTGAGTGTAGCTGGCATCGGTTCGGATCCACTACAGGTCAACCTTTGCATTTCTCCAATTCCTTTTCTTTCGGTGTTTGGTGTCATTTCTGTCCCAGCAGAGTGATGCCAAGTGATCCCAACACTGTTTGCCAAAAATGGTGCTCAGGTATCACACTGATGTCTTTCTTTCAGACCCGTCTATCGTTTCGGTGATGGACATGTTTCTATCCCGGATCGTTCTTTTATTTTGTCATATTGGCAACCCTTAATGATCCTAGTTATCAAGAAAGGGCAATGTCAGCAGCCTTAGTTTTCCCCGCTATCCTATTTCTTGGACGAGTACGGATATTTTTTCGCCTGCTTGATAATAATGTAGTTGCGACTTTCGTGTCCCACTACATGATTACCGAGTACGTCCTCGCCTCCGAGCTAGTCCAGGTTGCTATCTGGCTAAGCTAGCACTTGGTGTAGCTCTGTTTACACCGATTCTTCCACACATTTATTCGTCCTCGTCCACATCGTCACAGTATGCTAGATCATAGAACCGGAGATCCTGCGAAATTTGTGTGCTTAAGTAGGCATGCATATTGTGTGACTAGCAGTAATATGTGATGATTGCTTGATTAATTATCTTAGTAGTATGCTTGTGTGCTCTTTTTTAGTCGTTTCTGTTGTTCCTTTCTTTGGGCCTTCGGTGTTACAAATTTTTCCCCTATTAAAGTTGCTCGTCAGCCGACACTGGACTCGAAGAGTCAGCAAGAAATGCATATATTTGGAAACTCAGCTAAATAGAATGGAATTATCAACTGACTGCAGTGACATTGGGAAAATATTGTCTGGATGCAAAAGAAATCCTGGATGGACCGTCAGTATCAAGTTTGCATTAGCGTGCACTCATCACAATAAAATGATTAATTCAGCAAGAAGATAAATTGTGTGCAAGGTTGACAGAATATTATCAAAGGTATGGCTTAGATACAAGTTCAATTTTTCGCTGAGGATGATTTTGGAACTCGATGTACTTGGAAGCAAGGAAAAATATGGCATATACTCGGAAAGGAAAATAGTCCTGCAAAACCCCGTTTCATGCAAGAAATCAATAGCAAAAATCTTCAGATGGTTATATATGCGGAAGTCGGTCCGCATATCATAATAAGAAGCTTCTGGTGTAAGCAACCCAATCTTCCCTCGCAAAATACCAGAGAAGTTTCCAAGGCAAGATTCACCTATCTTCCTCAGTACGATACATGGATGACTTCTCACGCAAGGTACTCTGTCTTCTTCAGTAAGCAACCGTGAAGACTTTCGGCATAAGGTACTGAGTCTTTCCCCAGCAAAGTCTTTAAGGGGGTAAGCTTGTGAAGCACGATACCCAATCTTCTTCAGCAAGTTGTCCGATGAAAGTTTCGAGCACAAGCCAGCAAATATTCCCCAGTAAGACATTGGTACAAGGTAGTACGCTATGAATTGACAGCATATGGCAGTGAATCCCAAGAATCAGGTCCTCAACATTTTGGTCAGAATCAAGAATCAGTCAGAATACACATCTGTCTCGGAATCAGGTCCTCATATATATGCAATGAGCATACCATCAAGATCTTACAAGTCACTCGGATGAGGATCTGATAACCACGTGAGGATGATTAAGAGAAGAAAGCCAGTATACACCGCAGTGTGACAAAGGATTATGAGGATTGACGACATCAATGAGCTCCATACAAGTACTGGTGAACTAGAAAATGATCCTGATGAGCCCTTGTCCCGTTTTCTCCAATGACGGCACCACGCCTATGATCCGAGCTATTTCTAACTATCCAGGGTGGATGCCGATTTTTGTTTCTCTCTTCAACGACTGTCACGAGTCCGAGCTGCTTTTCGGCCATCTCATACAGCTGTTGAGTTTCTTTTTGTGAAAGTATCCCTATAGCTGCTTTTTGGCTATTTTAGGGAGATGCCACCTTCTTCTTATCGACCCGGTCTCATGCTCTGAGCTGCTTTTCGGCTGTCCTGAGCCGTAGTTGAGTTATTTCAGTAATGTCCCGGATCTGAGTGGTAAAGACCGTTCTGGTGACTACTGATTTATTTACCGATTTCTTACAAGGGTTTCGGATGATCATTTCCCAACAATCAAAACTTCAGAGGTGTTGAACCTGCCATTTAATGGGTTACCCTATCAGAAGAATGAGGATAAACTACAATTGCTGAAAAATTGCATCGACAGTACCTATGGTCATACAAAGAAGCAATATGACCCAGCTCTTTCAACCAAAGATCCAGACCAAGAAAATAATAATGAAGGAGCAAGACCAGTGATGCAGGTATGAACATTATACACGACCCCCATGGTGCGGATCCCCCGGACAGTCTAAGTCAGTATTGATCCACATGGATATTCCTACAACATGAGTAATCGGCATGAGGAATAACAGTCTGGAAGCCTAAGTCCTCACTTATATGAATCATCATGGATAGCCTATCGTGAACAAAAAATTTCTATCAGAACCACCATCAGCCAAGTCTGCAGATATTATCATACAGGCCAAACCCTTTATGCTGGCCGCAACAAGAGACAATCAAATATTTGGTACGGATCTGATGCTCACGACAATGGAACCAGTTAAGATGATTCAGAAACTTCTGCAATGAGTCGGAATCTGTCAGGAAATGGTTATGTTTTAACTCATTGTTTGGAACCCAAAGGACTTGCATTTAGTGGAGAAACCCAATGCAATGAGTCAGAGCTTGAGTTTTCATCAGAAAAATCTGATCATCAATACATGAAAGGTTGTCACTGTCGGGTGGCACACCCAGCGGAAATCACTTTTGGATTTGTGAGACGGACATATATTTCAGTCATGATAATCAAATCACACTTAGCTATTCAGCAGATCTAAAAAGAAATTGGAGCCTATATAAGCGTGAACAAGCAAGGTAAGATCTGTTAGAAGGAGGATATAGTGAATCAAACCACCCCAGGGCCAGTCAGATAAAAATTTAATGGGAACAACAATAAAGGAAAAAGGATACCCGAGTTGGAAACGGTTTCCTTAAGTCAGAATATTCATACTAGTTCCCCGAGCAACCAAATATCAAGGACGAGATTTCTTTAAGGGGGTAAGGTTTGTGACAGCCTGATTTTTGGCCCTTTCTTTTTCTTTTGTTTTTCTGAGGTTTTTGCCTGAGTTTTTCTTTTTCGTGGCTTTGTGGTCTGGAAACTGAAGAAGATGCCCTCTTCTTTGCTTCCAGAGTGGCTTGTCATTCCCAAATCTTTCCCTAGACCCTATCATTTCCATCCTAGCCCAAATCCCAATATTCTTTTTATTGGGAATATTCCTTTTATATTAAAGGAATAACTCAAATTGCCCCAGGTTGTGAGGCAACCTATATTTCACTCACTCCTAAAAGTCCCAAATAATTCTCATAAATTTTTTGGGTCATATCTTGATCAAATATGGCAAAAAATTTCATTGCCATGTTCAAAAATAATCCCCCAATATTCCTTTTTCTATTTTTCCCTAAATGGCACTTTGTGAAGGAAGTGTCATTTATATTTTTCCTAGTGGCTCCCAACCTTTTTGGGCATGTTTATATGTCAAATTAATTGCCCCATGCACAAGTTCAAATTTATTTGCCTAGCCAATCTTCCTCAATGATTTTTCAAAGTTTCTGTCAAACAGAAAGCTTTGTGAAGGAAGTACTAGCTAGGAGTATCCAAATGAGATGAACTTTTGCACACTCCTTAATGTGCTCATATTAACCCCCTCCACACATTTGCAGCCCCATCCAAGTATCTATGTGAGCACAGGACCAAATCTTTGATTCTGGCATTATTTTCAAGTTGTGAAGCAAGTGTATTTTATATTGCTTCAAAAATCCTGATAAATTACCAGATCATTCTTATACCCATAAAACATCTCTCCACCATTGATCCATTTGATCACCATAATTATTCCAAGTTTCTGGACAGAAATGATGTTTGTGAAGCAAGTGCCATTTTGGCTTGTCCATTTGGCATGAGCTTTTTACAGTATCTTTATATGTTCATATCATGAGGATTTGCCAAGTTGAATCCCATTCCACCACTCCATGTGAGTGCACCATCATGACCTAGTTTCTGGACCATTTTGGTCAGTTGTGAAGCAACTGCAGTAAATATTGGTCCATTTCTTCCCAAACTCTCCAGGACTGTAGTCCTTCCTAGCATAAACACCCCAGACATAACACTTGACACATAGCAGCTCCCTGTTGATCACGTTGAGCTGATAAAGTTTACTGCAGTAAACTTCAGAGCTCACTAACCTTTTAACCGTAGCCGTTTTCACCAACCTACCACCTCAGTTGAAACCGCCCTTCGAAGAACTTACCACTAGACAACGTTTGCCAACCCTTGGCCTCTTCTTCATGCCAGTGCACGCGATTACCATGACAATGGCATGCCTGTGCACGCGCTCTGTGTGCAGTGGCCGCGTCCAGTGGCTGTTTGTGCTGGACCCCCTCCCCCTCTCGCTGTCTTCACGCTCGTGAGCATGTCCCTTGGCTTCCTCTCATCGTCGCCATTCCCCTGGACCCCTCTCCCCCTCCATCCTCTTCCTCACCGACGCTCGCCGCCAAAGACCCACGGGTGCACTATGGCCGACCGAGCTTTAATGGCACTCGGTTTCTTCCTCTGCCCCTCCCTTGGCCGTCTCTTCCCTGCGAGCTCTCCCCTGTGCCCTCCCCGCCATTTGCCCCCCGAGTTCATGCGCGTGAGCACGCGTCCGCGGCAGCGGACATGCTCCGCGGTGATGCCAGCTCGGCCCCTTGCCCTGCGGCTATTTAAGCCCTCCCCGAGCCTCTCCAAGCTCACCACTCGCCTCCCCTCGCCCCTCTGGTCCCTCCTAGCTACTCACCCGAGCCAGAGAAGCTCTTTTGCCCTCCCTTTGCCGCCATGGCCGCCACGTCGGCCCGGCTAGATTAGCCCGAAGCCAAGCTTCCCCCTCCTCTTCTCCACCTCTAGTAGGCCTCCCCCACATCGGCGGTCTGCCCTACCTCTTCTCCCTCTCGCCGGAGTGCCCGAGTGGCCGTGCCCCCAAGTCAACCGCCGCCGGAGCCGGTTCTGTCCCCTCTTCGTCATGGCCACCCCACTCCTCTCCGGCGTCTCCTCTGTGCGGGGATGGATGCGGCAGGTCACACCGAGCCCGCCGGTGGCCTCCGTTTGGTCGGAGGTGGCCTATGGCGCCGGAGCCCGTCGCTGGAGCTCGCCCCGTCCTCTGCTCTATGGGCGGGCAAGCGGTTGAAGACGACGACCGCACCCACGGACCCCTCTTGCCCGCGGGCCCCGCATGTCAGCCTCACAGTGTTGACCCCGCTCGGTGCCCACGTGGATAAGTGGAGGCGTATTTCCCATAATACACTTTCCTTTTTTCTGTTTTGGCCCAGTCTGTAAATATTTTCTTTGCAGATAGGCCCCTGGCAGAAAAACATCCACAACTTTTTATCCGTAACTCCAAGTGAGGTGATTCCAAAGCCTACTTATTCATTTTGTCGAGCCCTTTATTTTGGTGTCACTTTCACTATGGTTTGGCACTATGAAAATGACCATTATGCCCTTGCCCTTATTCAGCCCTCTCCGGGAGAGAATGTTTTCCGGTGATTCGTTCCGTGAGTTTCTCGCACTTTCTCCCGGTGATTTCTTCCACCCAGGGCAAGCCACAATACCCACTTGCATGATAGTCATGCAGTAGCCATGGTTTTCAACTTGAATCTTTATTAAATGTTTGCTTGTTGAAAATATGGTTATCGTTGTTCCGGTGATGTTTAGATTTGCATGTTCACTTTTGTGCTATGTTGTCTTGTACTCTGTTATGATGTTATACCTGCTAGTATTTCCTGTCATATGTTTATGCTTGCTAGTAGTACATGTTGATGCTGGTGATGGTCATGCTAGTCAGTATGCCATGCTTAGTGGATATGATTTATTGTTGATATGGTGGATAGTTATGTGATACCCTCATGATTATGTTGATATCATGTTCATGCATTTTATCATGGCTCAGCATATTTGCATTCAAGTTAATCGGATTAAATTGAACTTGAATAACTGTTGGCTGAGTCATGGTGCTGCTGAATCGATGCTGACCAGTGCAACCACGCTTACCGGTATGGGACGATCCTAACTGGGTCTATTGTCGTGCCTCGCCGGTGCCTCCAATGAGGGAAGGTTATGGGCGCGCGCTACCCTGATCAGGTAGGCGGACATAAGCCTTGTGTGCTCGTTGTTGTTGTTATGCGCACATGTCCCCATTTGGGATGGTTTATTGTTTTGGGCCACGACGGTGGTCGTTGTGTCTTGAGGTAGACACGGGGCCACACATGACTTAGCCCAGTGGGGAGTGAGTCGGAGTGGTCGGGAGAGTGTCATGGCAGTAGATCGATTTTGTCAGAACACCGTTGGTCCACTCGAATGGGAGTGCGAGGCCATGGGTTCCGTAGTGTGGGTATAGAGTACTAACCTATGCAGAGTGTATATTTAATCTATCGATAGCCGTGCCCGCGGATAAGGGCCCAGTTCGAAAGTAGGGTACACCATGAGTCAACAGTAATAAGAATAACTTGATTAATGACAACTTGTGGTTGTGATCGCCGTAAGGATCACGGTTTGGGACAAAGTGTTGGTCGTGGTTGTGATCGCCGTAAGGATCACGGTGGTATCGAGGATACCGAGTCATTGTATATTTGTGATGTTGTGCGAGAATTGTGGGTAAAGATCAAGCTCCTTGTGGTCATTTACTGATCGCTACGGTATTGTTTATACCAAGCTTGATTTGATCCTGAGATGATCGTGTGATGTCCGAGGTTGGTAAGTGATGCATGGGACGGTTACCAAGTAACCCGAGCAGGATAAGTAGTGCATGATAGTGTCATCATGTTGCATGCTAGTATTGTCGGATTAATATGTTCATGCCTTGTTCATGTTGTGTTAGTCGTATCATGTTCATCTTGTTCATGCTATATTGTTCTGATGATATCATGATAATTCCTGTTTAACCTGTAATTGCCATGCTGTTGTTTGTCTTGAATGCTTCTGGTTATTGTGAGCTTGCAAGTACATTCAGTGTACTGACCTGGCGTGTCATGCCAGTTTGCAGGTCATGCCGGATTTGATTGCTTGCTTGTCATGGTTTCTGTCCGTGCAAGCTAGGATAAGCGTTCCAGCTAGAGTCCCTCCAGAGTGGAGTTCACCACTGTCGTCGTTGTTCTGCTGCTAGAGTTCTTCCGCTGCATCATGTTGTTCTGCTGCTTGCATAGAGCAACAGTGGCAGGCATAGTATCGTCGTGCCGATGTAACCTTTGTACCCAAATAGATTGTAATAAAGAGCTGGTTTGTTCTATGCTAAGCAGTGCCGTATTCCAGAAGACTTTATCTCGATCTCTGGGCTGGAATACGAGGCGTTCTGGTTTTCTCTGAGCCGGGGTGCCACAGGCCCATACCAGCCCCTACGGTGACGTGGCCCTTTTGCGTGTATGATCGGGGTAGTGAAAAATATTCTAGTGGTGCTTTTGATTTACCCATAGAATGGTTGAATTGCTTGTTTCTATGAACTGAGTTCGCCAATATTGTGGAGGATGACAGTCTTTTCATCCTATAGTAGATTGCTTAGATCTCGATATGCCAAATGTAATCACATGAAATATACAGTAAAATCCAGTGTGATGTGTATGCTACAACTAGTTTGACAACCCGTCCTCATATAACATATCAAGGACGCACCATATTAGCAGATTAACCATTCGACTTACCAATGCAATGTGGGAAGAAAGAAGTATTGGGACTGCTTATCCAAGCAATTGACGCCATGGACTCCTTTGTAGAACCTTGTAAGCAAAAAAGAAGCTACAGTGTGCATGTACAAAGAGCTAGCATAAGTTCAGTTACCTACTTCTCAGAATTTTAGTTAGCCACTTATTGAAAAATTGTTCAATTATGTTGCTTGGCTTAATTTAGTTTCACTACTGCAGGATGCTACTAACGCGACACTACGATCAGAGACCCTTCGACGAAACTGTGTGCGATGCAATAATCGCAAACAGTGGTGTGAAAAACCGTCAAAAAGATGCAAAACATTTGCGATGATGGATGCATCAATCATGGTTCATATTTTGGTTGTGTGTGTGATGCAGGGCATACAGTTCAGTTAAATTAACTATTTGCGATAAGGAGGAACAAAAGAAACATGCTGCCAGATGAAGGTGTGTGCGATATACAGCATACGCTTCACTCGGATGAACTATTTGTGATTAGGCAACACAAAAGAAACAGTTAGCTAGATCAAGGTGTGTGCAATATATGACATGCGGTTCACTCGGATGAATTGTTTGCGTTGAGACAAGAGAACAAAAACGGTTCAATATAACAAGATGTGTGTGATACGCGGCAAACAGGTCTGTAATCATAAATGTGTGCGAGGACCGATAATAAAACATACAATTGCTTCTAATAAGACGTATGTGATATGCTCTGTCTACACAACATCTATTGGCCATTGGGGGATGGTCGGTCATCCTGATACGCCATAAGGATGCAAAGAGGCATCCTATATGAGCAAGGACTAGTTGTTCCACCAGTAGCTCATGTAAGAGAACTCTGAAGTTAAGTGTGCTCAGGCTGGAGCAGCCATCAGATGTGTGACTGGATCAGAAGTTGTGTCGATGTTAAATTAACTGATAAGATGGGTCATATCTATCAAATTAAATGATTGATATGACCCATCCCATGAGTTAATTTAACCTCGAGGTCCTTGTTTTTTATTTTTATTTTATTTTTTTAACACATGTTAAAGAAGGTCTACCGCATTACTTTTTGACAATGTGTATACGTGGCATACAGTTGATCCATCCGGCCTATTTGTGATGGAATAAGCCGTGTGTGTTGTGGGCAAACACTTGCTAGTGTACAACCGTTTGCGATTAATGAGTACATCACCGACGGGTTCCCTAGTGTGGTCCGTGTTCATCTCGTCATCATCTACTTCTTGTGCTAGCTCGATGTTCCTTATATGCTAAGTTTCCATTAGTTGATGGCATTTTATGAACACGCCACCGTTTCCCGCCATTTCCTCACCTTTTCCCGCCACCCAGCGATATTGCGCATAAACGTAGGTGCGGCACGATGCACGGAGGCAACAAGCATAGCTTGTAGCACATCCACCTTGTCCAAGCATGCCAACCCACCAAAGCGCCGCCTCCGCCATCAACCTCGTCGACGAGGAAAACCAGAAGGCGCCACGGCCCGTCGAGGCCACGACACTCCCTGGCAACACGATGGACGACGCCGTGATGCGCGTCATCGCTAGGGTTGAGCAGACCCTTGGCACATGGTGCTTCAGCGCCGCGGATCAAGATAGGCATGTCAGCACCAGAGGCTACAGCTCGCTACACAACATGATCGATGGCGCGCTGCAGATCAAGCTAGGCGCGTCCGTGCCGATAGGCTGTGGCTCGCCGCACGGTGAGACAGTTGGAGCACCGCAGAGCGAGAGGCGCGGTGCGCCGCACAGCAAGAGCGGATCCATCGGCACTTGCCTGCTGTTGACAGGGTGTCACAGCTGGGTACACATCCCGTCAGTACCCCCATTCCTCGCTAGGAGTGGACACAGGCCCTCTGTGCCGTACTTGCACCAGAGGCCGTCCGCGCCGTACTTGCACCAGACGTTCGTCGCGCCGTTCGCATGGGTCGCGCCGTTCGCCTTGTCCGCGGCCTGCTCGATGCCAACGCGCTAGTCAGTAAGCTCGACTGCCTCCTTGGCCCAGGTGTCCACCTGGGCACAGTAGAGGAACATGGTCATTGCATCCTCCAGGTAGTGATCTCCGATGAAATAGCCAACTTGGAGCTCGAGATCGCACTCTAGATGTACCGCGAGCGTGTCGACCGCTTGGACGAATGCCTGTTAGAGTTCAGGCAGAGCCAAGAGCTACCGTAGGCAAGGGCTGCTGGTCATGGCCTCATGGGCGCGTTTTATTTTGTTGAGTCGTTTCGACGTGGATAGCTATGTATTCACAACAATCATCTTATTGCTCTGTTTCGATGTGTGTACTCTATTTTCTATTCTTATATGTTTTGTTTCAATGTGTGTTTATATGCTTTCCATTTTGTATATGTGGAGATAACAGATAGATTCAAATTAGTATACAAAAATAGATAAAAAAATGGAATTCATAATATATATAATATTAATTGTTCATTAGTTCATCACATAATATATATAATATCATCACATATACATGATGATACTTAACTACTAGGTACAATGCATAATATTGAAAACAAACAATACTAAAACTAATAATCCCTGCTGGGGCCAGTATTCCGGCAGCCCCTCGCTAGCAGCTCCCTGGTGCGTGGTGTCTTCCCAGCACGGAGGCAGTACTCCGCCTCCTCTGCCTCGCAGCGCTTGACGTACCGATCTGCCTCTTGCAGGCGGACGAGCGCGAACGATCTTGCCATTTCTTTGGGAGCCCACCGGAGCTCCTCGTTGGTGGCACGCTAGAGCTTATCGGCCTAGCTCCAGGTAGCGACGAGGCGCCTAGCGCCTTTGGCCTCCCTCGCGAAGTACCTGTCTTCGTACACCTCCTCCGCATGACGACGCGCCCACACGGTGCTCCGCCGCCTCATTTTTCCTGGCGGCATCACGGCCTTCACAGGTCGTGTGGTACCTGGCATCCTCCTTCGCCATCTCCTTCTTGAAAGGCACTTGTCTGGCTTTCTCAGCCGACGGCAGCGACTTCTAAAGACAAAGATCGTACTAGACCCAAAACCAATCCAAAGTTGGGGGGTCCGATGCAATCTCGTCCGGTGCCGCGTAGGTGTCCTCGTCGCTGCTCTTTCAGTGAGCATCCTCGGGGGGGATGCGAATCCTCGTCGGCGCGTGGGCAGACCAGCAACGCCATGGCAGAGATTTGAGAGAGAGAGAGAGGGCGAGCAAGGGAAGGATCTAGATGAGAATGCAGGCGGGACGACATGAGGAAGGTAGTATTTATTGGCGGACGGAATCTAGATCGACGGGAACAGTACACACGCCGGTCACCGGAATTTACGAGTACTGTAGTGTGAATTACACACGATTCCCGCAGCAAACATAATAGCTGATGGTTCCCAAAGAAGAATCGTGTCCGATTAATAACTCCCGCCACTCACCTTCCAAACCTCGAGGCACGAAATAGATTGCCAATCGTGTGGGGCTGGTTGTCTTGCCAGATTTTACATTTTCTTTTTTGAACACCAGATATTTACATCATCTGATGATTTTTAACTCGCACACAAGTACACATATATGATTTTTCAGACCGTTATTGTTAGCCATTGCATGTAGATGTATTTCCAATTTAAATTATGGTCATTAAATGGCTAGAAAATCACTTAAATGTCTTCAAAAGGTCAAATGACCCCTGAAATTTTCCAAAGTTTCACATGACAGTTCTATTAATGCACGTTACACGTAAAAAAAATTAAAGGCCGTAAAAGGAAGCTATCTCCCGTTCGTCATCAAACATGCATTGTTCCCTCTCGGAACTATGAGCCTTCTAATGAATTGCTCCAGTTTGTGAGGGGTGTGTGTCCAAAGTTTCATCAAACATGGCAATTTTTTTACCACATCATCTTGGTGGCATGAAATTACATCAAGCAAGGTTTCATGTTTTTCTGATCATTTTTTTATTTTTGGGAATTAAAATGCCATGGCACTCCATGCATGTGTCCATGCTGCGAGACCAATATGTTTGAAAATTCGTTCTAATTTACCGCACATGGAATTAACTTGCACACAATACACAAATATGATTTTTCAAACCGCTATGGTTAGCCGTTGCATGTACATGTAGTTCAAATTTGAATTACGGTCATTAAATGGCTCGAAAATTACTTACATATCTTCAAAAGGTCAAATGACCCTTGAAATTTTCCAAATAAGGACATGACAGTTGTATTAGTGCATGTTACATGTAGAAAAATTTTGAAGGCCATAAGAGGAATCTATCTCCCGTTTGTCAGCAAACATGCATTGTTCCCTCTCGGAACATTGAGCCTTCTAGTGAGTTGCTCCGATTTGTGAGGGTTGTGTGTCCAAACTTTCAACAAACAGGCCAATTTTTTTACCACGTCATCCTGGTGGCATGACATTACATGAAGCAAGGTTTCATGTTTTTTGATCATTTTTTAATTTCTTGGAATTAAAATGCCATGGCACTCCATGCATGTGTCCATGCCGTGAGACCAATATGTTTGAAAATTCCTTCTAGTTTACTGCACATGGAATTAACTCGCACACAAGTACACAAATACAATTTTTCAAACCATTATGGTTAGCCGTTGCATGTACATGTAGTTCTAATTTGAATTATGGTCATTAAATGGCTATAAAATCACTTAAATGTCTTCAAAAGGTCAAATGACCCTTGAAATTTTCCAAAATTTGACATTTTGTATTAGTGCACGTTACACATAGAAAAAATTTGAAGGCCATAAGAGGAAGATATCTCCCGTTCGTCATCAAACATGCATTGTTCCCTCTCGGAACCACGAGCCTTGTAGTGAGTTGCTCTGGTTTGTGAGGGGTGTGTGTCCAAACTTTCATCAAACAGGACAATTTTTTACCACATCATCTTGGTGGCATGACATTACATCAAGCAAGGTTTCATGTTTTTCTGATCATTTTTTAATTTTCTGGAATTAAAATGCCATGGTACTACATGCATGTGTCCATGCTGTGAGACCAATATGTTTGAAAATTCCTTCTAATTTGCTGCACATGGAAATAACTCGCACACAAGTACACAAATATGATTTTTCAAGCCGTTATGGTTAGCCGTTGCATGTACATGTAGTTCTAATTTGAATTACGGTCATTAAATGGCTAGAAAATCACATAAATGTCTTCAAAAGGTCAAATGACCCCTGAAATTTTCCAAATTTTCACATGACAGTTGTATTAGTGCATGTTACACGTTGAAAAAAATTAGAAGGCCGTAAGAGGAAGCTATCTCCTGTTTGTTATCAAACATGCATTGTTCCCTCTCGAAACCACGAGCCTTCTTGTGAGTTGCTCCTGTTTGTGCGGGGTGTGTGTCCAAACTTTCGTCAAACAGGACAATTTTTTTACCACATCATCTTGGTGGCATGACATTACATCAAGCAAGGTTTCATGTTTTTGTGGTCATTTTTTTATTTTATGGAATTAAAATGCCATGGCACTCCATGCATGTGTCCATGCCGTGAGACCAATATGTTTGAAAATTCCTTTTAATTTGCTGCACATGGAATTAACTCGCACACACGTACACAAATATGATTTTTTCGTACTGTTATGGCTAGCCGTTGCATGTACACGTAGTTCTAATTTGAATTACAGTCATTAAATGGCTAGAAAATCACTTAAATTTCTTCAAAAGGTCAACTGACCCATGAAATTTTCCAAATTTTCACATGACAGTTGTATTAGTGCATGTTACATGTAGAAAAAATTTGAAGGCCGTAAGAGGAAGCTATCTCCCTTTCGTCATCAAACATGCATTGTTCCCTCTCGGAACCATGAGCCTTCTAGTAAGTTGCTCCGGTTTGTGAGGGGTGTGTGTCCAAACTTTCGTCAAACATGCCAAATTTTTTACCACATCATCTTGGTGGCATGACATTACATCAACCAAGGTTTCATGTGTTTCTGATCTATTTTTAACTTTTTTGGAATTTAAATGCCATGGCAGTCCATGCTTAATTGTGTCATAGTCGTTAGACCAATATGTTTGAAAATTCCTTCCAATTTACCGCACATGGAAATAAATCGCACAAAAGTACACAAAATATGAATTTTCAAACCGTTATGGTTAGCTGTTGCATGTACATGTAGTTCAAATTTCAATTACGGCCATTAAATGGCTAGAAAATTACTTAAATGTCTTAAAAGGTCAAATGACCCCTGAAATTTTCCAAAATTTTATATGACAATTGTATTAGTACTACAAATTTTCTCGTACATTTAAAACACCATCCATTTCCACTTTACTCCAAATTGTCTTTCACAGCTAATAAAAACTATCTATAACATCACACATAGTTGTTTTCTAGGAACCGCTTGCGATGAAAATGTATGGGTATATTTAAGTCTTCCTTGTTAAGCTTCCCCGGCTCGTCTGCTCCAGTGCCGGCAACCCCCGAGTCCACAAATCCCGATCCCCATTCCCGCACCCCCTTCTTGCAAACATGACACCGTGGAAATGCTTCGTGAAGG
>NC_041381.1:210109782-210126054 GCF_002162155.2 Triticum dicoccoides | reverse complement strand
TGCTGCCGCATCCGCATTGAGCGCGGCCGCTTCCACCTAGAGGGCAGCTGCAGCAACCCAGACGGCTGCAGCTGCTGCTACGATGGCGGCTGTAAACACCGAGAGCGCTTGAGCTGCCGTCCATGCCGCTGAAGTCGCCCTGTCCCGGGTTGAGGCCATCCACGCCAAGATATTCCAGGCCACCTCAGAATCCAACATGCAACCCACATCCGAAAAGGCGGCGGTGGCTGTGGAGCACCTGCTTCCTCATGACGTTGTCGAGTGGGAGCTTGAGATGCAGGAGGCGGCGGAGATCAGGAGCACTGGGGGAGGAGTTGCGCGTGGCCCATGTCGAGGTATAGAGGACTATATCCGTCGAGGAATCGGCGGTGGAGTACCAACGCGAGCTTTGGGACAACCACTACTACGAGTACTACAACCTTGAGGGCGGCGCCGAGGACGAGGACAAGGACGAGGACGCGGTCGACTTCAGAAGGGGGGACGCGAAGTCCACCAACAGCGGCATGTCGCCATGACAAGTCATCGACGTCTCATCTCACACCGGCGATGCATAGGCCTGCGCGCTGGTGGATTTGTTAAAATTATTCGTACTTAGGCTTTGTTTTTAATGCTGGTCTTTTGTTAGAGCAATGTTTAGGTGAACTGCTCTGTTTAATTACTAAATTGCTTGATTCAATAAGCCTGGTATGTGTGCTACAAGTTCTTTTGTGTTGCCAAATTATCAAGCGATGTTAAATTATGCAATGACGTACCAGGGGAAATTTCCACCAAAATTTGAATTATCAAACTCATCCCATGCGCGTTAAGCAGAAGAATCGTTTGCGATGCACACTATCGTTCAAAGTGAATGGTGTCCGGTGGCACCGCGCGCAAAGTTTCCCTCCACATTTCGAAATTTTTGGCCTACCGCCGAAATATCTACCCTCCCCCCTCCCCATCCCCTTTTCTCCGCGACCACAAGTCACATTTCCCCTGTTTCCCCCTTCCTTTCTTCCTTCCTTCCTAAGCTATAGCCGCTTCCTTGCTTGCTTCGTTGCTCTCACTGTCTCGCGTCCTACCGTCGGGGTCGCCATGGTATTCTTCAAACACCTCTCCAGCGGTTCCTCCTCCGCCGACGACTCCT
This sequence comes from Triticum dicoccoides, assembly GCF_002162155.2. NCBI lineage: Eukaryota > Viridiplantae > Streptophyta > Magnoliopsida > Poales > Poaceae > Triticum > Triticum dicoccoides. The sequence continues at coordinate 210,124,931 of NC_041381.1, read as the reverse complement.
TCACCACCCGGGTATGCCTCTCTTCTCTCTCTTGGGCTATGACTTGGAAAGAAGGATTTTTACCCAGTGGTCGATTTGAGTCATTTCTTCCTCTTGTAGTTCCCTAGGACCATCAGTTGCAGCGAATGGAGCGGGGTGGCTAAAGATCTGTCTGCTCGTTGTCACCATGAATCTCCATGCGCGAAGCTAGTTGCGTTTGAATCTGTGGATAGTGGGAGGAAGTTTCTGGCATGTGCAGAGAAGTTTAGACCCTCTTTCGTTGTTACAAATCATTTGTTAGATGTGATTTAGACATTGTCATGGTCCCAACCCATTCATACCACACCTTCAACCAAACGCATCCTAAGACAGTGTCCAGTTTGTATCTAGTATCTAAAAATGTTGCCATCTCATCAGCGATGCCATTAGAAAATTATTTGGCACCGCTTCAGCAGTTTGTGGAGCCAACTTCTCCACACATCCGAGCAGCCAAGCAGTAAAACACTAAATCTTTATGGCACGAAGGAACTAGGCTTCGGAGCAACTAGGTGCTCCGGAGTTCGAGTCCTTGAGTTTTTTCCGCTGCATCGGCTCACTAGTGCAGGGCACCGGTGCGAGATGTAGCAACAGTTGTCTTTACACCGGTTTTGGCATACATAGTGGATGGCCTTAGTGCTACTAGTTCTATGTTACTAAATTTGTGCATGTACACACCTGTTAGTATCAATTTACTGTCATCCAAACACTGTCGCTATGCTATTGCAGTTATATTTACCTTCCTCTTAAAATATTCAATTTGTTATTTATAGTACATGAGTATGAACTTGTAGCATTGTTGTAGTTAATTATAGCTTCTGATGTTTCAGAATTTGGTTGTTGTCTTAGTAGCAATTAATTCATTTGCACATTGATCTTTTTGAGAAGATATGTCATAATTAACATGTTTCATCAGTTTTTCAAAATAAGTATTGGTGATTTTCTATGTTTCTATAAACCCATTTTCCCTAGAATTGTTACTGATCTAGTTTTAAATATTATAGGATGAATGGAAGTGTTCTTACTTGGAGTGGGTTGATCAAGAGAGGCCATAGCCTTTGAAGATGTGCCTAGCAAAGCTCTGGAGCATCTATCAGGAAGAGAATAGAGGTAGGCTTAGATAAAGTGTTGTCAATGCTGAAGAATATTTCAAGATGCGGGATAAAAAGAGGAAGGTGGAGAATGAGCTCAGATTTTCTAATTAGACTTTGCTAAGATGGTGTTGGTGAAGGAGGAGGCACTTTCCCAGCTGGCCAGTGCAAAACAAGTTCTTACTAAACCGAAAGCAGAGGTGGATAAGGCGAGCCTGGATGATCTCGATTAGGGAAATGAATATATTGTTCTTATGAATTTGAACTATCTATATGTTGTATTGTGTTGTTGTCTGGTAGCTATCATACTATGATGTTAAAATATATCTATGTGCCTGATATGAAATTTACTAATAGCTATTCGATATGAAATGTGAATTTGCGTAATACTGGAATTATTAATTGTAAACTAATAAACCTGCTAAATGGGTCATGGAACTTTGCAAATGGTTCTCGAAGTAAAAGCGCTTATGATGGATAGCCCAATGCCACACAGTTTTCTTCACCAAATCGTGTGTGATGTAGTTGATAAAAGCAAACGATTAATCAACGCAGAGCGTGTGTGATAGTTACACCTATCACACACGAGCCTATACATAAACCTGTGTGGGATGTACATACGAACGGAAATGTTTTCCCTGGATTGACTGTGCGGGATGTACATACAAACAGAAACGTTTTCCCTGGATTGACTGTGTGGGAAGTACATACGAACGGAAACGTTTTCCCTGGATTAACTGTGTGGGATGTACAGAAGAACAGAAACGTACTTCTTGGATCGACTGTGTGTGATATACATACGAACGGAAATGTTTTTCTGGGATTCACCATGTGGGATGTACATACGAATGGAAACAATTGGGTTTCGATGCCTCGTCCGATCGCACATGAGCTCATTTTGCCCCAGCCTGTGTGCCAGCAGGGCCTATCCCCAACGGTTTCTGGGTCGTGTGGGAAGGACCCCCTATCTCCCACACTCACTTGGCGACAGTTCCAAATGCCGTCGCGGAAAGGGGTTAAAAACCGTTTGTATAGCACCGACGCATACCAGTGTTTGCTACTGATTACATCATGTCATAGCATATTAATCCTATTATAGATTGTGCATATCTATGTGTTTGATACTTACTGTTAAAAATTACCTATTTGCTTGGACTTAAATAGCTACTTAAGCACGTAGATAGCTGGTCATATGTACTTCTAGGGTGTAGCTGAATTCGCATGCAATTTACATTCTGATACCATGTTTGTTTAAATGGTTTGCAGTTATCACTTGTAGCACTAGTAATGTTTGCATGTTCATAGATAGACAAATGTCAGGTTTATATGAGGGACACCGTCTTTTTAACTTATATATATATGTGTGTGTGTGTTGGAATGATTTTGCTTACATCAAAGAAATTTACAGATGTTGTGTTGCTGGTAAACAGTACCGACGTGTTACTTCAATACGTTACTAAGAACTTGTTAGTTTTACTAGTACATGTGTAGTTAAATACGTTGCCCAAACTGGTTAGTTTTACTAGTTTGACGTTAGTTTCCTATGGCTCTTGCAACCCTTTATTTATGATTGCTAACTTTCAAGTTTGCAGGATCCAACTGAAAGTCTGTTGGCACAACAGGTATGTTTTCAGAAACTTCCTTGTTTACCTAGTTTGCTGCTGTAACTTGTTGCTGTAATCATCTTACCAACTTCAAGTTTTCAGGATACAATTGGAAGTCCAATTGCACAGCAGGTATATCTTCAAAAATATATTTATGTAACAGGTTTGCTGTTGTAACTTGTTGCTCAAATTAAGTTACTGACTACTCAATTTTTCAGGATCCAAGAGAAACTCTAATGCCACAACAGGTTCCTTTTGCAAAACTTGTTTGTTTAACTGCTTTGTTGCTGCAACCGGTTTATCTAATCACGTTACTGGCTACTCAACTTTTCAGTATCCAAGAGAAACTCCAATGCCAAAACAGGTACCTTTTGCAAAACTTGTTTGTTTAATTGCTTTGCTGCTGCAACCGGTTACAATGATATTAATAAATACTTTTCAGCATTGAATTGAAACTCTTTAATTCCTTGTTTGTTTAACTGGTTTTATATTATAACTCCCAGTTGAGATGTTTTGCTAACTTCAACTTTTTGGAATCCAATCGGAACTTTAATGGCAAAACAGGTTAGCCCAAGATCAAAGAGCGAGGTCCACATGGACGATCTATCATCCCACAGCAGTGCCACCAGCCCAATCGTGCATCATGAATTGCCAACTACTGATGCTTTAGAGGCTAAACTATTGGTAGAAAGAGATTCTGCTTCTGCACTTAGAGATGAAGTTGACATGTTGAGGAGGCAAACAGCACAATCACAAGCAGTACTCAAGACAACCATTAAATATTTGGTGGATTTCAAAATGAAGCAAGCTGAGACTGACCGCATTGTTATGGTCCTGAAGGAAAAAAGGAAATTAAATTCCCACTTGGTAAATCATAGGTGAAATGTTCTTTCCATCGTTCAATAACCTTTGTCTTGTTTGTTCATGTAATCAATCAAACCATTTGTTTTATAGATCATGTAATAATTGTTTTTGTTTTTTTGGGTTGTAATCTTTTTAGCACAAGTCTGTATAAATTGATAAGACTCTAAGACATTTCATTTTGATTGATGTGCCAGACATACAAATATGCCAATCGGGGTGAATGCGCATTCAACAATAATAGTAGTATAAATGGTCCTTAAGTGGCACACATCTAAAAGGACCAAGATGTTGTACTAGCTTCGCTAAAGAAAGGATGCTCTTCTAGCAAAAAAAAGTACAGCGGCCTGGCTTATGTATGTTAGTTGATATTATTGATCCGTATACTCTAAAAGTGTTCATATGTCTATTAGATTTGTACATTATTGGTTGATTGACTCGGTATTTTGAATCTTGAGACATCACTTGTGTACATATCTAAATGGGAGTACACATTATGCTGCGTGTGACACTTGAGTTGGACATAAAGTGGTTTCAAATATTCGAATTCACCATAAACTGGATTCCAGCTTCTGAATTCGAGTATCAACATTTGTAAATCATATTCATATATGACAGTGGAATACATCTTTGTCGTGCTTTTGAAGATATATAAAAACACATAGAATGATTTATAAAGATTCGTATAGGAATACAAAATGGATTCAAATTTAGTTGCCAGGGTAAACGTGGATGCTTATTGTCCCAAAATTCAAATGAAGCGGCAAAATGTCCACTCCCACGCCAGCTACCCGAAGCCAGTGTCTGGGAGATGGAAATTACTGTCTACCCCTTACACTGACTATCCATCGGCCCGATTGAGGGTGTCCTGGATTAGGGGGTCCTCGGACAGCCGAACTATATACTTTGGCCGGACTGTTGGACTATGAAGATACAAGATTGAAGACTTCGTCCCGTGTCCGGGTGGGTCTCTCCTTTGCATGGAAGGCAAGCTTGGCAATTCGGATATGTAGACCTCCTTCTCTGTAATCAACTCTGTGTAACCCTAGCCCCCTCCGGTGTCTATATAAACCGGAGGGTTTAGTCCATAGGACAACAAGAATCATAACCATAGGCTAGCTTCTAGGGTTTAGCCTCTACGATCTCGTGGTAGATCAACTCTTGTAATACTCATAGCATCAAGATCAATCAAGTAGGAAGTAGGGTATTACCTCCATCGAGAGGGCCCAAACCTGGGTAAACATCATGTCTCCCACCTCCTGCTACCATTAGCCTTAGACGCACAGTTTGGGACCCCCTACTCAAGATCCACCGGTTTTGACACAGACATTGGTGCTTTCATTGAAAGAAATCTTTAAGGGTGCACCTTAGTAGAGAAAGCCGAAAACTGACTGTCATGATACAGCGAGAGCCAGTTAGATGTTCGAGAGGTTGTAAAATCTTTAAGGATTTCTTCCGCATAATGCCATAACCAATGTAGCGTGCGATGGATCAGCTTTTCCTCCTATCAGGAGCTTATAGAGCCCCTCGTGTGGTCTTCCGAACACCAGGGGTTGCGCCTACCTTCCTTTTGTCAATTTCCTATGGCTAAGTGAGAGTGATAAAGCCCTATAGTCTGATTTCCTGGTTCGCTCTGCTGAACACCTCCTTCAAGGACCCAAAACTGGGATAAAGAGTGCTCAGGTTTATCCCGAACACCCCTGTACTTACTACGTGGGGGCAGAAGCCGACGACTGGCCAACTCTCAGGATTAATATATAAAACGGCCGCATAGGAGGAAAAACTTTCAAATAACAAGCAATAAATAATAGAAATGACCTTGTTCAACATTACAAAGGACAACATGACGGTATTCATGGAAATATAATGTCCTTGGTGCATTGCTCCGCCACAAGGCGGGCTCCTTTCAAGACACCATCATAATATAATTCGGGCTTGTGGTGCTCCTTCCCCTTCGGCAGTCCCTCGGTCATCAGCTTTTCCGCATCCATCTTCCCCTAGTGCACCTTTGCGCAGGTGAAGGTCATTCGCGCACCCTCCATACAGACCGACCGCTTGATGACTTCGAGTCGAGGGCAGACACTCACAAGCCACTTCACGAGCCCGAAGTAACTGCTTGGAATTGGCTTGGCGGGCCATAGCTGGATAATTAAACCCTTCATGGCTAGCTCGGCCGCCTTATGCAGTTCAATCAACTGCTTCAGTTGATCGGCAAAAGCCACTAGATAATTCAGCGCCAGATAATGCATCCAGAAGAGCTTATCCGCAGTGTTCCTTTCTTCGGTTCGGTAGAATTGGGTGGCATCAGATATGCTGCATGGCATCTCTGCAAATACCCCTGGAGAAATCAGAATTCAAATTATCAACTTAATTTTCTCCTCTCAAATAGCTGCTTTGTATAGAAAAAACCTTACCAGCCGCAATCTTCCACGCCTCCTGGTTTTCCTTCAGGCCACCTTGGGATCCCCCCCCCCGGCATCACTTGCGGCTTGACGATCCTGGGAGAGTTCGGATTCTTTCCCTGATAAACTCTGCTCCAAGGTCTACCATTTCCTGAAGCTCTCTCTCAGCCTCAATAACTCTGGCCTCATGCTTTTCACGGAGAGCCTGCTCTACGGCTGCCTTTTTCTCGGCCTCGGCCACAGCCTTCTGAAGAGCCTCAACTTTGGTCGTTGCCCCTAGAGCAAATCATGAAACATAGTTTTATCATACTAAAAAATTCGTTCGCATTGAACGCAAGCAAGGTTTGTGCATAGCTTGTTTATCCTCCAACTGCCTTTTCAACTGGCCAACTTCTTCTTTGGCCCGCTCCAGACTTTGATTCAGTCCGGAGACCTCCGCAGTCTGAGAGGCGGTTGTCTCTATAGACGCCTGATTATAAAAGAAGAGAGAAAAATGTCATCAAGTGAGTCTCCTGCGAACATAAATTTGATCCTTTGTCTGGTTCTTTCTTTTACCGAACAGTGTATCAGGGGCTACTATCTATACTATGACACTCTTCGGAACCTCATAAAACATACCTCAAAGCCTCTTATCAGGCTAATGCAGGCTTCATCCAGTCCACTCTTAGTGGATTGTATCTTCTCAATCACCGCGCCCATAAGGGCACGGTGTTCATCAACGATGGAGGCGCTTTTTAGCGCCGCCGATAAAGTATCCGGCACATCTGGTTGGACAGAGGTTACCGGTGGAACAGGCTCACCCCCTCCAGTCGAGGGAGGCCGCCTGCCTGACTCTAGACCCGTGTTGGTCTCGGGAATCGTGTCCGGCTGGGGGCTGAATTCAAGATCGCCCCCCGCCGTCGACGTCCATGGGAGCCTTCTCTCCCATGTGTGCGGCCCCTGGAGATTGACCTCCTGGCGCCGCCTTTACAACCTTTCCCCCTCCTTTGTCTGGGTCCTTCTAGGACCAAACCTCAGTGTCATTCACATGTTTCGGGGTAGGGGCCTTCGGGGGTGTCGTGCTCTCCATAGCATCCGAACCCAGCAAATCCTCCGACGAGGATTGTTCAGTGCGGGACCTCGCCGGACTGTAAAAAGTATGGCTCAGATTAAAATATTATGCCATGACAAGTGTGGACGCCTAAACGTGTTCGGATTTTATACTCATGAGTTCACTGGGGGCTGGGCCCTGGGATCCCACTCCGGGCTACTATCGGTGGCGGCGGTGGACTCCTCTGGAAGAGGAGTTTTTTCCCTCTTAGGCGACTCGGCCTCCAAGCATGTGGAGGCCGTCCTTTTCTTTCTTCCTCCCGCTGGGGATTCATCTTCCTCCTCCTCCTCGTCCTCTTCGAAGGAAGAGCGGGCATTGGAGTCTTCGGATTTTATCTCCAAAGCACCACGGCGAAGGAGGCCGCCCCTGGTCTTCTTGGCCTCCTTCTCATCCTTCTTCTTCGGCGGCTTGTAAGGTGCCGGGACCAGCATCTTTGTCAGAAGTGAGCCGGCCGGTTCTTCTGGCAGCGGCGCCGGACAGTAGATCCGCCCCGCCTTCTTCACCCAGCCCTAGGAGAGTTGTGGGAAACACATTAAGCATTTTTCGCTAAAAATGTATGAATCGTCAACATACAGTAACTTACCGAACTTGCAGGTTGGGACAGTTGGTACCCGCGGTCCTCGGCGGAGTCCGGCCACGATTTGCCGGACTTAAAAAGCACCTTCCAGATGTCCTTGTGTGAGGAGCCAAAGAGCTCCAGTGGGGTCTGGTGCTTGGTCGGGTCGAACTCCCATGAATTGCAAGCCCGGTGTTGACAAGGTAGAATCTGGCGAACTAACATCACCTGGACTACATTGACAAGTTCGATGTTCTTATCTTCCATATCCTGGACACGCGTCTGGAGCACCGACAGTTCGTCGGACGAGGTCCAGTTCAGGCCCTTTGTTGGTCCAGGACGTAAGCCACAGGGGGGCTCCGGATCGGAATTCGGGAGCAGCGGCCCATTCCTTGCCGCGCGTCTCAGTGATGTAAAACCACTGCCAATGCCAGTCCTTGACGGAATCATTGAAAGTACCTGTTGGCCATGTGACATTGGGCATTTTGCTCACCATGGAGCCTCCGTATTCGGCGTGCTCGCCGCTCACTACCTTGGGTTCACATTGAAAACCTTCAACCATAAGCCAAAGTGTAGCGAGATGCGGAGAAAGGCCTCGCACACGACGATGAATGTCAAGATGTTGAGGAAGGAATTGGGGGATAGATCATGAAAATCAATCCCGTAATAATACATGATGCCGCGAACGAATGGGTGGAGGGGAAACCCTACCCCGCAGATAAAATGAGGGAGGAATACAACACTCTCGTGGGGTTCCAGAGTAGGGACGATCTGTCCCGCCATCGGAAGACGGTGGCCGATTCTCTTGGCCAGATACCCGGCCTCCTGAAGCTTCTTGATATCCTTCTCCCGGATGGTAGAGGCCATCCACTTGCCTCCTGCTCCGGATCCGGACATTTTTCGGAGGGCCTTTGCAGACGGAGAAGACGAACGCTTGGGCGTTAGGGCTCGAGCGAGGGGGAATGGATGAGTAGAGGAAGAAGAAGGCGTGGGTGGAAAAGGGAGTTCTAATCTCCTTATAAAGGCACCAGGGATCCTGCGCCTCCGCACTTGCCCCATAAAATCGCTTATTCCCCAAGCGCCGCGATTGATGGCGCGGTTGGGTTACCCACACCCGTATTGATGAGAATCCCGTGATAAGGGGACACGATCTCTGCTTCGACAAGACGTGCCAAGGAAACCGCCTAGAAACGGTTTGAATAATGACCGGGTTGTGGTGTGATGTCACGCTATGAAAAGTTGTCAGCAGATTAGGTTTGTGGAATATTGTGCTCTCTACAGTGGAATGTGGAATTTGTTTTGCAGAGCCAGACACGATCCTTGTGTTCAAAACCTTCTATGAAGTATTCGGAGAACGAACCCGCCTTACAATGCCGAAGACAATCTACGCGCCGGACTCATCGTCATTGAAGCCTGGTTCAGGGGCTACTGAGGGAGTCCTGGATTAGGGGGTCCTCGGACAGTCGAACTATATACTTTGGCCGGACTGTTGGACTATGAAGATACATGATTGAAGACTTCGTCCCGTGTCCGGGTGGGACTCTCCTTTGCGTGGAAGGCAAGCTTGGCAATTCGGATATGTAGATCTCCTCTGTAACCGACTCTATGTAACCCTAGCCCCCTCCGGTGTCTATATAAACCAAAGGGTTTAGTTTGTAGGACAACAACAATCATAACCATAGGCTAGCTTCTAGGGTTTAGCCTCTACGATCTCGTAGTAGATCAACTCTTGTAATACTCATATCATTAAGATCAATCAAGCAGGAAGTAGGGTATTACCTCCATCGAGAGGGCCCGGACCTGGGTAAACATCGTGTCCCCCACTCCTGTTACCATTAGCCTTAGACGCACAGTTCGGTACCCCCTACTCGAGATCCGCCGGTTTTGACACCGACACCGATTTCCACAGCTCTCAATAGGGGTAGGTTAGTAAGTTCAACTAGATGTGACACGACCACCTATGAGCCCATTCCAACATGGTGGGTGGCAAACATGGGCAGCAAAACACATTTGATTCAAGCTCATCTGAAAGACATCTGTCTCTCCCTCCATTTCCCTATTCATACACGGTGGGCGGCAAAACAAACTCGACTCAGCCGAAATTGGTGTAGGCAAATATTTTCAATAGGGGCAGGCTCGTAACTTCACTCAAACGAGACACAACTGCCCTACCTGTCAGCCCCGTTCATACACCATGGGCACCAACCATGGGCGCCAAAACACCCTCTCCTCGCCCGAAATCGCTCTAGGAAAATATTGGGGAGATGCAATATTACCTTCTTATCCCCAACCGACGAGACGACCAAATTTTAAACAGGGGCTAAGTTCGTAACTTTCCCATATTTCAGACAGGCGCGTCCCAAAAACATGGTTCCCCGTACCTCTCCCTCCATTTTCCATTCATACACCATCCATGCTAGAACACCATCCCCACACCAGCCTCCTCCGTCCGCCACCCCATCCAACATCGGCGTCCTCCATCCCATCCATCGCCACCGTCCTCCACCATGCCGGAGCGCCTACCAAGACCGCATCGTCCACTGCTAAAGATGGACGTTTCTCATCCACGGCGACGGACCAGGAGCCTTGCATCGCATCCTCTCGCTTCATCGGCACCGCCGTCCTCTTTGTCGGGGCCACTCACATGAGCATCTCATCCACTGTAATGGGACTTATCCCCCAATGCACCCGTTTACCGTTGTAGATCTGCTTCAACGCCACCGACAGCCATCGCACTCCTAATGCCTACACGACGCGCAAGAGAGGTGGTACTTCATATTTGCTCAACTTTTTGATCTCAACCAGAAAATAGATCGTAACTTGGTTACTGTACTTTCTTTTCAACTCTTATAATTTAGTTCTTAGTCCGATGCAAACTATGGATGGTAAATACCATTTCTGCGGTTTGCAGCTTCAAATCTGCCGTGGCACAGTCATAATAGGGTTTAATTGATCATGCTTAGGGTTTAATTGATCATGTTGGTTCCGTGGTAGTTTCTTTAATAGAAATCAGAGGGGAAACCCTTTTTCCTCAAAAAAAATGCTTAAGGTTTCCCCCTTTTGTGATCACTATATGACCAGCATACGTGCTTCATGTCATAATAGCACTGCTCCACCCACCAAGCTAAACAAGCTTAGTTGTTCAAATACGAATATGATATTATTAAAACAGAGTTGTTTAATTGTTCAGCTAGATGTTCCTAATTTAGTTTCAAAAATGCATGTACGCTACTTGGGTGTGTATCTACAGGGTGCCAACGATGGGTCGCGGCCCACCCTGGGATTTTGGGTCGGACCAGGGCCTGATCCCCCTCTGTCCTGTTGCGCTTCCGATCTCTACTCGCCCCCAACCGCCTTCCTCGCTGGCGACTTGCCGTACCCGTATGACATGACTCTAGGAGGAGACACCGGACTAACAGGAGGTCAGGAGCCGCTCGCCCAACAGGACCAAAGTCACATTATGTTGAATTGTTGTCACCTTTATCACGGGCCGTTAGAGGGCCGGATATCGTGTCGGACTATATATGGCCCATGGGCAGCACAGGCCATTCCCAGGCTGAAAGACACACCGGGCTGAAATGGGCCCATGTCTACATTGGGCCTCTAACATGTCGTAATGTCACTGGGTCGTAATTGGGCCCAAATATTTGGTGAACAATTAACGGGCTAGATCTGGCTTCGGGCCGTAATTGGTCCATGTTTAAACAGACCGTTATTGGGCTGGCCCACTAGTACCTGAGAAAATACTACGGGACTTTTACTGGGCCGGCCTTTTTAACCTATATGGGCCTCGGCCCTGCCACGTGTCGATGTATCATAGGCATGTCTCCTCCATTGGACGGACAACATTTCACCCACAGAGGAACCGGCACATATTTCCTCCAGCCAATGATGATTTTACACGTGGAAAATCTCCATTGGTCCAGGCTGTTAACGGGTTATCGGATCCAAACCGGAACCCGATAGCTCAACGGCGACCCGTTACGGTGGATGCCACGTGTCGGTTACCCTTGACGAAAGCACTTCCATGATGCGGGATTTATCGTCATGGAAGTGGACACTTCCGTGATGATAATTTTGGTATTGTCATGGAACACTTCTACGACAGCACAGGTATGACAATCTTGATTCTGTCATAAAATCGTCATGGATGTACATGCATGAAAAAAAATGTGACCTACTGTGACAAATATGTATCATCATGGAAGTGTATTTTTTTGTAGTGTAGGCTATGGTAATATAAAAATATTATATCAACAAAGGGGAATACAACAAATGTTGCCTATTGACGTGCGGTTTGAAGGCCTTGGTCGCATGTTTGATCCTCGCCCTTTTCATTTATAATTTATAATTTATATATGGGTCCAAATTTTTTCCATGATAGGTGGGCCCCTTGGTGTGTAGTTTGTAGCACTTTAATTTGTGGGTCGAAATTTGTTCCATTACAGGTGGACTATCGGTGTGTAGTTTTATAGCTTATTTGTAATAATTAAAAAGAACAACAGAGTTTCTTGCAAAAATATCATGGTGGGGTGTGGAAGGTGAAAAAGGACGCGCGAGAGAGCGGTGACCGAGCCAGAGGGAAATCAATTGGGGGAGGTCCGGGGGTTGCAATGGTGTTTGGAGTAGTTGTGGGCCGAATTCTACGAAAATATAATCTAAACCCACTAGAATAAACGGCTTCAAAAATTAATCCAAGGTTGGAGTCCCCCTCGCAATGTAAATAGCTCCGGCTCTGCGAGGGATGGAGAGGTAGCTTCAATGTGTGGAAGCTACAGCATGAGAAAGCAAGGTCAATCGAGACACAAATAGATAGAGAGACAAAGTGAGTGTGGTCTGGCATTCGTTGAATAGATATATATGATATGGAGAGATACTATCCGAGTGAGCTTTTGGGAAGGGTGAGGGCTGTAAGATAGAGCTTGAGAGATAATCCAGTCACAGACATGTAGATATATTTTGTGCTTGGGAGGAAGCAAGGTCAATCGATTACAAAGATAAAGGGAGGGATATTGAGCGAGTGTGGGTCGTCATGCAATCGAAAGAGTGAGACGGGTTGGAGAAAGTGACCTAGATAAACAATGTGCGTGAGAGAGTATACAATATGAATATGTTGAATTGGGCTCAAATATGGAGATATATCATTTGTGCCTGAGAAAGATCAAGGTCAACTGAGACATACATACATACATAGAGAGAGACAGAGAGAGATTGGGCGAGCATGGCCCGCCATGAGGTCAAAAGAGTAGGGGCAGTTTGGATGGACTGACCTAGATAGAAAATCTGCGTGAGAGAGTATAGAGTGTGTCGGCGAGGCCCAAATAGGGAGATATATCATTTGTGTGTGAGAGAAGCGAGGTTAATCAAGACTTGGATAAAGAGAGCGAGATTGAGCAAGTGTGTGTCGCCGTGCAAAAGAAAGAGTGAGACAGTCTCGAGAGAGTGACCTAGATAGACAATGTGCATGCTTTCGCACAAGAGAGGGGGTCTAGATAGGCAATGCATGTATCTAGCGAGAGAGGGTGGGAGGGAGAGAGAGAGAGAGCTCAGCATGGAGTGCAATGTCGTGTGTGTGAGAGAGAGATTCATTTGGTAACAGAGTGGAAAAGGGGGGTGTAGTTGAGAGAGTTGGAGATCGAAACATGGAGAGAAAGAATGAACGTGTGTCGGAAACCGACAACTTTCTAAGGTGGTTAGGAGAGGAAGATTGATCGATACAGGAAGAATGTAGCGTGTGTGCCGAGGGGCGTGGGGCTCAAAACAACATTTGAATGTAGATAGTATGATAATTAATATCAACGTTCCAATTTAGTGAACATTGTAAGATTTGAATTGAGGACCATGCATATGGCTTCCGTAATTATTTCGAATTCATGCCATACTAGGTTTGGAAAAGTTGACATTGACTCGATTGTTGTGCTATTTTGTAGGTCATATGTTTGAATCCACCAAAAGTTTTCTCACTACCATGGTGTTCATCTTATACATATGAATTTGTATTAAAAAAGTAGCGTCGATACCTTGAAATGCAAAATACATGTTAGAATTGGAGATCATTATGTGACACACACTCTAATTCAAATAATTGCTCATTAACTAATTTATAGTATCTCGTTTCGAATGACTAATTATTTGCAAAGAAAACACGGGCATGGTAAAACATACAGATTCATTTGCAAAGAAAGAATATTCGTTTGCCTTCTCAAATGTAGGCGCACCAGGTAGACCAGGGTCATGTCGTTGTGGTCGTGTATGTCATACAGATAAGTTTGCACTTCCACATTTTAGATTGAAATATCTGGCCGCCCCAATTCCAACCCTGCAAAATCTCCCTTCTCCACCGTCCCCTTCTGTGCCCAGAGCGCTCAAATCCCTAATTCGCTGCCAACCCAAGCAAAGTTTGAATCGCCCCTCGTCTCATCTCTTTCCCCACCTCTGTGCCGGACGACGACGACAAAGACGATGGTCGTGGTTCACCACCGCACCAGAGCTACCTCATCTATGCCCTCTTCCACCGCACCGGGTGGTCCACCGACGATGTCGGCCGCCGCAATCGACGTGCCTCACAAACACTGATTTCCACCGCATCAGGTGTGCTTCACCAACACCGTCTCCCACCTCACCGGTGCTACTTCACCAAGCACATCCTCGTACCTCCGCCCCCCGAGGCCATTGGGGCTTCACCAACAGTCTCGTCCACCACATCGTAGCACTCCGTTGCTGCTCAAGATCTACATCCATGTGCGGCCCGCCAACGCCAGCGCATCACCCTCAATGGCTCTGAAGTGACCCACACTCTAGCTAGGTGAGCATGCCCAAATGCCAGCCCAAACTAGGTATCCACATATCACTCCCTTGTGCACTGTCCTGATGATGTTTGGGTATCCTTTTACTACTCTCTTAGCTTACACTCCTATGCAACTCTGACTTTATGTAACGCCCCGGATCGGATGCGCCGGGTGTCTGCCAGTTATTCGTCATCGTTGCCATGTCATTTGCCTGCGTGTTGCATTTTATCATGTCATCATGTGCATCTCATTTTTCATACGTGTTCGTCTCATGCATCCGAGCCTTTTCCCCGTTGTCCGTTTCGTGATCCGGCACTCCTATGCCCTCCAGCGTCCCCCTCTTCTCTCTTTTCATGTGCGGGTGTTAAACGTTCTCGGAATGGCCCGAGGCTTGCCAAGTGGCCATGGTACATCACCGGTAGACCGCCTGTCAAGTTTCGTGCCATTTGGAGGTCGTTTGGTACTCCAACGGTTAACCGGATAACCGTAAAGCCCCTCTCTCCTTGCAGCCCAACACCCCTTCCAACTGGCCCAAAACTCATCTAACTCCCCTCCATCCTCTCAGTCGTTCGATCACGATCGCGTGGCCGAAAACCGCTCCTCATTTGGACTCTCCTAGCTCCCTCTACCTATAAAAGTAGCCCCTCCCCCGAAATTCGCGGTCAAATCCCCCCGAAACCCTAATTTTTTCCCCTCCGCGCCGCGCCGGACGCGTCCGCCCACGCCGGACACGTCCGCCCCG
>NC_041381.1:210106162-210109156 GCF_002162155.2 Triticum dicoccoides | reverse complement strand
CTCCCCGGCACGCCGTCGCGGGGCCCGACCGCCTTCCGTCGCTCGCCGCCTCCTCCCCGGCCCCGAGCAGGCCGCCCCGCGCCCTCCTGCTCCGCCGCCCTGCCGAAGCTCGGACGCCTCCCTGTGGCCGCGCGCCCCGCCGGCGCCGCGCCCGGTGGGCGCCGTCCCCGGCCGGATCCGAGACGGGACCGGCCGGATCCGCCTCCGCCAAGCCCCCTCGGCCCTTCCACACCGGCGCCGCCCTTCTCCTCAAGCTCCGGCCACCTTCTACCTCATCTCCGGCGAGATCCCGATCCGGCCGTTGACTTTCTTCGCGAGGGTATAATCTGCTAAGTCCCAGATTTTCGTAATTTTCATGCCATGTTCATGCCATCATATCTCTGCATCCGTAGCTCCATTTCGTGCGTGTAATATGTCAAATTGTTCGTCTCAACGAGTACATCATTTCATTCCATTGGATCATATTCATTTGAGGTCATCTTGATGCCTGAATCATCGTTGTAAGAGTGCTTCATAATGTTTTCTGTTGTCTGTTAACAGAACGAGCTCATTTGTCATTTTTGCCATGATTGATGTGTGCATCCTATGAGGTTGATTTCTACATGTGTTTTGAACTATGCTATGTCTTCTTTACAGAGGTGCTTACCATGTATTTTTGTGATCAATGTGGTGACTAGCACAAGCATGCAAACTAGGGTTCATGATATTGCTGATTTTAGTCCCTGTTCTGCTGTTATTTTGATGCCATGTAAACTTGATGTACAGAGAGATCCATGCATATTTTGAGTTACTTCAGTAAGGGTGTTTTCACTGCTCATTCACCTCTCGCCAGTTTATCCTTCCAGAGTGTTCAAGACATCTCAGGAGATTCGTCAGTGTTCCAATTAATTCGAGGTTGTCACCTCATTCAAATATTTCAATTGTTCCGGTGCATCATCTATCTTTTCAACAATCCTTTTTCAACAGTGTTATCTCTTCAGTGGGCCCTAACCCACAGGTCTTTTCCCAGGATCTTACCTGACTCTTCTAATTTCCCCGGAGTTATTCTCAATTCTTTTCAAGTATGACGTAAGAATGAATTTCATCAGTCAGATGCCTCTCCAAGATCGCTTTCAAATTCTTTTCATTGTTGGCTCAACCTCTCTGCTTTTCATTTTCCCGGAGTACCTCAGTTATTTTGGTGTTGTTTATCCTCGTCATTTGAAGACCGAAGAAGAGTTTTCCTCTAAACCTTGTCAGTTATCTCGAAGATTCGTGGTTCTAGCTTGATGCTATCCTCTCGAATTATTCCATTTGTCAGATATTCTTTTCTCATCCGGAGTATGTCAGAAATTGTTTTCCCCTTTCTTTTCATCGGAGGCCATCGTTCCCGAAGAATTCTTTGTTCTCACATTTCAGCTACCGTTATCCAATTATCCCGGTGCCTCGTACAAGTGTTCTCTAATCAGCTCATGATCTCTTTATTCTTTTGCATTTAAATCACCTTGAGCTTATTTGTTCTTCTAATTCTTCCCGGTGATTCATTCTCTTTCGTCAATCAATTTTTGAATTCTTACGGTGGTTCGTTCAAGATTTTTTCCTTGATGATCATTTTAATCCATTCGTTCTTTTCAATCCTATCGGTGGTTCATGAAGACCTTCTCAAGTTTGCGATATGTCACTTCTCAATCCTTTTCAAGAAGAATAAGTAGTATGAAAAATCCATCGCTTGTCATCAATTTATTTTGATGAAGGATAAGCATACAATAAATCTTATTCTTATTTCCTCGAAGTGATTAATCCTTTTCTTCAGAGTTTGTTCTTGATGAATAAATTCTAGTTCCAAGTGTTTTTCATCTTTTCTTTTCCGGAGTTCAATTTTCCTCGACCATTTCATCGGAATCTCCATCTAAATCAACGCAAGGCTCATCTTATTCTTTCATCCTTCATTTTATCTCATCATCCTTTTGTTACCGGAGTTCTTCATGGTGGTTCTTCATGATTTAATTCATCTCTTCAAGTGTTCATCAAGATTCTTGTCGGTGGAGTTCAAGTATCCTCTTCTTCTTGCTTCCCAAGATGCTCATTCTTCCAATTCTTCCAGAGGTTCTGTGTGGTTCCTCTCATCAGGTATCGTTCCATCCTCTCAACTTCGTGTTCTATTCTTATCTCGTTCTAACCGGAGTGCTGCCTAAATCCTATCAGTCTTATTTCTTTTCTTATCTTATTCTAACCGGAGTGGTTTCATAGTCTATCTGATTCCGTGAGTTTTCGATTCTCGTCATTCTCATCGTTCCTCTCTTCTTCTCGAGTGCTCTCGATTCTTGGCTTCTTCTCTTTAGTTCTTGTTCACCTCATCCTTTTTTTCCTTCCGTCTCAGTCCTAAGATCTCGGGACGAGATCTCTTGTTAGTGGAGGAGTGTTGTAACACCCCGGATCCGATGCGCCAGGTGTCCGCCAGTTATTCGTCGTCATTGCCATGTCATTTGCCTGCGTGTTGCATTTTATCATGTCATCATGTGCATCTCATTTTGCATACGTGTTCGTCTCATGCATCCGAGCCTTTTCCCCGTTATCCGTTTTGCGATCCGGCACTCCTATGCCCTCCGGCGTCCCCCTCTTCTCTCTTTTCATGTGCGGGTGTTAAACGTTCTTGGAATGGCCCGAGGCTTTCCAAGTGGCCTTGGTACATCACCTGTAGACCGCCTGTCAAGTTTCGTGCCATTTGGAGGTCGTTTGGTACTCGAACGGTTAACCGGGTAACCGTAAAGCCCCTCTCTCCTTGCAGCCCAACACCCCTTCCAACTGGCCCAAAACTCATCTAACTCCCCTCCACGCTCTCGGTCGTTCGATCATGATCGCGTGGCCAAAAACCGCTCCTCATTTGGACTCTCCTAGCTCCCTCTACCTATAAAACTAGCCCCTCCCCCGAAATTCGCGGTCAAATCCCCCCGAAACCCTAATTTTTTCCCCTCCGCGCCGCGCCAGACACGTCCGCCCCGGCCGCCGCGGCCA
>NC_041381.1:210102814-210105796 GCF_002162155.2 Triticum dicoccoides | reverse complement strand
TCGCTCGCCGCCTCCTCCTCGGCCCCGAGCAGGCCGCCCCGCGCCCTCCTGCTCCGCCGCCCTGCCGAAGCTCGGGCGCCTCCCTGTGGCCGCACGCCCCGCCGGCGCCGCGCCCGGTCGCCGCCGTCCCCGGCCGGATCCGGGACGGGACTGGCCGGATCCGCCTCCGCCAAGCCCCCTCGGCCCTTCCACGCCGGCGCCGCCCTTCTCCTCAAGCTCCGGCCACCTTCTACCTCGTCTCCGGCGAGATCCCGATCCGGCCGTTGACTTTCTTCGCGAGGGTATAATCTGCTAAGTCCCAGATTTTCGTAATTTTCATGCCATGTTCATGCCATCAAATCTCTGCATCCGTAGCTCCGTTTCGTGCGTGTAATTTGTCAAATTGTTCCTCTCAACGAGTACATCATTTCAATCCATTGGATCGTATTCATTTGAGGTCATCTTGATGCCTGAATCATCGTTGTAAGACTGCTTCATAATGTTTTCTGTTGTCTGTTAACAGAACGAGCTCATTTGTCTTTTTTGCCATGATTGATGTGTGCATCCTATGAGGTTGATGTCTACATGTGTTTTGAACTATGCTATGTCTTCTTTACAGAGGTGCTTACCATGTATTTTTGTGATCAATGTGGTGACTAGCACAAGCATGCAAACTAGGGTTCGTGATATTGCTGATTTTAGTGCCTGTTCTGCTGTTATTTGGATGCCATGTAAACTTGATGTACAGAGAGATCCATGCATATTTTGAGATACTTCAGTAAGGGTGTTTTCACTGCTCATTCGCCTCTCGCCAGTTTATCCTTCCGGAGTGTTCAAGACATCTCAGGAGATTCGTCAGTGTTCCAATTAATTCGAGGTTGTCACCTCATTCAAATATTTCAATTGTTCCGGTGCATCATCTATCTTTTCAACAATCCTTTTTCAACAGTGTTATCTCTTCAGTGGGCCCTAACCCACAGGTCTTTTCCCAGGATCTTACCTGACTCTTCTAATTTCCCCGGAGTTATTCTCAATTCTTTTCAAGTATGACGTAAGAATGAATTTCATCAGTCAGATGCCTCTCCAAGATCGCTTTCAAATTCTTTTCATTGTTGGCTCAACCTCTCTGCTTTTCATTTTCCCGGAGTACCTCAGTTATTTTGGTGTTGTTTATCCTCGTCATTTGAAGACCGAAGAAGAGTTTTCCTCTAAACCTTGTCCGTTATCTCGAAGATTCGTGGTTCTAGCTTGATGCTATCCTCTCGAATTATTCCATTTGTCAGATATTCTTTTCTCATCCGGAGTATGTCAGAAATTGTTTTCCCCTTTCTTTTCATCGGAGGCCATCGTTCCCGAAGAATTCTTTGTTCCCACATTTCAGCTACCGTTATCCAATTATCCCGGTGCCTCGTACAAGTGTTCTCTAATCAGCTCATGATCTCTTTATTCTTTTGCATTTAAATCACCTCGAGCTTATTTGTTCTTCTAATTCTTCCCGGTGATTCATTCTCTTTCGTCAATCAATTTTTGAATTCTTACGGTGGTTCGTTCAAGATTTTTTCCTTGATGATCATTTTAATCCATTCGTTCTTTTCAATCCTATCGGTGGTTCATGAAGACCTTCTCAAGTTTGTGATATGTCACTTCTCAATCCTTTTCAAGAAGAATAAGTAGTATGAAAAATCCATCGCTCGTCATCAATTTATTTTGATGAAGGATAAGCATACAATAAATCTTATTCTTATTTCCTCGAAGTGATTAATCCTTTTCTTCAGAGTTTGTTCTTGATGAATAAATTCTAGTTCCAAGTGTTTTTCATCTTTTCTTTTCCGGAGTTCAATTTTCCTCGACCATTTCATCGGAATCTCCATCTAAATCAACGCAAGGCTCATCTTATTCTTTCATCCTTCATTTTATCTCATCATCCTTTTGTTACCGGAGTTCTTCATGGTGGTTCTTCATGATTTAATTCATCTCTTCAAGTGTTCATCAAGATTCTTGTCGGTGGAGTTTCTTCCGGAGGTTCTGTGTCGTTCCTCTCATCAGGTATCGTTCCATCCTCTCAACTTCGTGTTCTATTCTTATCTCGTTCTAACCGGAGTGCTGCCTAAATCCTTTCAGTCTTATTTCTTTTCTTATCTTATTCTAACCGGAGTGGTTTCATAGTCTATCTGATTCCGTGAGTTTTCGATTCTCGTCATTCTCATCGTTCCTCTCTTCTTCTCGAGTGCTCTCGATTCTTGGCTTCTTCTCTTCAGTTCTTGTTCACCTCATCCTTTTTTTTCCTTCCGTCTTAGTCCTAAGATCTTGGGACGAGATCTCTTGTTAGTGGAGGAGTGTTGTAACGCCCCGGATCCGATGCGCCGGGTGTCCGCCAGTTATTCATCGTCGTTGCCATGTCATTTGCCTGTGTGTTGCATTTTATCATGTCATCATGTGCATCTCATTTTGCATACGTGTTCGTCTCATGCATCCGAGCCTTTTCCCCGTTGTCTGTTTTGCGATCCGGCACTCCTATGCCCTCCGGCGTCCCCCTCTTCTCTCTTTTCATCTGCGGGGGTTAAATGTTCTTGGAATGGCCCGAGGCTTGCCAAGTGGCCTTGGTACATCACCTGTAGACCGCCTGTCAAGTTTCGTGCCATTTGGAGGTCGTTTGGTACTCCAACGGTTAACCGGGTAACCGTAAAGCCCCTCTCTCCTTGCAGCCCAACACCCCTTCCAACTGGCCCAAAACTCATCTAACTCCCCTCCATGCTCTCGGTCGTTCGATCATGATCGCGTGGCCGAAAACCGCTCCTCATTTGGACTCTCCTAGCTCCCTCTACCTATAAAACTAGCCCCTCCCCCGAAATTCGCGGTCAAATCCCCACGAAACCTTAATTTTTTCCCCTCCGCGCCGCGCCGGACGCGTCCGCCCGCGCCGGATACGTCCGCCCCGGCCGCCGCGGCCAATCCCTCGCCGACACGTGTCCTCCGCCGCCGTCCCCGCGCCGCCGGCCCGCG
>NC_041381.1:210076120-210102353 GCF_002162155.2 Triticum dicoccoides | reverse complement strand
GAAGCTCGGGCGCCTCCCTGTGGCCGCGCGCCCCGCCGGCGCCGCGCCCGGTCGCCGCCTTCCCCGGCTGGATCCGGGACGGGACCGGCCGAATCCGCCTCCGCCAAGCCCCTCGGCCCTTCCACGCCGGCGCCGCCCTTCTCCTCAAGCTCCGGCCACCTTCTACCTCGTCTCCGGCGAGATCCCGATCCCGCCGTTGACTTTCTTCGCGAGGGTATAATCTGCTAAGTCCCAGATTTTCATAATTTTCATGTCATGTTCATGCCATCATATCTCTGCATCCGTAGCTCCGTTTCGTGCGTGTAATATGTCAAATTGTTCATCTCAACGAGTACATCATTTCATTCCATTGGATCATATTCATTTGAGGTCATCTTGATGCCTGAATCATCATTGTAAGAGTGCTTCATAATGTTTTCTGCTGTCTGTTAACAGAACGAGCTCATTTGTTATTTTTGCCATGATTGATGTGTGTATCCTATGAGGTTGATGTCTACATGTATTTTGAACAATGATATGTCTTATTTACAGAGGTTCTTACCATGTATTTTTGTGATCAATGTGGTGACTAGCACAAGCATGCAAACTAGGCTTCGTGATATTGCTGATTTTAGTCCCTGTTCTGCTGTTATTTTGATGCCATGTAAACTTGATGCTACAGAGAGATCCATGCATATTTTGAGATACTTCAGTAAGGGTGTTTTGAACATATGGTTATTGTCGATCCATTCATGCCCTTGGTTGCAATTATGGAGTAGTATAGCATGTCCTTTTCGTGCTCTACTTTTGCTTCAAAATGTTTCCTGGCAGATTGTTTACTTGTTATTCAATTTGGCCAAGGTTGTTGTAGTTGATCCTTGCATGCTATAGACTTGTTCTTGACTTGGTTTGTTTCACAAACATGTCTTCTTGATGATGCTATGCTTATCTTGTCATGCAATGACTTGTGGTGAGTGAATCGAGCTTGTTAAGTAGGGTTCATGATGTTGACGTTTTGCTAGGCTGAATCTGTTATTTCGTGATGCCATGTAAACATGCTTCTACTAATCATTCTATGCATAATCTGGAGATGTCCTATGAACATGTTTGATCTACATGTCTTGCTCTATCCATCCATGCCCCTGGTTGCCTTTATAGGTTGTTGTAGCTTGTTGTTTCCTTGCTCTAAAGTTGCTTCATAATGTTGCTGTCAGTCTGTTAACATTGAGTTCACTTGTTCCCATGTGTTTTGCTAGTGTTCCATGCATCCTATGAACTTACTCTTGCCATTCTTAGCTTCACAAACATGCCTTCTTACTGTTGGGTGCCTTGCCATGCCATGTATTGCTCTGTGGTGAGTGGTACAAGCTCATCTACATGTCTTCATAATTCTGTTTCTGCCATGTATGAATCTGTTTAATAACTTGCTATGTTTACGTGGGTGCCATCATATTTTCTGATCCTTTTTGGCTTATGGTCAGTAAGGGACTTTTGATCTATGCATTTAGTAGATTCATGACATGCCTTTGTTTTCCATTATAAGTTCCTGTAACATGTTGTTTGATAGCTCTAAACATTGCATCGTGATGTTATTTTCTGCAAAGTCTGAAATTGTTATAACTTGCAATCTTACCATGTGTGTTTGAGCATGTTCTAGTGATTTATGGAGATAGCTCAGTGTTCATGTTTTGTAATGCATTACCTGTACATCGTGCTCATGCCTTTCGTTATTATGTTGAGATGCTGTAGCTTGTTGTTTTGATGCTTGCAATATACCTAGTCGCTGTTTTGGACAGCTTGTCCTTTAAACTTGTTCCATGTGTGTGTGTTGAACCGTTGCTCCGTTTTGAGTGTGCTCTATATGAAACTTGCTTAGAATTGCATGTAGCTTCATATTATCTTGTTTTGAGGTGTTTGCTTGATGTTTGTATGCATTTTGCGTCAATGCCATGTTTAACTTGTTTTGCTCATATCTTCTAGGCCGTAGCTCCGAACTAAATGAACTTTATATGTAACTTGACTAGAATCTCGTGTAGATCATCTTTGTGCATCTTAACTTGCTGTTTAACAACTTGAACATAAGGTTTATTCAGATCTGTACCAATTTCGAAATTTGTATATGAGGACTTACCGGAATTGTTATATGTTGTTCCCGGCCTCATTTAAACTTGCCTTGATGTGTTGCTCTTGTTTGCATCATCTCTTGCCATGAGTAGCTTCATGTAGTCTTGTCTTGCATCATGTTTGTTCGTGCATCATGTCTTGTCTATGTTTGGTGTGTTTACTATGTGGTGTGCTTCTTCTTGTTAGTTCCTGTTTCATTGCGATCGTGAGGATTCGTTCGTCTACGCTTGGTTCGGCTTCATCCGTTCGTCTTCTTCATGGACTCGTTCTTCTTCCTTGCGGGATTTCAGGCAAGGTGACCGCTACCCTGGATCTCACTACTATCATTGCTATGCTAGTTGTTTTGTTCTATCGCTATGCTGCGCTACCTATCACCTGTTTATCAAGCCATCCCAAATTGCCATGAACCTCTAACCTTTGACACCTTCCCTATGCAAACCGTTGTTTGGCTATGTTACCGCTTTTGCTCAGCCCCTCTTATAGCGTTGCTAGTTGCAGGTGAAGTTGAAGATTGCTTCTTGGTGGACAGGATTTTGATTGGGATATCACAATATCTCTTATATTATTAATGCATCTATATACTTGGTAAAGGGTGGAAGACTTGGCCTTTTGCCTAGTGTTTTGTTCCACTCTTGCCGCCCTAGTTTCTGTCATACCGGTGTTATGTTCCCGGATTTTGCGTTCCTTACGCGGTTGGGTGATTTATGGGACCCCCTTGACAGTTCGCTTTGAATAAAACTCCTCCAGCAAGGCCCAACCTTGGTTTTACCATTTGCCTCACCACCACCTACCCTTTCCCTTGGGTCGGCCAACCCGAGGGTCATCTTTATTTTAGCCCCCCCGGGCCAGTGCTTGTCTAAGTGTTGGTCCGAACTGAGCAGCCTGCGGGGCCACCTCGGGGCAACTCGAGGGCTGGTTTTACTCGTAGCTTGACTTATCCGGTGTTTCCCTGAGAACGAGATATGTGCAGCTCCTATCGGGATTGTCGGCGCATCAGGCGGCTTTGCTGGTCTTGTTTTACCATTGTCGAAATGTCTTGTAAACCAGGATTCCGAGTCTGGTCGGGTCTTCCTGGGAGAAGGTCTATTCCTTCGTTGATCGCGAGAGCTTTTCATGGGCTAAGTTGGGACACCCCTGCAGGGTATAATCTTTCGAAAGTCGTGCCTACGGTTATAGGCAGATGGGAATTTGTTAATGTCCGGTTGTAGATAACTTGACACTAGATCCGAATTAAAACGCATCAACCGCATGTGTAGCCGTGATGGTCTCTTCTCGGCGGAGTCCGGGAAGTGAACACGGTTTCTGGGTTATGTTTGACGTAAGTAGGAGTTCAGGATCACTTCTTGATCATTGCTAGTTGACGACCGTTCCGCTTGTTCTCTTCTCGCTCTTATTTGCGTATGTTAGCCACCATATCATGCTTAGTCGCTGCTGCAACCTCACCACTTTACCCCTTCCATTCCCTTTAATCTTTGCTAGTCTTGATACCCATGGTAATGGGATTGCTGAGTCCTCGTGGCTCACAGATTACTACAACAACAGTTGCAGGTACAGGTTGTGCGATGATCATGACGCGAGAGCGATGCTTGCTTGCGTTGAGTTCTTCTTCTGCTTCTTCGATCAGGGGATAGGTTCCAGGTCGACAGCCTGGGCTAGCAGGGTGGATGTTGTTTGAGTTTCTGTTTGTGATTCATCCGTAGTCGGATGATGCTCTTATGTATTGTGATGTTGTATTCATGTGGCATTGTATGCCTCTTGTATGTATCCCCATCTATTATGTAATGTTGATGTAATGATATCCACCTTGCAAAAGCGTTTCAATATGCGGGTCTATCCTTGGTGGGACCTTCGAGTTCCTTTTGGATAGGGTCGCTTATTGGGCGTGACACTTTAAATCTTATTTATTCTGGAAATATCATCTGAAATAAGCAAAACCATTTATTAGCGAAGCATGACGGCACTATGGGTTCTAGTACACATCCTGCACACCGGCATAACCTTGTAAGTACCTGTCCTCCGGTACAATAGCAAGGTCGATTCCTCTTATGTGATCAACCATTCGCCATGTCAAAAATTTAGAGGGGGATGCAAGGAACACAAGGCATGCACATCCAAGCAAGTGGTAACATGGAACATCCCAACCGCAAGCAAAGCTGAAGTGAGCCTGTACAACGAGCTAGCGTAAGTCCCCTCTTTTCATTTAATTCATACTGGCCTACGTGTATGATTTGTGTGCAGTGGCGGATCCACAAATTTAAGTTACCAGGGGCAAAAATTTAACTTCAAAATACAAAGTCACTCGCACACCCGAAATCAACATAACTTGAGAAATGTGAAGCTACATGCACTTTGAAAACTAGCTAATGATCCAAAGTAGTTCCAGATTATAAATGTAAGCACCAAAAAACACAAAATGCAACATGGTGTTGAAGGACTACTAACATGAACTGTACCTGCTTGAATTATTCGTTCTCCGGCTGAAAATATCAAAGTGTAATTGCACCTATAACCAGTGCGCAAACTGCATATCAATATATCTATCCTGCACAAGTATGCCAATAGTTTCAAACAACAGATTAGAAAAGTATTTATGCTACGTTGTCATGATATGGGGACTTTCTGGTAGACGGCCTCGACATTTCCTCAAGCCATGAAAATGTACTATAATTTGCTTGTCATTAATTCCTGCAAATCTCTCTCTCTCTCTCTCTCTCTCTCTCTCTCTCTCAACATAGAAGATCATCATTAGACACTAAATCCTTCAATGGGACCTTGCAAAATGCTTGCATTAGATCCCTCATTAGACACTATATGTTCATCACCAGGAGCATGTAAAATGTTTGCATCAAATCCTTCATTAGCAGTCTATTCATTAGACACTTCAGGCTCAAGAACAACACGAGCTTGTATGTTTGCACCGGAAACTTGATTAGACACATCAAGTTCAGTCAGTTCAGTATTGATTGGGGGACTTATAAAAAAGCAGAAATTGGTTTCATTTTCTTATCATTCTCATGACCCAGCTTATTCAATCCTCCATCAAAATGTAACATAACATCACCTATAATAAATTATGAAACGAACAGAATCGAAACCTGGAACTGGAGCTACAACCGAGCTATCTGATGACGGAACAGCAGCTTTAGGGCAGTATCCCACAGCTGGGTAATAAATATGCCTTTGCAGTCGTTATGAGAGATATCTTGATCTTGAGAGTAGACCATGTCTTACGTTAGGGAATCTGAATCAATCCAAATCCTCTGACACTCCTTTTCAGCTGCTATTTGAATACATGTTCAGATGCAAAAGAGCTTGACTTCAAGTAATTCCCTATATACAAGCAGTTTTACAACACCATCAGGTTTAACTATTGGCCAGAAATTGAATAGTTGAATTACATATAATCAGGGATGTGATGTACCTTCTCGTTGTGCATGCTGCTCTTGTAAGATGTGACTGTCTGTTTGTGCAAGCTCGATGCCATGCCTGTGCTGCCGCCGCTGCCTCCCATGCAGGCTACACCTAGGGTTGGATCTTCATCTTCTTGTCCTTCCATTCGCTTGAAGCCCGGCGACCGGCGTCCAACGAGGGCGCGAGGAAGTCCTGTGTCAGTCTATCCACCGGCGGCTAGGTTAGGAGCGAACAAACTGGAGGCTGGAGCGAATGAATTGGAATTTTTCCTGCTGTTGATCTATGTGGGAGCCGCCCGTTTGTGCTGCGAGCCTGCTATAGGGCTTGCCTTGCACTTACGTTATTGGCCCATCCAAATTGAAATGTTTTTCTTCATTTTTACATTGCCTGCTCGTGTGTTGGGATGAACAAAACTAGCCTGGGCCAACCTGGACGACTCAAACTAGGTGCACACTTTCCAGCCATCCGAGGCGGCCGCCCATACCAGCCCCTACGGTGGCGTCGCCCCTTTTGTGTGTATGATTGGGGTAGTGAAAAATATTCCAGTGGCGCTTTTGATTTACTCACAGAATGGTTGAATTGCTTGTTTCTATGAACTGAGTTTGCCAATAATGTGAAGGATGCCTGTCTTTTTATCCTATTGTAGATTGCTTATATCTCGATATGCCAAATGTAATCGCATGATATATACAGTAATAGCCAGTGTGATGTGTGTTTCTACAACTAGTCTGACAACCCATCCTCATATAACATATCAAGGATGCACCATCTTATCAGATTAACCATTTGACTTACCAATGCAGTGTGGAAAGAAAGAAGTACTGGGACTGCGTATCCAAGAAATTGATGCCATGGACTCCTTTGTAGAACCTTGTAAGAGAAAAAGAAGTTGCAATGTGCATGTACAAAGAGCTAGCGTAAGTTCAGTTTGTGTGCATTATTGGTTGATTGCCTCAGTATTTTGAATCTTGAGACATCGCTTGTGTACATATCTAAATGGGAGTAAACATTATGCTGTGTGTGACACTTGATTTGGACATAAAGTGGTTTCAAATATTTGAATTCACCTTAAACTGGATTCTAGCTTCTGAATTCGAGTACCGACATTTGTAAATCATATTCATATATGACAATGGAATACATCTTTGTTGTGCTTTTGAAGATATATAAAAACACATAGAATGATTTATAAAGATTCGTATAAGAATACAAAATGGATTCGAATTTAGTTGCCACGGTAAACGTGAATGCTTATTATCCCAAAATTCAAAACAAGCAGCAAAATATCCACTCCCACGTCGGATGCCCGAAGCCAGTGTTTGCGAGATGGAAATTACTATCTACCCCTTACACGGACAATCCATCACCCCGATTTCCTCTACTCTCAATAGGGGTAGTGATGCGGAGCATCCCACGATCATCCGCATGTACACTTCAACTACTCCCCAAGCCCCAAGAGGACATACGATGAGACCTCGACCATACGCCATTGGACACAAGGTGAACTCACTCCTCTTCGAACCGTCACTTTTCACATGTGAGACATGGCTATGATATGTCCATTTTGCATCATGTTTTCCTACAGTTAATTATGTTGTTTTATTGTATAATTATGCTTTTTGGAGTAATTCTAATGCCTTTTCTCTCATAATATGCAAGGTATGCACCAAGGGGGAGAATTCTGGCAGTTGGAAATCTAGACCTGAAAAAGCTACGTCAAGCTACCTATTCTGCACAACTCCAAATGAGCTGAAACTCCCCGAAGATTTTTTTATGGAATATTTAATGAATATTCGAGCAAATAAGTACCAGAGGAGGGCCACTAGGTGGGCACAACCCACTTGGGCGCCCGGGTGGCCCAAGCGCGCCCTGGTGAGTGATGCCCTCCTCGGCCCACCTCCGGTGCCCATCTTCTGGTATATAAGTCATTTTGACCTAAAATAATTAAGGAGAGGACATTTGGGATGAAGCGCCGCCGCCTCGTGGTGGAACTTGGGCAGGAGCACTTTTGCCTCCGGCGGAGCGATTCCGCCGGGGGAACTTCCCTCCCAGAGGGGGAAATCATGGTCATCATCATCACCAACAACTCTCCCATCTTGGGCAGGGCTATCTTCATCAACATCTTCACAGCACCAACTCCTCTCAAACCCTAGTTCATCTCTTGTGTTCAATCTTTGTATTGAAACTATGTGTTGATTACATCTTGTAGTTGATTACTATATGGTTTATTTGGTGGAAGATTATATGTTTAGATCCATTATGCTATTTAATACCCCTATGATCTTGAGCATGTTTATCATTTGTGAGTAATTACTTTCGTTCTTGAGGTCATGGGAGAAATCATGTTGCAAGTAATCATGTGAACTTGATATGTGTTCAATATTTTGATGGTATGTATGTTGCCATTCTCTTAGTGGTGTCATGTGAACGTCGACTACATGACACTTCACCATATTTGGGCCTAAGGGAATATATTGTGGAGTAGTTATTAGATGGTGGGTTGTGAGAGTGACAAAAGCTTAAACCCCCGTTTATGCGCTATTCTGTAAGGGACCGATTGGATGCAAAAGTTTAATGCTATGGTTAGAATTTATTCTTAATACTTTTCTCGTAGTTGCAGATGCTTGCGAGAGGGTTAATCATAATTAGGAGGTTTGTTCAAGTAAGAACAGTACCTAAGCACCGGTCCACCCACATATCAAATTATCAAAGTACCGAACATGAATTAAGCCAGCATGATGAAAGTGACTAGATGAAATTCTCGTGCACCCTCAAGAACACTTTGCTTATCATAAGAACCCGTTTTGGCATGTCTTTTGCCTCAAAAGGATTGGGCTACCTTGCTGCACTTTTGTTACTAGTATTTTTACTTGCTCGTTACAAATTATCTTGCTACCAAACTACTCCGCTACTTACAATTTTACATTACCTTGCTGAAAACCACTTGTCATTTCCTTCTGCTCCTCGTTGGGTTCGACACTCTTACTTAGAAAAGAGCTACAATTGACCCCATACACTTGTGGGTCATCAAGGCAGCTTTCTGGTGCTATTGCCGGGGAGTGAAGCGCTCTTGGTAAGTGGAAATTGGTAAGGAAACATTATTACTACATGCTGAAATTTATTGTCACTTGCTAGTATGGAAAACAATTCTTTGAGGGGTTTGTTCGAGGTATCTTCACCTCGACCGGAACCACAATTAGTTACCCCTCAACCTAGTGCACCTACTTAAAGTATTGAATATGAAATTCCTTTGGGTATGTTAGAACAACTGCTAGCTAATCCTTATGCAGGAGATGGAACTAAACATCCTAATATGCACTTGATATATGTGGATGAAATTTGTGGATTATTTAAGCTTGCAGGTTTGCCTGGAGATGAAGCTAAGAAGAAGGTTTTCCCTTTATCTTTGAAGGTAAAATAATTTACGTGGTATAGGCTATGTGATGATATTGGATCTTGGAACTGGAACCATTTGAAATTGGAATTTCATCAGAAATTTTATCCTATGCATCTAGTTCATCGTGATCGGAATTATATATATAATTTTGGCCTCGTGAAGGAGAAAGTATCGATCTTGCTTGGGGGAGGCTTAAGTCAATGTTATATTCATGCCCCAATCATGAGCTCTTGAGAGAAATTATTGTTCAAAATTTTTATGCTCGGCTTTCTCGTAATGATCAATCCATGCTCGATACTTCTTGTACTGGTTCTTTTATGAAGAAGACTAATGAATTCCGGTGGGATCTTTTATAAATAATTAAACACAACTCTAAAGATTGGGAACTTGACAAAGGTAAAGAGTCAGGTATTGAACCTAAGTTTGATTGTGTTAAATCTTTTAAGAATACCGATGCTTTTCGAAAGTTTAGCACTAAATATGGACTTGACTCTGAGATAGTAGCTTCCTTTTGTGAATCTTTTGCTACTCATGTTGATCTCCCTAAGGAGAAGTGGTTTAAATATCACCCCCCAATTAAAGAAGAAATTAAAGAACCGGTAAAAGCTAAAGAAGAAACTATCATTTACAATGTTGATCCAGTTGTTACCACAGCTTATATTGAAAAACCACCTTTTCCTGTTAGGATGAAGGAACATTCTAGAGCTTCAACTGTGGTTAACAAAAGTTATGTTAGAACACCCAAACCATCTGAACAAATCAAAGTTGAACCTAGTGTTGCTATGATTAAAGATCTCTTAGTTGATAATATTGATGGGCATGTTATTTACTTCTGTGATGAAGCTTCTAGAATTGCTAAACCTGAAGGAAAAGATAAACATAGACCAGTTGTTGGCATGCCTGATGTCTCAGTTAAGATAGGAGATCATTGTTATCATGGGTTATGTGACCTAGGTCTGGTGTGAGTGCTATTCCTTTCTCATTATATCAAGAAATTAAAGATGAAATAGCACCTGCTGAAATAGAAGATATAGATGTTACTATTAAACTTGCTAATAGAGATACTATATCACCAATTGGGATTCTTAGAGATGTTGATGTCTTGTTTGGGAAGATAAAATGTCCTACTTATTTTCTTGTTCTTAGCACCCCACAAGATGAATGTTGTCCCATTATTTTTGGTAGACCTTTCTTGAACACCGTCAATGCTAAAATAGATTGTGAGAAACAAATTGTTGGTGTTAGCTTTGGTGATGAATCTCATGATTTTAATTTTTCCAAGTTTAGCAAACAACCTCATAAGAAAGATTTTCCTAGTAAGGATGAAATTATTGATCTTGCTTCTATTCTTGTGCCTCCTACTAATCCTTTGGAACAATATCTGCTAGACCATGAAAATGATTTGCATATGCGCGGAAGAAATGAAATAGATAGAATCTTTTTCCAACAAACACCTCTGCTTAAACACAATTTGCCTATTGAAACTCTAGGAGGTCCTCCTCCACCTAAAGGTGATCCTGTGTTTGAATTAAAACAATTCCCAGACACTCTGAAATATGCTTATCTTGGTGAAAAGAAGATATATCCCGTTATTATTAGTGCTAGCCTTCAGAACATGAAGAAGAAAGATTATTGAAAGTTCTAACGAAGCACAGGGCTGCTATTGGATATACTCTTGATGATATTAAGGGCATTCGTCCCACTCTATGTCAGCACAAGATTAATGTGGAACCTGATGCTAAACCCGTTGTTGATCGCCAACGTTGGTTAAACCCAAAAATGAAAGAAGTGGTAAGAATGGAAATATTGAAACTTCTGGAAGCAGGTATAATATATCCTATAGCTGATAGTAGATGGGTTAGTCATGTTCATTGTGTCCCTAAGAAGGTAGGTATTACTGTTGTTCCTAATGATAAGAATGAGCTTATTCCACAAAGAACTGTTACGGGCTATAGAATGGTAATTGATTATAGAAAATTAAATAAAGCTACTAGAAAAGATCATTACCCTCTGCCTTTTATCGATGAAATGTTAGAAAGATTATCCAATCACACACATTTTTGCTTCCTTGATGGATACTCTGGCTTTTCGCAAATACTTGTTTTACAATCTGATCAAGAAAAGACCACTTTTACTTGTCCTTTTGGAACATTTGCTTATAGACGTATGCCCTTCGGTTTATGTAATGCACCTGCTACCTTTCAAAGATGTATGACTACTATATTCTCTGATTTTTGTGAAAAGATTGTTGAGGTTTTCAAGGATGACTTTTCTGTTTATGGGAAGTTTTTTGACGATTGTTTAAGCTATCTTGATTGAGTTTTGCAGAGATGTGAACAAACAAATCTTGTCTTGAATTGGGAGAAGTTCCACTTTATGGTTAATGAAGGTATTGTCTTGGGCCATAAAATTTCTGAAAGAGGCATTGAGGTGGACCAAGCCAAGGTCGATTCAATTGAGGAAATGCCATGTCCTAAAGATATCAAAGGTATTCGTAGTTTCCTTGGTCATGCTGGTTCCTATAGGAGGTTTATCAAAGACTTTTCTAAAATTTCTAGGCATCTTACTAATCTTTTACAAAAGTATATTCCCTTTGTGTTTGATGATGATTGCATGGAAGCCTTTGAAACACTAAAGAAATCATTAATTACTACACATGTTGTTCAACCACCTGATTTGAACTTGCCTTTTGAGATTATGTGTGATGCTAGTGATTATGCTGTCGGTGATGTTCTAGGACAAAGAGTTGATAAGAAACTAAATGTTATACATTATGCTGGTAAAACTCTAGATAGTGCCCAACAAAACTATGCTACTATTGAAAAGAATTCTTAGCAGTGGTGTTTGCGTGTGATAAATTTAGATCTTACATTGTTGATTCTAAAGTAATTGTTCACAGCGATCATGCTGCTATAAAATATCTTATGGAAAAGAAAGATGCTAAACCTAGACTCATTAGGTGGGTTCTTCTGCTACAAGAATTTGATTTGCATATCACTGATAGGAAGGGAGCGGAGAACCCCGTAGCTGGTAACTTGTCTAGACTTGAAAATATTCTTGATGACCCATAACCAATTAATGATAGCTTCCCTGATGAACAACTAGCTGCAATAAATGTTTCTCATAGTACACCTTGGTATGCTGACTATGCAAATTATATTGTTGCTAAATACATACCACCTAGCTTCACATACCAAAAAAAGAAAAAAATTCTTCTATGATATAAGATATTACTTTTGGGATGACCCGCATCTTTATAAAGGAGTAGATGGTATTATTAGACGTTGAGTATGGAGCATGAACAGGAACAAATCCTACAGAAATGTCACTCCGAAGCTTATGGAGGACATCACGCGGGAGACAGAACCGCTCATAAGGTATTGCAATCTAGATTTTATTGGCCTACTCTCTTCAAGGATGCACGTAAGTTTGTCTCATCATGTGATGAATGCCAAAGAATAGGTAATATCAGTAAGCGTCAAGAAATGCCTATGAATTATTCACTTCCTGTTGAACCATTTGATGTTTGGGGATTTGACTTCATGGCACCTTTTCCTTCCTCTAATGGGTATAAACATATTTTGGTTGCTGTTGATTATGTTACTAAGTGGGTAGAAGCTATTCCAACCAGTAGTGGTGATCACAACACCTCTATTAAAATGCTTAAGGAAGATATTTTTCCAAGGTTTGGAGTCCCTAGATATTTACTAAGTGGGAGGTGATGCAGCACCCTCAAGCTATCCAGATGTGTGATGGGGTGCTGCACATCTGCAATGTGCAAGGACCCAGGGGGACTGGATCCGTGGAGGCCAGGCTTGGAGCCATGGAGTAGTACATCTTCAAGTGCAAGGGGATGGTGGAGCGTGGAATTAATGCCAATCACCTCATGATCGCGGACTATACCCGTGATCTCAAGGTGGATGGCAAGCCCATAAAGGAAATCATACTTTTAGAGCCAAGTCTTTGAATATGAGGCAAGGTTTAAAGGTGTGAGTTTGGCTGCTAGTTGCAGGATCTGGGAGACTCATTCCACCTCTTATGATGGTGAGCCTCTGCTGTGGAAACCCGAGGACAAGAAACCATCTACTTCATCACCACCGTCTTCTTCATCACCACCAAAAGAAAACTGAGTATTGGGTATGGGCACCCCCCTTGGCTTTTGCCAAGCTTGCGGTACGTGCCCCGGTATCGTATCAATCTCCACT
Source organism: Triticum dicoccoides (assembly GCF_002162155.2). Lineage (NCBI taxonomy): Eukaryota > Viridiplantae > Streptophyta > Magnoliopsida > Poales > Poaceae > Triticum > Triticum dicoccoides. The sequence continues at coordinate 210,089,237 of NC_041381.1, read as the reverse complement.
ATCTTTTGCCTTTACTTTCTTAGTTCAATCAATGGTTATCTTTTGTTATTAGATGAATAAAGTTTAGTTTGATCCTTTCTTTTTGTGAGTTTGCTTAGTGATTAGTCCTTGTAATCATGTGCAAGATATAATAAAGTTTAGTTTGAGTTTTGCCTTCTTTACTTTCTTGCTACAATAAAAAGAAAGGAAATAAAAAGAAAAGATCATATGCTAATCTTATGGTAAGTGATGACATTGCATAAGGAAAAGTATAAGTAGAAAATTTTATTGTAGATTGACAAACATAGCATAAAATTGTTGACGTTGGACAAGGAATACAACTTAATGATTTATGTTTGTTCATATTCACATAAAAGTCATATTGTCATAGATCCTTCTACAGGTGGTGCTTGCCCCTATCTTTGCTAGCCAAAAACTCTACACTAAGTAGAGATACTACTTGTGCATCCAAAACCCTTAAACCCTATCTTGTTTGAGAGTCCACCATACCTACCTATGAATTGAGTAAGATCCTTCAAGTAAGATGTCATCGGTGCGAAAAGGGCAATAAAAATTGCTTATAAAAATGTGAGATCATTTAGTGTAAGAGAAATTGAGCATTGTACGACTTGTGATGGTGAAGAATAAAAGCTACAGACTGCATAATAAAGGTTGCCATCACAAGGAGCAATATAACGTGACGTTCTCTTGCACTAGGGGGTTGAGCATACAAACAAAAAGCGCATGGCAACCTCTGTTTCCCTCAGCGAAGGGCCGATCTTTTACTTTCATGTATTTACTTTTATGCAAGAGTCAAAGTTTCTCTCTCTATTCCTTTTATTTTTCTCCTTTGGCAAGCATCATGTGTTGAGGAAAGATCTAGGCACATATGCCCAGTTGAATATGGGTGGCATAAGTTATTATTGTTGACATCACCCTTGAGGTGAGTGTGCTGGGAGGCGAAACTATAAGCCCCTATCTTTCTTTGTGTCCAGTTGAAACGTTTTGCTCATGTGTACGCGGTGAGTGTTAGAAATCATAGAAGACTAAATGATGGCTGAGTATGTGGAGTTGCCTAAAGGCTCCAATATGCAACCCTTCCTAAAAAGATGATGAATTGTAGTTGCAAAGTTGACTGAGAACATAGTTTGTTGATTTTCAATAGAGTTTATGCTTTATACTTCGATGTTGTGATGAATTGTCACTAGTTCATGAGAATTCTATGATAAAAGTTCTATGATAAAAGTTTTGTATTTAAGTTCATTGTTGTTATAATAAGTCACATGATGTTGCTATATCCGTATTTTTGTTTTTATCGACACCTCTCTCTCTCTAAGCATGTGGACATGTTTTTCGATTTTGGTTTTCGCTTGAGGACAAGCAAGGTCTAAGCTTGGGGGAGTTGGTACGTCCATTTTGCATCATGTTTTCCTACTGTTATTTATGTTGTTTTATTGTATAATAATGTTTTTTGGAGTTATTCTAATGCCTTTTCTCTCATAATATTCAAGGTATGCACCAAGGGGGAGAATTCTGGCAGTTGGAAATCTGGACCTAAAAAAGCTACGTCAAGCTATCTATTCTGCACAACTCCAAATGAGTTGAAACTCCCCGAGGATTTTTTATGGAATATTTAATTAATATTGGAGCAAATAAGTACAAGAGGAGGGCCACCAGGTGGGCACAACCCACCTAGGCGCGCCAGGAGGCCCAGGCGCGCCCTGGTGGGTGCTACCCTCCTCGGCCCACCTCCGGTGCCCATCTTCTAGTATATAAGTCATTTTGACCTAAAATAATTAAGGGGAGGACATTACGAAGCGCCGCCGCCTCGAGGCGGAACTTGGGCAGGAGCACTTTTGCCCTCTGGCGGAGCGATTCCGCTGGGGGAACTTCCCTCCCGGAGTGGGAAATCATCATCATCATCATCATCACCAACAACTCTCCCATCTTGGGGAGGGCTATGTTCATCAACATCTTCATAGCACCAAATCCTCTCAAACCCAGGTTCATCTCTTGTGTTCAATCTTTGTATCAAAACTATAGATTGGTGCTTATGGGTGACTAGTCGTGTTGACTATATCTTGTAGTTGATTACTATATGGTTTATTTGGTGGAAGATTATATATTCAGATCCATTATGCTATTCAATACCCCTATGATCATGAGCATGTTTATCATTTGTGAGTAGTTACTTTCGTTCTTGAGGTCATGGGAGAAATCATGTTCCAAGTAATCATGTGAACTTGATATGTGTTCGATATTTTGATAGTATGTATGTTGCCATTCTCTTAGTGGTGTCATGTGAAAGTCGAATACATGACACTTCACCATATTTGGGCATAAGGGAATGCATTGTGGAGTAGTTATTAGATGGTGGGTTGCGAGAGTTACAGAAGCTTAAACCCCAGTTTATGCGCTATTCCATAAGGAACCGATTGGATCCAAAAGTTTAATGCTATGGTTAGAATTTATCCTTAATATAATACTTTTCTCGTAGTTGCGGATGCTTGTGAGAGGGTTAATCATAAGTAGGAGGTTTGTTCAAGTAAGAATAGCACCTAAGCACCGGTCCACCCACATATCAAATTATCAAAGTACCGAACATGAATTAAGCCAACATGATGAAAGTGACAAGACGAAATTCCCGTGTACCCTCAAGAACACTTTGCTTGTCATAAGAAACCGTTTTGGCATGTCCTTTTCCTCAAAAGGATTGGGCTACCTTGCTGCACTTTTGTTACTACTATTGTTACTTGCTCGTTACAAATTATCTTGCTACAAAACTACTCCACTGCTTACAATTTTAGCACTTGCAGACATTACCTTGTTGAAAACCACTTGTCATTTCCTTCTGCTACTCGTTGGGTTCGACGCTCTTACTTATCAAAAAGAGCTACAATTGGCCCCATGCACTTGTGGGTCATCAGGCTACTACATTATGCATGGACCTTGCATATACTCAGGAACAACTGAGATGACCATGGAGAATCCAAGGACCAAGGCCAAGCATAGAAGAGGAGAAGGAAGAGGAAGAATCGGAGCAAGACTGGACTTGCTCGGATCATCCGGATCCCCAGCTTGACGATCCGGACCAAGCCTGGATGATCCGGCCCCCCGCCCAGACGATCCGGGTAATGTGCCCGAAGACACCTAAAGCCTGCTCGACGAAGCCGGATCATCAGGACGGCCGCCCGGATCATCTTGACCCCTGACGCCCGGATCATCTGGGACCCCATCCGGATCATCCGGACCTTGCCTGCGCGCGTAACTTGGGCTGATGCCCGTGTACCCCTTCGCCCCTCACTTACCCCTTCGTGGCTTAAACTATATATACTCCGCCCCCTCTCCATTTGAGGGGCAGCATTGGTTTAGCTCATTTGTGAGATATAGTGTCGGTGTCAAAACCGGCGGATCTCGGGTAGGGGGTCCCGATCTGTGCGTCTAAGGCTGATGGTAACAGGAGGCAACGAACATGATGTTTTACCCAGGTTCGGGCCCTCTTGATGGAGGTAAAACCCTACTTCCTGCTTGATTGATATTGATGATATGGGTATTACAAGAGTTGATCTACCACGAGATCATAGAGGCTAAACCCTAGAAGCTAGCCTATGATGATTATGATTCTGATCGTCCCTCTACAGACTAAACCCTCCGGTTTATATAGACACCGGAGGGGGCTAGGGTTTACATGGAGTCGGTTACAAAGAAGGAAATATAATATCCCGATCGCCAAGCTTGTCTTCCACGCAAAGGAGAGTCCCATCCAGACACGGGATGGAGTCTTGAGTCTTGTATCTTCACGCTCCAACAGTCCGACCAAAGTATATAGTCCGGCTGTCCGGATACCCCCTAATCCAGGACTCCCTCAGTAGCCCTTGAACCAGGCTTCAATGACGATGAGTCCGGCTTGGAGTTTTGTCTTCGGCATTGCAAGGCGGGTTCCATCTCCGAATTCTCCAAAGTAATTATCGAACACCTAAACCGTCTCCGAATCTGCAAGATGATCTTCACATACCACCGTAGAGAGAATAATATTTCACAAATGTGATCTGCTGACAACTTTAGACAACGTGACACGACACTACGGTTGGGTCATTATTTGAACCATTTTCCCACAACCAGCCCTAGTGCATATTGCGAGGCGGTTTCCTCGGCACGTCTTGTCAAAGCAGAGATCATGTCCCCTTATCACGGGATTCCCATCAATACAGGTACGGGTAACCCAACCGCGCCATCAATCATGGTGCTTGGGAAATAAGAGATTCTCAACGGGCAAGTGGGGAGGCGCACCGCTTTCGTCGCCTCTATAAAGGGATAAGGGTTCCCCATTTTCACCCATGCCCTCTTCCTCTGCTTATCCATTCTCACACCCTCGAGCTCCAGCGCCCTAGTTCACGCTTTCTCCGCACAGCCCAACATGTCCGGAGCAGCAGGCAAGTGGGTGGCCTCCATCGTGAAGGAGGAGCATATTGGGAAGCTCTGGGCGACCGGATACTTGGCCGCGGATATCGCGCACTGGCTACCGGACGAAGGGCAGATCATTCCAACTCCAGAACCCCACGAGAGGGTCGTGTTTCTCGCCCACTTCGTCCGTGGACTGGGATTTCCACTTCATCCCTTCATCCACGGGCTCATGTTCTACTACGGGCTAGATTTCCATGATCTAGCCCCAAATTTCGTCCTCAACATCTCGGTGTTTATCGTCATGTGCGAGGCCTTCCTCCGCATCAAGCCTCACTTCGGCTTGTGGCTACGAATCTTCTGCGTGAAGCCGAAGATCGTGAGCGGCCAGCAAGCGGAGTGCGGAGGTGCCATGGTGGGCAAAACGCCCAACGTCACCTGGCTTGACGGCTCCTTCGCGGAGACTATGAAAGGGTGGCAATCGGGGTGGTTCTACATCACCGAGCCGCGCAACGCCAACTGGGTGGCGGCCCCTGAATTCCGTTCCGGAATCACCATGCGGCTCACCTCCTGGGAAAAGAAGGGCCTGGCCTGGGGCGAGCCTGCGGAGCTGACCGGACTCCAGAACTGCATCAAGAATATGAAGGACAAGAAAATCAAGCTTGTCAACGTGGTCCAAGTCATGCTTGCCCGCAGGATTCTCCCGTGCCAAAGGCGGGCTTTTAAACTATGGGAGTTCGTCCCGGCCGAACACCAGACGCTTCAAAAGTTCTACGGCATGACGCACAAGGGCGCCTGGAAGGCGCTGTTCAAGGCCTCTGAAATACCTCCTCCCACATCCGAGGACCGCGGACTTCATGCCACGCGGCTCCCCCATCTGGTGAGTTTTCTGACTACCACCCGATGCAGTTTTCCCAATGTACTCATGGGGGAATCTTAAGTCATTGTGTGCATTTGATCAGGAGTATGTGGAGACGGCGGAGCGGATTGACTGTCCGGCTCCACTGCCAGAAGGTCCAGCAGATTCTCTCCTGACAGAGATGCTAGTCCTGGCGCCCTACAAGGCACCGGAAAAGAAGGCCGAAAAGAAGGCCCCGAGGACCAGGAAGGGTCTCCGGCGTAAGGTCGTATCGGATGCCTCGTCCGAAGACGACAAGGCACACTCCTCCCACGAAGGGGAGGAGGAAGAGGAAAGGGCCGCCCCATCCGGAGAGGACGAGGGGCCTAAGAGGGCAGCCCAGGGGACCGGGAAGGGTCCTTGGCGCAAGGCCGTCATACCCTCGTCGTCCGAAGACGACGAGGCAGATTCCTCCTGCGGAGGTGGGGGGAAACACGAAGAAACTCTGCCTTCACGCACTGGGGAGGAGAAGAAGAGGAAAGCCACCCCGGAGGGGGAGGCTAGGATGCCCAAGAAGGGAAAGGCGTCCCTTCAGGATTACTCCACCACTGCCGCCTACAGCGAGGAGGAGTGGCTGCCTAGGGGGAAGCCCCTAGTAAGATCGTAAGTATCCGCACTCTATAGTACGACTTTGCTTCATAGTCTGTTATAACGCCAAACACATATATGCAGTCCAGCCAGGGTCCATCCCGAGGTATCATCTTCGGATGGGTCCTTGAGTGATCCAGCGATGAACTCGCTCCTGACGGCCACTACTCCCCGGCCTGCGGATGACACAGAGGTGTTGTCCCAAAGGCTTCTAGAGCAGGGGGGTGATTCTGGAGACGCCACAAGGTGAAATTCCAGACGCCGGGCACACGGGGTATAAGATTCCCGCGGATTGTGCCGACGAGAGCCGCAGCAAGCCGGGCTCTCAGCCGGATACTGTGCCAAAACCTTCAATGGTTCCAGATTCGGGCAGGCGGCCCCTCATTAGGGAGGGCGAGCCGTCCATGCCGATGACTTCCGTTACGCCAGAGGCGTCGGATAGTCTGCTGGAAGCGCTTCGCGGCGCTTCCATGGATGAAGAGCACCGTACTCTTATGAGTGCGGTGATTCAGAAGGTTCTGTCTGCCAAGAGCGGACTAACCGAAGCCTGCACCAGCCTCCTAACAGGTTTTGAGGTAAGTAATCAAAAATGTGTGAAATTATCACCCGATAGGTAGTAGCCCCTAATACTCTATTTGGTGTTCGGAACAAAAAGCCAAACGGAGGGTCGATTATAATCCGCAGGAGCCTAATAGTAGGTGTGCATGTGAACAAGCGGTGCTACTTGCTACTGCTGCCCGCATGGCCGAGGTCGCCGGACTTAAACAGGACCTGGAGCAGGCACAGGGAGAGCTCGGCCTCACGAAGAGGCAGCTCGAAGAGAACAAAGGTGAGTGATACCCCATTCGCATATCATAGAGAATAGAAAAAATTGGTGATTCTAACGACAAACTGTCGTGACTTTGTAATAGGGGCCACAACCGAAGTGGCGTCCCTGAAGAAAGCGCTATCCGAGGCCAAAGACAAGGCGGCCATGGATCGCAAAGAGTGCGAAAAGCAAGATGCTAGAGTGAGCGAGGTACAGCAAGAACTCCAGGATCTCGGCAAGAAGTTCGAGTCCTTGGAGCATGATCTCAAGATGAAAGAGTCTGAGCTTGCGAAGGCCCTTGCGAGTGTGAAAGATGCCAAGGCCGAAGCCGAAAAGGCACAGCAGGAAATCCAAGCAGCCAAGAAGATAGCGGCGGGTAAGACATTCTTTATGCAAAGCAAGCATGTGGAGGAGACATTTATTTTACTTACCCGGATTCGGAGCTCTCCAGGGGCATTCGCAGATCTGCCATGCAGCGTATCTGATGCTACGGAGTTCTACCGTGCCGAGGAGGGGAGCTCAACTGAGAAGCTGTTCTAGTCCCAGTGCCTCTAAGTGACCAACTGAAGTAGTTGGTTGAACTCCACAGGGCGGCCGAAGTGGCTATGAAAGATTTCATAGTCCGGATGTGGCCTGGTGAGTGTAACGCCCCGAGACCGACGCTCCAGAAGACTTCCATATTTTCATGATCACCATGTGTTTCATTTGTGCTTGCTCTTTTATTTTTTGCATTGCATCATGTCATCATGCCATCATGTCATTAATCTTTGCATCTCAACTCAACTAATAAATTGCATAGATGGTTGATCTATTTAAATCGAGGGAAGGGTGACTTCTATTTATAACATATCTTCCCAATATTAGGGAGCTATATTTAAATATTTCATTAATTTGGAATTCACCCTAACACACTTGCAAAATATCCCAATGCCTTTGTTATCTTAATTCTTGGTCTCCAACCTTGCCATATATTCTTTCATCATTTTCCGGAGCTCCACCAAAAATCTCAACATTTTTGGGCACTTTGAAATCCTCGTCCTTGTTGAAACCATTTGAATTAAATTCAAATGAATTTGAATTTAAATCTTGCAATCATGCTCACTTCTATTTTCTTGGGACAAGCGCATTTTTGTGAATCCGGGAAAATAATCCCCTTGCCCAAATCTTGTCCAGTCATTTCTTTTCTCTCCTTTTTCTTTCTTTGCTTTTCTGTTTTTGTGAGAGATTTGAAGAAGTGAGAAAGACAGAGATAGATGCCAGCAACAATAGCCGACCAGGCCTCTGGCCTTTTTCCCTCTCCGCGGTCTGGCCCAGCAGATCGAGGTCCAACCAGCAGCCCAGTCGGCGCCCCCACCAGCTCTAACCCTAGCCCGCACCCTGCTCTCCTCCCTTGCACCGCCACTCCCTCCTCTCGATCTCTCCCTCTCCCTCGCTCGTGCCGCCATCCGCAGAGAAAGAGAGAGGAGCGAGACCTCTCAAGCCAACCACCCCGCGCCCCCGCGAGCTCGTCTACCCGCACGGCCATGGCACCGCCGGCCTCCATGGCGCCCGCGCCCGAGCTTCTTCCTCGACCCCGCAACCTCACCAACAGCAGCCGTGTTGCCCCGTCCAGCTCCTTGTGGGTGACCTCCCACCGACATGGCCCCGTTCCCACCTCCGGCGCGCCAAGCTTGCCGCCTCTGCCTCCTATAGCCTCCGCTCGATCGGGAGAGGAGCTCCTGATCCTTGCACCGCTCGTCCCTGTCGTTTGGGCCGGAGCTTGCCGGGGCCCTAGCACCGGTCGCCGTCGTCCTCACCCTGCTGCCGCTACTCTGTTGCCGCCCTCCATGTCACTCGCTCACCCTTCGCTCGAGAGCCGCCCCATCCTGCTGCTTCATCTTGCCGGGCCCTGTGCCACCTCGTCCCTGTCGCTCTTCAGCTCGTAGCCGTCGGCGACCACCTCATCTTGTCGCCACCTTGCACCAACACCGGGATTTCCTCCTCTGCTCGCGAGTCCCCGCTTCGCTGCTGCGCCTCCCTTGGCCTCGCCGCCTCGCTGTAGTGTTCTTCCTTGAGCCACCCTTCATGGTTCCTCTTTGCTGTGGATTGCCAAGTACCACCGCACCTAGTCTTTTGCCTTGCTTCGTTTTGGTTTGAAGATCGAGACGAGACCGCCAAGATGCACCCTGGTTTCTCCAAGACCCTGTGTTGGGCCCTGTGAACGACTACAGCGACATGAACATCTATGAACTGTGTACAACTATTGTTTCCTGCCTAGAACGACTACCGTCGACGTGCATTTCGCCAAGTACAACTACCGACGAACCCCGAAAGACTTGGATGCGACAAGTTCCTCTCCAAACGTGTACAACTACCGTCGCCAAGCCCGCGTGTACCACTACTTCCACGACATCCAGTGAACGCCTACTTCCTCTACTTCCACTACGAACTCGATCCGCCCAAAATGCACACTTCGAAGGTATAACCCCGAAATAATCACCCGTGGATTGAATGCTTTGTTGTATGAGATGCTCGTGTTTGCACCATGTCCCGAATTGATCCTTGCACGTTCCTCCTCGTTTTGCCATGCCGTCGACCCGTGGGAACCCGGTAACCGGGATCACCCCACCACCTTTTGCATGACACACTCATCCGCACACTTCTCTCTTGCATCGGTATCTCAATCGAGTTACCGGGACCCGAATGTTGCCGTGGCACCATTTCCGTTTCGCCGCCGTGGCACCCTTTTCGTTCCGCCATGGTGACCAAATGCTTCATAACATGCTCATGTCAACATTTTCATAAAAATTGCATAAAACTTGTGCATGTCATCCGCATCATGATAACAACAATTAAAATGTTTAAAATTGTTGCTTGCTATAAATTGCTAAATAACATATGGGGATTTCCGGAATTGTTGTTTGTTGTTTCCAGCCTCATTTATACTTGCCTAGATAGGTAGTTTTCATATGTTTCACCTCTTGCCATGTTGAACAACATTTAATATTGTTGAGTAGCTTATAACGAGACAGAACTAAATAATTGATGTGGTGTTTCGTCAATATGCAACTCGTTGCATATTGAGCTCCACTTAACTTGTAGTGTTGTTTGTGCATATTGCCAAGCCATGCCTCATTAAACCGGACATGCATCATACTTGTTTGTGCATCATCCCATGTTTATGCTTGTGCGTTTACCATGATGTTTACTTCTTTCCGGTTGCGCTTCTCCTTGATAGTTCCGGTTACGTTGCGATTGTGAGGATCCGTTCGTCTACATCCGTTTGTCTTCTTCATGGACTCATTCTTCTTCCTTGCGGGATTTCAGGCAAGATGACCATTACCCTTTATATCACTTCTATCTTTGCTTGCTAGTTGCTTCGTTCTATTGATATGCTGCGTTACCTATCACTTGTTTACCATGCCTCCCATATTGCCATGTCAGCCTTAACCTTTTCACCCTTCCTAGCAAACAGTTGCTTGGCTATATTACCGCTTTGCTCAGCCCCTCTTATAGCGTTGTTAGTTGCAGGTGAAGTTGAAGATTGCTCCATGTTGGACCGGATTATGTTGGGATATCACAATATCTCTTATTTAATTAATGCATCTATATACTTGGTAAAGGGTGGAAGGCTCGGCCTTATGCCTGGTGTTTTGTTCCACTCTTGCCGCCCTAGTTTCCGTCATACCGGTGTTATGTTCCTTGATTTTGCGTTCCTTACGCGGTTGGGTGATTTATGGGACCCCCTTGACAGTTCGCTTTGAATAAAACTCCTCCAGCAAGGCCCAACCTTGGTTTTAACATTTGCCACCTAAGCCTTTTTCCCTTGGGTTCTGCAGACTCAAGGGTCATCTTTATTTTACACCCCCCGGGCCAGTGTTCATCGTGAGTGTTGGTCCAACCTGTCAGCCGCCGGTGGTCACCAAGGGCAACTCTGGGCTGGCCTACCGGAAGTTTGAACAATCCGGTGTGCCCTGAGAACGAGATATGTGCAGCTCCTATCGGGATTTGTCGGCACATCGGGCGGCTTTGCTGGTCTTGTTTTACCATTGTCGAAATGTCTTGTAACCGGGATTCCGAGACTGATCGGGTCTTCCTGGGAGAAGGAATATCCTTCGTTGACCGTGAGAGCTTGTGATGGGCTAAGTTGGGACACCCCTGCAGGGTTTAAACTTTCGAGAGCAGTGCCCGCGGTTATGTGGCAAATGGGAATTTGTTAATGTCTGGTTGTAGAGAACTTGACACTTGACTTAAGTAAAACGCATCAACCGCGTGTGTAGCCGTGATGGTCTCTTTTCGGCGGAGTCCGGGAAGGGAACATGGTCTTTGTGTTATGATTGTGCGTAAGCAGTTTCAGGATCACTTCTTGATCACTTCGAGCTTCTCGGCCGTTCCTTTGCTTCTCTTCTCGCTCTTACTGGCGTATGTTAGCCACCATATTTGCTTAGTGCTTGCTGCAACTCCACCTCATTATCACTTCCTACCCATAAGCTTAAATAGTCTTGACCTCGTGGGTTTTGAGATTGCTGAGTCCTCGTGACTCACCAGATACTACCAACAGTTGCAGGTGCCGATGATACTAGTGCAGGTGATGCAACTGAGCTGATATGGGAGCTCAACGAAGATCTTGGTCGTTTCTATGTTTCGTTTCATGTTGATCAGTAGTGGAGCCCAGTTGGGACGATCGGGGATCTAGCAGTTGGGTTATCTTCTTTTCTTTTGGCTTCGTCCGTAGTCGGACTATATGTGTGTACTTTGAATGATGCATGAATTATATGTTCATTGTGTGAAGTGGCGATTGTAAGCCAACTCTTTATCACATTCTTGTTCATTACATGGGATTGTGTGAAGATGACCCTTCTTGCGACAAAACCACCATGTGGTTATGCCTCTAAGTCATGCTTCGACACATGGGAGATATAGTCGCATCGTGGGTGTTACAGTGAGCCCTTTCCTGCCAGCTACTTCGGCCTAATAAAGCGGATGGTAAACGCATGCCCGTGTCTTGAGGTGATCAAGCGATCCGTTTGCATTGAGGGTGCCCGCCGGGCCTTTGCCCATGAGAAGGTGCATTGGGGCAAGCTGGATGCGGAGAAGCTGGTGAAGGACGGGCCGCCTGAGGGCAAGGTGCATCGTTGTCCCGAAAAATATTATGATGGCATTATGAAAGGCGCTCGTCTCATGGCCGATGAATGTACCAAGGACACGATCCTTGAGTAAATGTACTTCTGTCATTGTTGTAATATAAAGACGAATTTACTTGCGCTATATAGCGCTTTGTGATTTAAAATATTACCTTCTGTGCGGCTGTTTATAAAATTCTGAAAGTAGGCCAGTCATCGGCGTCCGCCCCCACGTAACTAGTACCGGGGTGTTCCTGGAAAAACCCAGACACTCTTTGTCCAAATTTTTGGTCCCTGAAGGAGGTGTCTGGCGCAGCGAACAAGGCAATCGGTCCATGCGGCTTTATAACCTTCACATAGCCATAGAAGTCTACAATTTTAAATTTTAGCGAAGCCCCTAGAATTCGGAAAGCCGAATTGGGGTGCTATATACGCCTAAATCGGATGAAGCCGATTCCTCGCCTAAAGCGGAAAAAATCCTTAAGGATTTTAAGACCTCTCGAACAGCGACCAACTCTCACCGCATCATGCCGGTCAGTTTTCAGCTTTCTCTACTGAGGTGCTCGTCCGAAAGAACTGGGACACAATCGCAGTAGTTCTCCCTGTGCTACCTTAGCTGATATAACGGAACGTAAGGTACCAAAACAAGGGAGCCGGGCAAACCCAACTGTCACATCCCTAGCTGCTGGTAGTGCTCTAGGCTAGCTCATGTATGCATCATGTTTAAATTTCTGAAACTTGAACTGAGGAATTTTGGAAGCCTCAAAAACTTAAATAAAAGAGGGGCAAAAACCCTAGAAATCTCATTCATTGCTCCAAAAGGCTCTTCTTAAATGTTTGATAATTTTTGGTAAGGGTTCTGGTCCCAACCAAAATATTGAACATTTTTAAGGATTTATTTTTGGGACTTTGAATTTAATTCAGTAACTATTTGAATTTGAATTATATTCATATAATCAGAATATAATTTCAAATACCCCTGAAATAGTTTATAAGCTTTTGGAAAAGTCCATCTAGCAATATAAAATATTCAGAGGAGTTTTGGCATTGTTTGAATTGTTATTAAATTCAAAACAGTGGCAAAACAGATTAAATAAAAGAAAACAGAACAAAAATAGAAAACAGTAAATAAAAAAGAGAGAAGGAACTACCTGGCGCTCACCTGTGCTGGCCCAGCCCCCCCTGTGCAGCCCACCTGCGCGGCCCAGCCCACCTCCTTCCCCCCTTGTCCTCTTCTTCCTCTGCCAGTAGGCAGAGGCGAGGCGTGGCGCGCGCCCGAAGAGCTCCGGCCACCTCCTGCTTACCTGCTTGCCGCTGGAGGCACCCGAGGGAGCCACGCAC
>NC_041381.1:210065395-210075813 GCF_002162155.2 Triticum dicoccoides | reverse complement strand
GTTCCCCACGACCTCTCTCACTCTCCCGTAGCTCTCCCTCGCTCCTCCCTCTCCTCTGCTCTCTCTCCCTCACGCGCCCGAGTGGAGCCCATCACCGCCGACGCCGTTTACCGGGGCCACAGCCACCCCCTCGCTCCCACTATGCATCCCTGAGCTCCGCCCTGACCCCGTGGAGCTACACACGCGACGCACGCGACCAGAGGAGGCCGCAGTCGACCGGAGCATCGTCGTCTTCACCTCCGGTGCCCGGAGATCGACTCCACCGATTCGGCGCGTCCAGAGCTTCCCCGACTTCGTCGTCTCCTCCGCTAGCCCCTCCGTGAGCTCTCCTACGTTTCCCCTCTCTCCCCGTTGGTTTCCCGTGCAGTAGCCATGCTAGCCACCGTACCGAGCGCCGCCGTCCGCCATGGACGCCGGGCATGGCACTGACGTGCTGTTGCGGCCAGTCCGACGAGCCTAGCGTGCTCCTAGCTGCCCCAGGAGTCCGCATAGCCCCTCAGCCAGCCCCCTAGCGCTCCGTAACCTCGCTCCGCCCAAACCCGAGCTCCGGCAGCCGCCGCGGCCTCCACTCCGGCGAGCCCCGGCGTCCCCGCAGCCTCCCACCTACCCCATCAGATGCGGGAGAGCCCGGGCTACGCCCCGGTGCCCTCAGCGCGCGAATCCGATGCCCCTAGCGCAAGTCCGGCGTGCTCCGCCGTGCTCTGTGGTCGTCGCCGGCTACACTCCGGCGAGAGCTGATGTGGCCGGTCATTAGGGCCTAACTACCCCGCTAATCACCCACTAGAGCCACTGCCAAGTGGGCCCCCATGCCTAAGTTAATTAGTTTAATCTCTCTGTTAAATTAGCACTAATCTCAGAGGGCCCCGCCTGTCACCGTTGACTTTGCCATGTCAGCATTGACCGGACCCACCAGTCAGCCTCTGTCCCTGCCTGTTACACTGACGTGCGGGTCCCAGCCGTCAGGTTTGACCTGGGCTGGCGCCGTTGACCTGATGACGTCAAGGTGATGTCATGCTGACGCATTAAATGATTTTTTGGATTTAAAATAAATCAGAAAATCCAGAAAATTGTATAAACTTCTAAAATTCATAGAAAATTAACCGTAACTCCAAATTAAATAAATTATATATGAAAAATTATCAGAAAAATTCAAGGAATCCATCTGTACCATTTTCATGCATGTTAGAACAACTTATAGATGCTGTTTAGCACAAATCATATAAAGGGCATTTAAATAATCACATATGGAGTTTGAATTTGAATTTTATATTCAAACCAACTTCATTTAATCTGTTGCTAGTTGCATTAGCCCAAAACACATTCATTTTGCCATGTCATGATCATGCATCATATTGTGCATTGCATTGATTGTGTTCCCTTCTGTGCTGCCGGTATTTGTCCCCTCTCGATAGACGTGATACCGATGATGTGATCATTGACACTGATGAAGACTCAATGTTATCTTCAGAAGTGCCAGGCAAGCAAAACCCCCTTGTTCATTCCGATACAATCCTACTCTCTCGCTCCTGCTCTCTTTTACTGCATTAGGACAACAACGATTCAACTGTTACTTGATGCGGTAGCTGAACCCCTTTATCCTTTGCATGACTTGTCATTTCCACAGTAAATAGATGAAACCCACTAGCATGAGTAGGAGTTGTTTGAGCCCTGTTGTGCCTACTCATTCATGTTTGTTTGTCATGCCTGCTACTGCTTAGAGTTGAGTCAGGTCTGATTCATCGGGGATGAATCAGAGGCGTGTGAACATGTCCTACCGTGTGTGAGCTAAGTGTGTGAACACGATTTGGTAAAGGTAGCGGTGAGAGGCCATGTAGGAGTACATGGTGGGTTGTCTCATTGCAGCCGTTCTCAGGAACTGAGTTCTGTGTTTGTGATCCATGACCAGCTACTACCACACATTGGAATGCTTAAGTGCCCCTCTCGACTTATTAATCAACATGATCTCTGTCCAGGAGTTGCAACTAGTTTCTGGTGTTTGTAGGTAGTGTTAGTAGTCTACCAAGTGGCACCCGGTACAGGTGGGCTTGGGACAGACTAGGCACAGTGGCACGGTGTACCAAGTGGCACCCGGATGGTGGGCTTGGGAACCCTGCTCACATCGTTTGGGGCCGTGAGCGACACCCCGGCCGGATCTCCTTGCGGATGGAACCCGAATAGGCGATAAACCTGGACTAGAGACTTGTTCGGTTAGTCAGGTCGTGGCCGACTCCCTCGCCCGGCTTCCGCTTGAAGATTGCCGAGGTACATGACGTGTACAGGGCGGTAAGTGGCGAGAGCGTGTGTGAAGAAGTACACCCCTGCAGGGTTATCATTATCTATTCGAATAGCCGGATTCCTCGGATATGGAAAAGTGGACCCCTTGCATAGTTCATAGACAAGTGAAAGTGGATACTCTAAAATACGCAAGATAAGCGTGAGTGCTATGGATGGCGTTCTCGTAGGGAGACGGGAGCGGATCCATAGTGGTGTATTGGTTGGTGAATATGTGGACTCGTGTGCGCCACCTCAAAAGAGTTACATTGCAGTCGTAGTTCAGGATAGCCACCGAGTCAAAGCTGGCTTGCTGCAGTTAAACCCCACCATCCCTTTGTTGATAATGATGCATATGTAGTTAGTTCTGATGTAAGTCTTGCTGGGTACATTTGTACTCACGTTTGCCTATTTTATGTTTTGCAGAGAGACTTCAGTCTCACTAGTAGTTCCGCGTGGACTCCGACGTTTAGCTTGATACCTCAGCTACGATCTTGTGCCCTCGGCAGGATCTGATAGATAGTCAGGCTTCTCAGCCTTTTTCATTTATAGATGTCTGTACTCAGACATGATAGCTTCCGCTTGTGCTTTGAGTTGTATGCTCTGATTGTTGGGTCATGAGACCCATGTTTGTAATATCTCGCTCCTCAGAGCCTATTGAATAAATTACTTGAGTCGTAGGGTCATTTTGTGATGCCATGTTGTATTGCGCATATCGAGCATATTGTGTGTATGTTATTGAAATGCTTGGTATGTGTGGGATCTGACTATCTAGTTGTTTATCTTTAGTAGCCTCTCTTACCGGGAAATGTCTCCTAGTGTCTCCACCGAGCCATGGTAGCTTGCTACTGCTCCGGAACACTTAGGCTGGCCGGCATGTGTCCTTCTTCGTTCATGTGTCTGTCCCTTCGGGGAAATGTCACGCGATGAATACCGGAGTCCTGTTAGCCTGCTACAGCCCGGTTCACCGGAGTCCTGCTAGCCCAGTGCTACAGCCTGGATTCACTCGCTGATGACCGACACGTTCGATGTTGGGTCATGGATGCCTGTCCCTGTAAGTTTGTGCCACTTTGGGTTTACGACTAGCCATGTCAGCCCGGGCTCCTTATCATATGGATGCTAGCGACACTGTCATATACGTGTGCCAAAAGGCGCAAACGGTCCCGGGCAAAGGTAAGGCGACACCCGTGGGAATACCGTGCGTGAGGCCGCAAAGTGATATGAAGTGTTACATGCTAGATCGATGTGGCATTGAGTCGGGGTCCTGACAGCGTTGGTATCAGAGCTTGACTGCCTGTAGGATTACCAAGCCAAACTGGTCGAAGTTGAGTCTAGAAATTCTTTAGTTATATAAGGGAATTGATTGTGGGATGGAACGTAAGGCTCTTTTTACTCCTTATACCTTATGCCTTCTGATCTGAGTCATCTTATCTTCCCTACGGGGATTAAGAACTAGGCTATCTCTTCTTTCTATCAGGATCACGTGCTACTAATCCGTAGACTTATAGATTGTTGGATTTAAGCTTGAGTTCAGTTTCTACTACTTTCGTACATTAACTGTTGATCTCGAAACCTTGATATTGTGCTTCTGAGTGGTTATGCCACCATTTTAGTGAATGTCTCAAATCTTTCTGAGCATTTACAGCCGTTATGCTGTCCGAGTCATCCCAGGTTTCTAAATAGTCTGATGCATTTGCAAAATCCTTTCCCTCTGGTTTCGATGTTCCTTTATGCCAGCTCAATCACACTAATTGTTGAGTTGAGGTATTCTATTGCCTTGACATTATGTTGGAGTTACTATTATGACCCTAGGTGTCTCAGGGGATCATCTAGTAGTCTAGCCATGATTTATGTTCCAGTGTGATGATTCTGGCCTTTATCCTCGAAAGCATTCCGTGATGCTACTTAGTAGTAGGTATTCTACTCCTTGGGTTTTGAACCCGAGATTCACTCTACCTACTTCATGTTGATAGTAATTGCTAGTGCCTTTAGGATATTAGTAACCTTTGCGATAGTCCTTGAAGTCCGTGGTATCTTCTTCTTCCAAATACCATGAACTACTTATGGCAGAAGTTCCTCATTGAACTGAAATATCACAATTAGAGTACTCTTGAAGAGTTCCCCATTCATAAATCGAGACTCTGCCAGTTCTACCTTTCTTCATGGGTTATCCGGAAGAAATATGTTGAACTTGGTTCGACATACTAATCTATGCCTCCACAACTCAGAAAATTATATGTTCCTTGAGTTGTTCTCTTTAGTTGCATTCTGACCCTCGTCTATCAATTGATAGTCAAGATTATGTGTGCATTCGTGATATCGATGCCTATTACTCTTGTGGTCCGTCAAGCCATTCTATCGCAGAATGACTAGGAGAAACAAACTCCAGTACCTCTTCCATATCCAGGATTGGGTCAAAGAAGTTGTGCTCCGCAGATCAAATTGCTAATCCAGCTTTTGTTCTGTTCTACCTTGGAGTATTACCATCTTTATATCAAGAATGTCATGGGAATTGCACACCATCCCATGAACTCTTAGTACAGTGATACTTCTTGCCATCACTGTTCATTCCTCGGCCCTCGTGTTGATGCAACCGGAATACCGACAAATGAATTGTGATGTGTGAAATCAATACTCCCAGCAACCTCGTTGCTTGGTAGTTAAAGGATAATAATTTCATTCTTAGCATGTTGGTTTTTGAATCATCCTTCTAAGACTTATCGTGCTACCTAGTTCTTATTTCGGTGCACCCTTCAATTGATGAGTTAGGATCTTGTCAAGTCCTCACTCATTTGATCATATCGTCTTGCCCTGAAAAGCAAGATTGTTCTCGAGCTTAGTAACATACCGGTGGTTGGTGATTTTCTGAATATCTTCTCAGAAGTATTACCAGATTGTCACCTGACCGCTGTGTTGAGTTCGTGATCAAGTTGGTTTATTCCTGTAAACCACCCCTTCTCCAAGAATCCGTGTTGGATATCCCTGAGCTAGTTGGTTAAGCTAGACAACAACTTGGAGAGCTGGAAGGTAAAAGCTTGCCTGACTTAGTTCGTTCCAAAGGGATATTCTTGTGTAGTATGTGTTGATGAAAGATGATATCTTCCTCGATTGGTCCCTGTGATCAGTTGCTGGACCTATCATTTTTATCTAACCTTTGATTGGAGTATGGGCTATCATCCAATCAGACCAGAACCAACGATATTCGTAATGTTGTCTTATTCGTGGTTGATCCCTCGAGCATACACCATTACATCTTTGGTCTGACCAATGCTATCACCGTGTTCACTTAACTATGGAATTCCTTTTAAAAGGAAACCCGGATGAATTGTTGTTGAGCCCATTGACAACATCCTTATTCCCTCCATGATTTGTTGAACATTAAGCTAGTGTTGGAAACTTTTGAAAGCATTTCTTCATGCTAATTCATGAAGCATATGTTTGGATGAAGGTAGTGACTTCCTTTAATTCATGTGCATCTGTTGCAAGTTGCTGCCGTGGATTCGAGAAAGTCAATGTTGCTTTCTTTGGAATCATTCCAAATCAGTCATGCACACGTGCGAAGAATGCTGTGGTTTGAAGACTTGCAACCTCCATTCTATATGTATATCCTAGCACACCAAGCCACTGATTGATTTGTTCAAGGAGAAGAAGTTCCTTTATAAGAGCTAATCATATGACTTATGCAAGGACTTCGTTATCCACGGCGATGGTTCCCAACCAGAACTCGGTAGTGTTTTATTGTAAGACTACCATGTGACCATGTTTGTCTGAGACAACATGTTCACACGTACGTAGCAGAACCAGCTCATGTTTTGGAGCTTGCTATCGTAGTTCACTCCCCAAGAATCTCGCAACGTCATCTCGTCGATTTGTGTTGCAAACTTTCATTTTTCTTTCTAGACTCGATGAGTCTGGAATATCCTGACACCAACCAGATCTGAATCTCAGGCAGATATGATGGTTGGAACATTTCCCAAGAACTATAATATTGGTCCCTCGATAACCGGTAAAGTGGATGTCGTGGCCAACACACCCAACCGGAAGACCTATTATTATAATATCTTGATTGAGGAAGTTGGCCACCTCCCCATAAGGATTTCGTAGGATTTACCTCCGTAACCGTTCCTTATGGATTCTATTGCTTCCGAAGTCCGACCTTTACTTGATGTTCTAGTTATCAAACCATATCTATGAATGGGTTACACTAGCACGTCAAGGAGAACATTGGAAGCGGAGTGCTAAATGTCTCTCGGTCGATCATCCAGATTTTGTTTCCTTGGCCTCGCTAGGGCGAAATCTGAGTTGATGTTATCTTCCTATGCATCTGCATCGCCCATCGTTGTTCATCATGGTGGTATGTTTTGTTGCCAGGATCCTTGACACGGATGTTGGTAAAACCTTGATGAATATGGAAATGCTCAAGTTCTTGAGAGCACGCTCAAGCGCTAGGTGTTATCTTCGGCACTAACTAGGGATCCTCTCCGTTTCCTCGACATGCTATGATCTACTCAAACAGTGAATTCACTCTCTATTGTTGGGTTCTTCCCCAGTTACCAGAATCATTCCCAGCATTTGCATTTTGTTCCCAGCTTGCACCGTCAATGTGCCATTCTACCATGGGTCTCTTCCATTTTTGGTGGTAAGCAAGTTCATCCATTACGTTGTCTTCAACAAGGTAATCCACATCATCCAAGTCCAAGTATGCCATTCTACCGACCCGCCAATCGATTGCTGTGATTTGCCTTAGGCTGATATAGAGAGTCTCAATGATCTCTATATCAAAGGTAATTCTTTTTGCCACTTAAGATAATAATCTACGAATCACCCTTCTCCAGGATGTTTCGTTATGGTATCATGGCAATTCAACTCCTCGCTACGTTGACAACCGATCACCACATTCTTAAGTCTGGAGTTGTTGTCTACCTAGTGAACCTTTGTCATCTGCTTCACCCCATACCTATGGATGTGTGCTTCGTCTCTCAGCTCGAGAGAGGTTGCTATGTCTCATTCCGTGAGTTAATCTTGAGTTGTTCGATCTTCGAGAAGATCGACCCTTCTAGAGTCTCCTTCTTCTCTCCATGTCATGTTGGCAGGATTTCTCAGAGCAAGACTTCGAGACAACGATGGTGAACGAATCAACATTCAATTGAAGTGCAACCTGGATCGTGAAGATTGTGCTAGTTTGCGTTTTCCCCTTCATCCTACCCTACGCTTGAATCTCGAGACGAGATTCTTGTTTAGTGGGGGTGAGTTGTCACATCCCTAGCTGCTGGTAGTGCTCTAGGCTAGCTCATGTGTGCATCATGTTTAAATTTCTGAAACTTGAACTGAGGAATTTTGGAAGCCTCAAAAACTTAAATAAAAGAGGGGCAAAAACCCTAGAAATCTCATTCATTGCTCCAAAAGGCTCTTCTTAAATGTTTGATAATTTTTGGTAAGGGTTCTGGTCCCAACCAAAATATTGAACATTTTTAAGGATTTATTTTTGGGACTTTGAATTTAATTCATTAACTATTTGAATTTGAATTATATTCATATAATCAGAATATAATTTCAAATACCCCTGAAATAGTTTATAAGCTTTTGGAAAAGTCCATCTAGCAATATAAAATATTCAGAGGAGTTTTGGCATTGTTTGAATTGTTATTAAATTCAAAACAGTGGCAAAACAGATTAAATAAAAGAAAATAGAACAAAAATAGAAAACAGTAAATAAAAAAGAGAGAAGGAACTACCTGGCGCTCACCTGTGCTGGCCCAGCCCCCCCTGTGCAGCCCACCTGCGCGGCCCAGCCCACCTCCTTCCCCCCTTGTCCTCTTCTTCCTCTGCCAGTAGGCAGAGGCGAGGCGTGGCGCGCGCCCGAAGAGCTCCGGCCACCTCCTGCTTACCTGCTCGCCGCTGGAGGCACCCGAGGGAGCCACGCACTCCCCCCTCGTTCCCCACGACCTCTCTCACTCTCCCGTAGCTCTCCCTCGCTCCTCCCTCTCCTCTGCTCTCTCTCCCTCACGCGCCCGAGCGGAGCCCATCGCCGCCGACGCCGTTTACCGGGGCCACAGCCACCCCCTCGCTCCCACTATGCATCCCTGAGCTCCGCCCTGACCCCGTGGAGCTACACACGCGACGCACGCGACCAGAGGAGGCCGCAGTCGACCGGAGCATCGTCGTCTTCACCTCCGGTGCCCGGAGATCGACTCCACCGATTCGGCGCGTCCAGAGCTTCCCCGACTTCGTCGTCTCCTCCGCTAGCCCCTCCGTGAGCTCTCCTACGTTTCCCCTCTCTCCCCGTTGGTTTCCCGTGCAGTAGCCATACTAGCCACCGTACCGAGCGCCGCTGTCCGCCATGGACGCCGGGCATGGCACTGACGTGCTGTTGCGGCCAGTCCGACGAGCCTAGCGTGCTCCTAGCTGCCCCAAGAGTCCGCATAGCCCCTCAGCCAGCCCCCTAGCGCTCCGTAACCTCGCTCCGCCCAAACCCGAGCTCCGGTAGCCGCCGCGGCCTCCACTCCGGCGAGCCCCGGCGTCCCCGCAGCCTCCCACCTACCCCATCAGATGCGGGAGAGCCCGGGCTATGCCCCGGTGCCCTCAGCGCGCGAATCCGATGCCCCTAGCGCAAGTCTGGCATGCTCCGCCGTGCTCTGTGGTCGTCGCCGGCTACACTCCGGCGAGAGCTGATGTGGCCGGTCATTAGGGCCTAACTACCCCGCTAATCACCCACTAGAGCCACTGCCAAGTGGGCCCCCGTGCCTAAGTTAATTAGTTTAATCTCTCTGTTAAATTAGCACTAATCTCAAAGGGCCCCGCCTGTCACCGTTGACTTTGCCATGTCAGCATTGACCGGACCCACCAGTCAGCCTCTGTCCCTGCCTGTTACACTGACGTGCGGGTCCCAGCCGTCAGGTTTGACCTGGGCTGGCGCCGTTGACCTGATGACGTCAAGGTGATGTCATGCTGACGCATTAAATGATTTTCTGGATTTAAAATAAATCAGAAAATCCAGAAAATTGTATAAACTTCTAAAATTCATAGAAAATTAACCGTAACTCCAAATTAAATAAATTATATATGAAAAATTATCAGAAAAATTCAAGGAATCCATCTGTACCATTTTCATGCATGTTAGAACAACTTATAGATGCTGTTTAGCACAAATCATATAAAGGGCATTTAAATAATCACATATGGAGTTTGAATTTGAATTTTATATTCAAACCAACTTCATTTAATCTGTTGCTAGTTGCATTAGCCCAAAACACATTCATTTTGCCATGTCATGATCATGCATCATATTGTGCATTGCATTGATTGTGTTCCCTTCTGTGCTGCCGGTATTTGTCCCCTCTCGATAGACGTGATACCGATGATGTGATCATTGACACTGATGAAGACTCAATGTTATCTTCAGAAGTGCCAGGCAAGCAAAACCCCCTTGTTCATTCCGATACAATCCTACTCTCTCGCTCCTGCTCTCTTTTACTGCATTAGGACAACAACGATTCAACTGTTACTTGTTGCGGTAGCTGAACCCCTTTATCCTTTGCATGACTTGTCATTTCCACAGTAAATAGATGAAACCCACTAGCATGAGTAGGAGTTGTTTGAGCCCTGTTGTGCCTACTCATTCATGTTTGTTTGTCATGCCTGCTACTGCTTAGAGTTGAGTCAGGTCTGATTCATCGGGGATGAATCAGAGGCGTGTGAACATGTCCTACCGTGTGTGAGCTAAGTGTGTGAACACGATTTGGTAAAGGTAGCGGTGAGAGGCCATGTAGGAGTACATGGTGGGTTGTCTCATTGCAGCCGTTCTCAGGAACTGAGTTCTGTGTTTGTGATCCATGACCAGCTACTACCACACATTGGAATGCTTAAGTGCCCCTCTCGACTTATTAATCAACATGATCTCTGTCCAGGAGTTGCAACTAGTTTCTGGTGTTTGTAGGTAGTGTTAGTAGTCTACCAAGTGGCACCCGGTACAGGTGGGCTTGGGACAGACTAGGCACAGTGGCACGGTGTACCAAGTGGCACCCGGATGGTGGGCTTGGGAACCCTGCTCACATCGTTTGGGGCCGTGAGCGACACCCCGGCCGGATCTCCTTGCGGATGGAACCCGAATAGGCGATAAACCTGGACTAGAGACTTGTTCGGTTAGT